>NC_053414.1:21980711-22291336 GCF_016859285.1 Xiphias gladius | reverse complement strand
AAGTTGTCCTTGATTCTCCTACTGATCCCAAGGTCAACAATAAACTACTATTCTCAAGTTAGGTGCAAAATATCAGTAATAAAATGGACGTCAGTAAATGTTTTCTGGTTTAAGCTGTCAAACTGATCTGTTAGGTCTGACATGCAGCACCAGTAAGGAAGATTTTGGCATTTACACTAGTTACCTCCCAGAGTTTACATGTAGAGATGATGGTCTGCGGGCTTGTTGGATATTGCTACACATTTGCTACCAACATTTATTAGAGAATTATGGCAGCGATGTGGTGGCTGCGGAAACTACAATTACCCATTTTTTCATACTATTTTTCCAGAGTGTGAAAATGTTTCCGATCCTACATCTCTAGATAAGAAATGACAGTGCACTTCATGGTCTTTGTTAACAATTCAACTTTCAGCTTTAAAAACAGGAACAGTAAGCAGTATCTCAATAAATGGCCTTTTGTAAAACAATCCAATCCAGTCCACCAAACCTGCTGATGCAACTAATACCTCTTTAATGTAACCACTGACTAATATTGAACAATGTTAACCTGTAGGTGGAGTAGTTTTGAAATCAGGATCACAGGATTCTAAAAAATCTCAACCTGGAGAATAGAGAAGAGTAAACTGTGCTTCTTTCTACACTGAGATTTTTATTAATCAGTCAAGAACAGTTATTTGGGAGCCATGAAACAAGTACTCACAGAGCTTTTGCTCCAAAATTTAAATTCAGCAATCACTGGGGTTTCCTTGTGCAGTGATTGATTTTGGTCCGGAGTGATTCAGTGCTGACTCGGCACTTCCTAACTCCTACAAGCTGAGGTAGGTTTGACAGAATAGGGGGCTGTTCAGTGAGGTCGTTTGGAGTCCCAAGTCTGAAACTCGGTCAAACCCTGAAGGCATCAAGCAGCAGTCAAACCTTGACTGTATTAGTAGAAAAGTCAGACATTTAACATTTGTCTCAGTATGTTTCTTTAACAAATGTGTGGTTTGCCAAAGTGGGAATAAATAGATAAAAGGAATGAATAGGGTCTGGCAAACGTGAAGATTGTAAAGCTCTTTGTTTAATTTTTTTTTTTTTTTTTTTAGAAATTTGTGACTTGTGGTTGTTTTTTTTTTTTTCCTACAAAATACACTTGAAGTCCAAATGAAGCGAAATGAAGGTGCAGACATGGAAAGGATCACTGACTCATATTTTCTCTAGGCTGACACCAGGAGTGGTAAAATGTACTACGTGCTCTAAGGATGACTTCTTAGTAGGACTATGGCGTACTGTGCTGACGATACTTAAAATAACTTATGACAGTTAATGGCCTGGTCGTGACTAAAGCTTTGTGACAGACTCAAAGGAAAAAAAAAAACATATTTAATTTTTAATCCTTTTGGAGGCTGGACTGACAATAGAAGTCCCCATTACAAACCTTTTTTTTTTTTTCAGTTTTTATTTTTTCAGTTTGCAAAATGATGTGAAAATGATGTACTTCTAAAAGACATTTCTGAAGAGGTTATCCCTGCTCCAACTTGCAAAGGGACGAAAGACAGAAATAAGTGAACTTCTGAAGACCTCACCATCGTCAATGTTGTTCATTAATTTTCAGTAACTGCTCATCCTAGATTACATACAGAATCAGCAAACCAGTTAATGTTACTTTCTATTGATGCTGAAAGGCTGCTGACCCCCAAAGCAGAGCTGTTGAGCCTTCTTGACAAGAATTTAAAGGATAAGGCTGGAAATATTCTATATTTTTCTTATTGTCAAAAAGACCAAAGCCTACATGGAATTGTTCCTACTAACAAGTATTACCGTATAACTGTTGAACTGGGTGACATGATTCTTAATGACAACGAACATGGGCACTGTATTTTATTTTGAGTCAATCCCACTAATACTGTCCTGCTGCTGTAGATACTCACTAGGACACAAGATGTGTTTTATTCTGCGACTGAAAATAGTCCCCAACAAATAATATTTACTCATGCTTGAGAAACATCTGCTATAGTGCCCTGCTATTTTACAACAACAGAACAAAACAAAAAAAACGAAACAAAAAAAAATGACATTCAACTTTATATTTTTCACATATTAAACAAAATGAAGATATACTACTATTGTCTTGTTAATAAAATCTGAACACTCCATCATTTTAACAGTGGTACTGTAACAGTTTTGCTTTTAAATCTTGCATGTTACTACTACAGCTCCCATGTCTTTTTACATACCAGTGCTATTTGAAGTGAAATTAAAAAAAAGAAGACACCTTGAGATATTCTTCCCTCACCTCGTCTCCTCAAAGTACAGATAATCCCATTTAGCAGCACTCTAATATGATTGGCTGAGGGACTCAGGTTTTCTTTCATTGGTCTACAGGTTTATCGCTCAGACGCACACACACGCACACACACACATACAGACACACACATACACATACACACTTCCCCATCTTCTTGTGCGTTACTCCAGCAAATCAAATTCGGTTTATCAAATTGACCTTGAGCTTGGGTGCAAAGTGTGCATATGTGTGTGTGTGTGTGTGTGTGTGTGTGTGTGTGTGTGTGTGTCTACATGTGTGTGTTTGACAGTACGCCCAGATTCTATAAATAATGCATTCATCCATGTAAGTCACGAATGGTGAGAGCGAGACTGACAGAGAGAAAGACATGGGGAAGAAAGGATATTTGTATTAGAACCTTTTTCTGAACATGTTCTTTCAAACATATACAAGTAAGCAAGCACGGAGCAAGGAAAAAATGAATCCCAATGCTGTGAGATAAGTTCACTTTTCATAAATAATTCTCAGTAATCTATATTGAAACAAGGTAGAACAAGAATACACATTAATGAAACGATCAGACTGTAATTCTAGACAAGCGATAATCTCACTCAGGGGGGGCTGATTTTTCTCTTGTTTGGTAAGAAATAAGAAGGAAGTCTAGAGGCCCACTAGTGGCCCCTAGAGGTTGCAAAACCCCACAGTAGTCAAGTGTTGGACGGAATGAACAACATTTTTAACGAATTCACTATCCGAGACTCTCATCAGTAGTTAAAATGTAAAGTTTATCCTGAGGGTGATGCTATAGAAAAATTTCAGTAGGTTGAGGTACTTCACCTTGTCACAGACCAAAACATTTGTCAAAATGGAATTTATACTACACACAGCAAAACGTTGCGAAGTCACAACATTTTTTTGTTTTCAGATTTCCTGATCATCCTTTGGGGACCAGGAATATCCATTCCACATTTCTTGATAATCATGCTCGGGATCGAGGTGTTGTACAAACTGACCAAACTGCATGCTTGCTTGCAGTCTCCTTCTTTCCTGCCTTTGTTGGTGCATTGCTGCTGTTTCTACACGTTACCGCCACCAACTGTCTATCAGTGAAATACCATGAAACTGACAGCAGGAGCGTGTATCTCATCGTCCATGTGCTTGCGTGTGTCCATCTGTGTCCTCACGTGCATGCGCATCTCAACCAAAATGGGGATCCACTTATAAAAACACTGCTCCATTGCATTACTAAGGGTGACAATCTCCATAGGGTACCTTTAAACCTAGGCACTATTAGTGCAAAAATGAAGAAGACTAGATTAAATTACTTATGAAGATGAACGTTTCTCTTCATTCATTTGAATGAGACACGTTTGCCACCCTGCCAGCCTGTAGCAGTAGTCTCTAGTTAGAGTTTGAATATTGCAAAGAATGAAAGTGGCAAACTTTCCCAGGGTATAATGCTCCTCTTGACTGTCTGTGTTGAACACAAACACTATCACCGTCTTCAGTCAGAAAAATAAGCTGAAGACATGCAGCCCATTCCAAAAAAATGGCACTTTGACAGAAGTATTGTAGCCCTCATCACAGCACTGACATGTGTTGATGGCTACTGGTTTGACGACTGACTTATTCACTCCAGAATGCGTATTAGACTGAAGTGAGAGCCTGAGACACAGCGTGCTCCCTCCTCTAAGGATTCTGTGGACAGCTGTGACACACTGTAACTTCTAAATACTATTGAAACGTTCAAATCTAAACGAGCTGATATCCTGGTAACTTTTGATGTGCAAAGCCTGTTTACATGCAAAGCTATGGGCACTTCTTTTGCCCAGGCTAAAGCTGTTGAAATGCAAGAACAGTCCCAGCAACGGGGTCACCCGTCTTCAGCCTATCAGAGGGACCTACATACAGAGAGGGAATCCCTGCTAGTTAAGAAAACTACAGCTACCACTACTTCCTCACAAATCATTTTCTCTACTGAGTACTCTCCTCTAGTAGGCAGGGTCAAAAATATTATCCTTAAACATCGGAATTTCCTCCAAAGTGACCCGTCTCTAAATAATATCAGTGCCTCCCCTGATCACGTTTAAACGTTGCTGCAATCTGAGAGAAAGACTGGTTCATTCTGATACTAGAAAACCACTTTATACTGTATCCTGGCTGTCTAATCAACCTACAGGTTTTTTTCCGCTGTGGCCACTGTATACAGTGTTGTAACTCGTCAGTCACCAAATACTTTATACATCCGACATTGAAAGGTCCCTGTGGCCTGGTTTATGTCGGACGAACAAAAAGCGCTTCAAAGATATCTGAACAGTACACCAAAGTATCTGAAGTACACCAAACATGGATTATGCTATTGCCCAACATTATGCACAGGCTAACCACGGCTCTGCAGCATCATTAAGGTTCTGGGGAATAGAAAGAAATCTCACCCTCTCTTAGAGGTGGAGACATCATCAACTGACTGCTCCGCTGAGAGGCATATTGGAGTAACACTCTGAACACAGCGGAGCCCTTTGGCATAGATGAAGAACTGGATTTATCACGTTTACTCTAATTTGTCACACTCCACGGATGTTATTATTTGTACTTTTCGTGCTTTCAACCTTGTAACTTTAAGAGGGGTTTGTGGGGTTTGTTTTGTTTCTGACATGACGTTCGCCCTCTCGCATAAATGAATTACTAAGTTTGTCATGTTTTTTCTAAGTTGTCACACTTGACAGATGTTTGCACTTGTACTTTTTGGCCTTTTCTTTTTGTTCTTTAAGTGAGGTCTGCGTTCTTCTGTTCCTGACATGGTGTTAGGGGTTTGGCACTTGGACGCTGACTATGGCAACTCCCACCCTTGGATTTGAAGGGTGGGAGATTAGATTTGAAACCGTGTTCAACCAGTTATCCCATGATAATTGTACAGCTTGTCTAGGTTGACTTTAAGTGTTTGCCTCATGTCTTTGTCCCCTATGATCCTGATGAAGACACAGTAGTGTCGAAACGTTAGTCTGTTTGCACAGTTAAAGGCTGTGAATTAATCGGTGTGCTCCAGTCCCTTTTGTCCTCTGGAAGTTTGCTGTCTTTGAGCTGAGAAGCACCGGATTCAGCTGGGATTTACTCGAGGATGCACGAAGAACCCTGTTTTAATTGCTGAAGTGTCAGCGAGTCCTGGGCTACATGAAGACGGTTTGACGATCTGCAGAGTGCTCTGTACGGCAGAATCTGTCAAAAATAGGGGCGCCCTGATAGATACTGTATGTCAGACTTCTGATCTGAATTCCGACCACATGTCTGCATCTGTACTGTGCTGTGGTGAATCCCAAACTTTTCTGGTGGAAACTGGGGTTAAAAAGGGAAAAAGGGATGCAAGATTACTCCCACCCTAGTCGATTTTTATTGCAAATGTTCTCCGTGTGAGTGGTAAAATTAAGCCACTTGGTACTTGAATTCTGTGCAGAACAAAAGGCAGGATGTTCAGTCTCAACACATTCAAATCCAAGACCAAACTTTCCACCACATCCATGATAGAGCTGCAGTATCCAAAGATTTAATTTAGCTGTGAAATAAATGGATCTGACACAATGAAATCGTCAGTTTTCTGGTATCATTAAACTTTTTCTTGGTATCCTTATCCCATTTGTGTCCTGTTTGATAAATGAACTTCAGAGGCCTCTACATCATCAACCAGATTAGTCATTTCCTGAAAAACCGATTGTTTGTAATCAGGCACATGGTAACTGCGCTCTAGCATGTCACCAGTGCAATGCAGGAAGTACAGCTGTCTTATTTACCAAACTCAAGAAGACTGCCTTTGTGTTGCTGCTCACTCATGACTTACCAAGCTTCTCATTTTGGTAATTTTGAGAAAGTCATGGTAAGATTAAACTCTGCACTGTTACTAATATTTCAAGATCAGCATTTGCTGGATTTAGGCAGTATATAGTTACTAAGAATTATGTACTTTATTTTGTCTTAATACGATGTTGAAAATGTTTGTATCAAATAAGATACAGTAGGTATTTAGGTATTATTTCTGTTTATCTTTAAATCATCATAGAAATCCCACATGCAATTTAAAGTCCCATAGTATGATTTTGAATTCTGTCAAAAGGTTTAAATTTAGAATTTGTGGATAAGTACCTCATCGGTCAGGCTCTACAGGCTTAAAGAAATTAATTTTCAAATGTGCCAACATGATATCTGTATTAGAAGACATGAAATTAGCTATGGAGTGTCAAATGTTACTTAAAGAAAATTACTGACTCTGATTTTCTACAGGGAAATTAGGGATTGTCCCATTTTCTTCTATGAAGATATATTTTTAGAAGCCAACAATGAAGTGAAGGCTGTTAAAGTTGTAAATGAACAATACTGTACATGCTAAATGATTAGCAAGTGCAACATTTTGGAGCATTAACAAACAATGCAATCCTAGGATAAACATAAAAAAATATTCTCTAAGGAGAAAGGAGCACAGTCTCACACACTTAAACATAGTATTTATATAATGAATACTGTTTAATTGTGTTGAAACTGCTGTGAAACCTTAAGAATAAATTAGAAAGAAATTCTCAACATATAATGGCAGAAATTACATGAACCCAAACCACCTATATTTCTTGAACAGTAGGTCAAGGGGTCAATTATATATTTATAATATAATGGTGAATTTAACTCCCAGTGCTGAGTAAAGCTGTCTCACTTAGAGTCCTGCTTCATACATTGTGCGACGCTGCTCCACCTGAGGGAAAATTAAGCTGATTCAAAGCATAACTGGAGACATAATTAGAGAATAAAGAAGTAGTGGAACAACGGTGAGCACACTTTCTCCTCCTTTTCTACCAGTTCCTCCCCTGCCGCAGTTCTTTCTGCTGTAAAATAAGCTGTGTTGAGACAATGGTTGCTGTCCTGAAGGCCAAACCTAGATCTTTATACTCATCCGCTTTCCCACCACACTTTGGATTTAGAGAGGGATTTGCCTGAGAACCTTGAATGGGAAAGGAGCAGATAAGTACTGTTTATCTGATGCTGTCAAAAGTTCACACACTGGGGAGAGTTAGCTAAGGTTAGTCTTCTTTCCTGCTTAGCCTCAATACTTTGGCTTTAAAAAAGATTTAGCAAAGAACTTTCAGAGGGAAAAGGGCCTGATAGATGACACCTTTTATCTCAGCAGCGAAGCAATGTCCAAGTACTGAGAAAAGAATTATAATTTTTCCTCTGCTGGCAAAGTTAGAAGGAGATTGCTGCCACAGGAAACTGTCTTAAAAAAGTTGAACGTGGCGGGTGGTAGAAAAGGTCTCAACCCTGGGATCTGTTGATTTTATTTTGGATAGGATTTGTGTGTTTGTTTGTTTTAATCACAGGCGTTATCATGTTGTGTTCATGTACAAGTGAAGCACTATTTCTCAACTCCCTCACAACATTACATTGGTATTTTATTTTGTCTATAAGTCAAACTCCCTTGAAATATACATATAAAGTGGCTTTGGCTTTACATGATGAAGACTTTTCCTACCGAGTGCCTCTTTGTCTGTACTGATGTTGACTCATCCATTGTAATGTGGATTATACAAAAATGATAAAAGGAGGCTGAAGGTCAACCTGTCAGCTTTCCGTTACAGGTTTTGATTAGCTTATATAGCGAATGTCATTTCAACAACTACGACAACCTAATACAGTATGCAGGGCTAAAGTGTAAAGACACTTTAATCAAAACACTCAAAGATAGCTCAATGCAGCTTATGTGGTGCCTGAGAGCTTAATAGAATTATTCAGGTTTAAAAGGACACTGCTGTATCTCTCACAAATGGCTCACAAAGTAGGAGCCGGGATCATAGCTCAAGTCAAGGCTTTGTCTCCCAGGATCTTCTTTTTTACATCTGAAGGAAGACGATCTCAACATGCTTATAAGATTTTGAGATACCAGACCTGGATTGTTTTGGTTTGGCACAGTGTAGTTAAAAGAGGTACAGGAGGGCTTTTTCGAGGCCGTGCATGGTAAGGGAATCATTTGACAATGAGCCTTAGATGGTTGTGAGTCCTTCCTCAATAGCAGTGTTTACATGGGCTCTGTTGATAGAAATATTTCAGGTGCCAAGCTCATAAGCTGATCCTGAATCCTGCTTGCAGGATGTTCGATAATCTCTTACACCTGGGATATTCTAACATTACTGGGGATACCAATGCATTTAAACATTAAGCATCACTCTGATTTTCACAGTATGTGCAAGTTCATTGTTCTGTTGAAAAAATAAAATGTGAGACAGAGAGGCTGTGCCGATGAACAGTATATCATTTCTCTGCTGCAAAAAAAATGATTTTTAATCGGTCCAATTTTAATTCATGGAGCTGTGTTGCTGGTGACACAGTCCAGAGTAACACGTAGATTTGGATATGCACCACTACATAGAACACTGTTTGAATGTAAATGTTAACATTAATGCAAAGTCACGCCAGATATTTTGCATACATAACGTGCTTCCACACATGCTTATACATGGACATGTGTGAGCAGATACTCTGCATTCAAAAACATGAAAAACAATTGCCCAACCACACAACTCAAAATGGAACTCCTCAGTTATTTATATCCACATGTGCATATACGGAAACTTGCTGTATATGCACTGAGCGCTATTTCTCCCTCTCTTCCTCACTATCTTTCTCTCTCACACATAAACACACTTGTAAGGAGCAAAGATGGTTGGACAGATATTGCTACGTCAGGTTCTCTGTGCTGTTTATCAAACACTGATACAGCAATACCTCAGTTTAATCTGGATTTCTCACTCTCTCTCTGAAATCCCTCCTCATCTGTCTCCATCTCTTTCAGTTAGAGCCAAGTGGCTCATTAATGTGACTGATTGATTGTTCTGTTTCTGTATTTTTTATTTATTTTTTTTTAATTCAGTTTTCATCATTGGTGCTGGTGTGTAATGTTAGCCTCATTGCTGTGGTGTGCACTGCGCCTGTTTAAGTTTCTTTAGGTGGCCATCTTTGTCTCTTCATCACTTGTATGTGCAGTTTTTGAAGGGATAGACCAACTTTTTGGGAAATACTCTTATTTGGTCTCTTGCCAAGATTGAAATGGAAAGATCGTTACCACTCTCTTGTCTATGTGAAGTTATAGCCAGCAGATGGTTAGCTTAGTTTAGCATAAAGACTAGAAATGGAGGGGAACAGTTAGCCTGGCTCCTTCCAAAAGGTAACAAAAACCAGGTAACCAGAAGTCAATGTGCCCTTCCAAGACATTCTTTGGCACAAAACCCCCTTAAAACCACTAGGGCTCTAGTCAACCAAAGAAAATCATGGTCAACTGAAATCGAACTACTTTTTAACCAATCAATTGGTTGCGGGGGAAAAAAATCTGCACATTACCTCTAGATGAACTCAGTTGGCCACAGGTTACTGAGTGCATCCTACCTGGTAGCCTTATTAGACTAAATGGATTATAAATAAACATTAAAAAGCTGGTATCTGCAGCATATTAAATCATTTTAACCAAATTATTTTATATTGAAATACTAACAACAGACTGAGCCGACCAGCATGCACCTGCCCATATTCATATTTCAAAAAATACAGTTACATGAATTGAACTTTAATACGCAAACTGCTATTTGCAAAGTTTACACTCAACTTTTTGGTCATTTATTTTAACAAAGTGCAGCCACGCTGATGACTTCTTTGACATAGTGTCAATTGGTTTGCAGCTGGCTCCGCGTAAACGTTCATAAACATTAGTTTTGAACTAGCAGTCTTCATGAGGTTGGGCGAGTTGAAAGTTGTGAAAACGTTACCACAGGTAGTCCGTCGCAATGAATAATGGCTTTATCCTCGAACGCTATTGATGTAGCGCTTTCCTCCTTATGAAAGAAACACTCGCCGGTGCATATCGACCAAACAATTGACCAGTCGACCGGGAGACTACAGAACTAAAGACCACAGCATGTCGTTTTTACACTTCAGTTTTTGTGTTGATTATATTACATGTTAATTTGAGATCTTTAGGGGAGCTGATAGGATCATTTTGTTAACTTTGGACAGAGCCAGGCTATTTCCGCTCTGGTGCTTGTTATTGCCTCATATTTAAAGACAGACATGAAAGTGAAGCCACTAAAAATATTTCCAAAAAAGTCAAACTATTTCCTAAGATTTGTTCGTATGGGCACTGAACACTGCTCATGTAGATTAAAAAATGCTTGAATCACCAGTATATATAATGAAAAACATCAAAAATAAGAACTTGAAGCTGTATAAAATAATGAAAATCCTCCCATTCTCTTTCTATAAATAAGTTTCCCAATGTTTTTATTTCCTTTTTACATCTTGTTCTCCTCCATTGCTCTCGCAATCATTCCCTCCCACTTCATCCTTTCTTCTCCGCCGTCTCTCTTCTCTTTTATCTCTCCGCATTTTGCTGCAGTTCACTTTTATTATGTGGATGAGTCAAAATACTAGCGATACCGGGGGCAGATGCAGACTGAAGGAGAACTAGCTTGATTTCTCTCCTCAGATGCCCCTTGTCTGCCTCTCAACCTTTCCCTCCTCCGCTTCCTCCCGTCTTCATTTTCCCTTCCATTTTTCTCCTTCTTTCCTTTATCATTCTTTCCTTTACACCTAATTTCTTTTCCCTTCCATTCGCTTTGTCACTTTCTTCTCGCCGCTCGCTCCTTTTTTCCCTCCTCTCCATCTTTTCAGCTGTCACACTCTCTCTGGCTCTCTCTCTGGTCCCACAGACAGTGTTGGGTAATCCCACTAACTGGAACAGCTCAGCTAATTGGACTCGATAGTTTCTGACAGATTCTCTCCCTCTCCACACGCTCGCCTTGTTTTCCTAAACATGTTTTGTTTTTTGCATTATACTGTCTCCCTATCTCCCTTTTCCTTCATTCTTCTTTTCTTTTTTCCTCCTCCTCACTATTTATCTGCTCCAGTCTTTGCCCAAATCCTTCAGACCAATGGCTTTTCTCTTCATCTTTTCTCTTTTCTGTTGATGTGTGCTGCTTTAGAGGTCTCCCTCTTTTTTCCCTCACTTTGGTTTGTAACACCCAGCATTTCTCTTCCTTGGCATCACAAGGCATTATTTTATGGGATGTATAACTCCTATAGGGACAGTAAGAAGGTTTGCATAAGACATATTCAAAGGCTTATGTCGTGGGGTATAACAGATAAAACTCATTAAAATCCATGCTGAACACTCTCTCACATCTCTCATTGTATTTTCTTCCTTCTGCTTGTATCATACTGGTTATATAGAAAGAACTGCCTCTCTGTCTGTGTGTTTGGCAGTGTAAGAAAAGTATCGTGGAGACAGTACATATTGCTCCATCTACTGTTTGATCCCGACCACCAGGTCTGTAGCTACAGTTGAAGACACCAAGGTCATATTTTCAGTATTGTTTTTTTAATTGTGGGGATTTTAATGACCTGATAAGGTGTTTGAATTTTATAAACATAAAATCACAAGTGGAGATTTTTTTTTTTAAGGCTCGTTGCAGACTTGTTATTCTTAGAGGACAACCTTTTAGGACAAAAGGACCTGAAATAAATTGACTTTCTCCATCACAATTATGTGGAGAGGTCTTTGAAAAGGCATTTAGACCTTCATATAGGGAGACAAACTTTACTCAAAATATATATAAACCGTTAAAAAAAAAAAAAAAATATATATATATATATATATATATATATATATATATATATATAAAATATGGAAACTTATATAAAGAAAACTTTAAAGACTTTTTTTTTTCTTGGTTACTAAAAAAATTTCCCAGTACCATGCTGGTACTTTGTATGTATAGTGTCTCTGATCACACTGTTAACAGGGTGGAGACACCATTGACAGCTGCTCAGTCAGATATTTGTATTTAACACCAATGAGTAAAGGCAGCATTTATTTGACTGGTACACATCAGCAGAAACCCACAGGAACAGGAACGTCCATTTGTTGTTCTTAGTCTCAGTCTTACAGACTAATTTGATAGTTTGACATCTCAATCCTAGAGGCCTGCTGGTGCTGTCATTATGTCTCATGTCTCTGGTTCTCTCGCTCCTTTTCTCAGGAGGACCTCCTGATGTGGGCAAGATGCTGGGAGGGGAAGAGAAGGAGGAGGACCCCGATGCAGCGAAGAAAGAGGAGGAGCGACAGGAGGCGCTGAGGCAGCAGGAGGAGGAGAGGAAGGCCAAATATGCCAAGATGGAGGCTGAGAGGGAAAGGATGCGGCAAGGCATCAGGGATAAGGTATAATGACAATGACGAGAAAATAGACTAAATCTAACTAATCCACGGACTAGCTGAAATACAGTCATTAACAGAGTGACCAATACAAAGAAAAGCCAAACAGGAAATACGTTTAAGATGAATTTTCTAAGAATGAATGCTAACAGAAATATGAAAACGAAAAACAAGCAGAGTTAAAAGTGCTTCATCACATACAATCACTTCTTGCTACTCCATTTATTTTTAAAATGTTGTCACATCCGTGCGTTTTGGATGCCGTCCTGTCTTTTGATGGTAATGCAGCTTCTAAAGGCGTTACATCTTGACAGCAAACCTCTTTGTATGACAGACCTGTGTTTGAAATAGACCGTTAAAACATTATTTTTGTTTGCTTCTATGTTATTTTTATCTTTCCCTGAGATTAGAAAATAGATCAGTGGAGGATCAGGATGGAGCTGTATAGAACTGAGAGGGGTAGAAAGCTGTAGATGAACAAAATGAGGAGCCAAGATTAATAAAAATCAATTTGAACTTTTAGACAGAAATGGGTGGGTCAGAGAGAGGGTTGGTTTAGAAGTGAAATCTGCTACCCACGACGATCTTTTTGCTGGAATTCAGTTCTTTAGGTGCATCTGTAAACCAGGGTGTTAAATCTTCAATATGAAGTATGTATTATGAGACATTGTCAAGGCTTATACATTTTTTGCATGTTTATAGATTTTTTTTCCCCGTCTAAACACAATATCCAGTAATGGCTTTTGCATCCTGAGTCAGTATTAGTATTATGTGTATTTTATTTTCTACTTTGAGTTCAGCTGCAGTCGGCGTCAGTTCATATTCAGACAGTGTCCGTTCTTCCCTTCACAAATGTCAGGCTGTGGGGCTACTGTGAGGGTAATGGCTGCAGTGTAACCAATTCACTGTAGACAGTGTGAAAGACAGGCAGTCTGTGGGTCGGGCAGGTCCAAGGGGAATACTGTGAATCAAAAGCGGCGCTCCTCCCCTGGCTATTCACATCCTCTATTCTCCTTAAGTTCTCCCATCGGAGAACAAAGAGCGAGGAACAAAATCCCAAAATGCTCATCACTGAAAGGTTTCTGTCAGTTTCTTCCAAAGCTTTAGCCCGTTGTGCCAGCTACTGCGAGAAATGCCCATTTCAGCTGAAGTCTGTGACTCCCCACATGTTCAAACCACAGTATGACAGATGACAGAGCAAACAGAGTCACGTTTGTAAATCTGTGTCATCCTGTTATTTTTTAAAAATTGAATGACGCTGAAATACTTGACAAATTCTGTCTGTGGTAATTGTGAATAATTATAATTCCCCCTTATTTTCAAAGCAATTTTGTTGAAAAGAAATTCCACGGCTGATGTGTATTTATCAAACAAATACGTACCACAATTTTTCAACATGCACTGTCATAGTGTGAACACTGAAAAGCAATGCCTGCAGGACATCTACTCTGTTTTTGACATTTATTTCTGAATATTGCTCTGCTGATAGACAGAGACAGGAACAAGAGCAAGAGAAAGATAAAAAAGGGTTAGCAGCTGCTCAAAACATGAAAACTGGAAAGGGCTCCTACAAAGCTTCAATGTTCAATAGCATAGGTGAGTAGCAGTACATGTGCATTATGACGTGTGCATGTTATGTGTGTTTCCTACTTATAAATACCGTCCACATCACCATCTGAGTCGTAATCAGGACAGGGAAGCCTTTCTGAAATTCTGACTTGGCATTTAAAAATACAGAGGTGCTTGTTTAGCACTCAATTCGCATCACCCAAAGAATGTCATTCAGTATAATTAAACCCAAATTTAATGGATATTTGTTATATTGTTAATGCACGGTATTCTTAACCCTACTTTAGCACACACACCAATGTGTATTACATACTACGGTTATGATTCTATAGGCAGTGCTGTTGATTGAGGCCAAGGTGGTGTCAAGCGTTTCGTGGCAAAAGACAACTCAGTTCTTAACACTGCATTAATAGATGATTTTGGCAGAACTCCACAACAGGCTAAATAACATCGAAGGAACAACGCTGGGATATACAGTACTTTTGGTGTAGTGGTCACAGTCGAAATTGCAGGTCACCTGATGCATTTGGACCTGGAAATTAACAAAAGAAAAAAGAAACTACAGAAGAAATGTCTATAAGATGTTGACCACATTTAGAAATGACTCTGTGTAATCACAGTTTTAGCCAACTCGTGTGTAATGGTTAAATAGTTCTATCAAGGAAAACTAGATACTGCATTCAGAGATGGCGCTTCAGTCATATAAGAGTTGGTCATTGAGCACACACTGCATACAAGTCTCAGCAGGCTTCCTCGTACTCCCTCGTTTTTTGGCCCGTGGGGCATGCGAACTAGATTCCTCTTCCAGCCAAGCCGGTTGAAATCATGTGTGTCCAAGAGTTCCACTGGCCAAGCAAGCTGACTTTCTTTTGGCTCTTGGCACACACGAATGGGATAAAATAATTGAATCTTATCAAAAGTCGTCTGACTGAATGGTTAATAGTGTCCAGCAATTTATTTTTAGCATTTCATTTTCATCTTTTCTCTTCTAACACGCCAATATTTCTATTTTTTTGTTTGACCACCAGTATGGCTTGAAAAAGCGCGAGGAGGCCGAGGCTGAGGCAGCAGCCGCTGTGGAGGAGCCTGCAGCCGGCAGCTTGACCCGACCCAAGAAGGCCGTGCCCGCTGGCTGCGGAGACGAGGAGGAAGAGGAAAGCATCATGGACACAGTCATGAAATACCTGCCAGGCCCACTGCAAGACATGCTGAAGAAGTAGGTTAGCTAGCTAGCTAATGCTAACATTATCTAGCTTAGTTCATAGGCTACATTCACAAGGTTGGCTTAGATCAGGGTTTTTTTTCCATCCACATCCAAGTGCGTAAAATGAAGTTAAAATACGGTGTGGTCTTCTGGTGTTCGGAGAAATCAAAGTTTCATGATGGGGAAATGAATCAGATGTGAACCAGCAGTGTTAATTGCAGCCATTAGACTAAGCTAGGCTGGTGAACGTTAGCTTGACTGATGTTAACGTTAGCTATGTTACACTTAAGAAGCTAACAGCAAGCGAGGGGGATAAAGACACAATATTAGATGGTTTAGCCTTCTAGTCTGTGAAGTTTTAAACTCCTTTTTCTCTCCTCTGCGGTAGCTGCAGAGCTCTGTCGCAGCACTGAAAAATAATCTCCTTGTCCCCTACGCTGTTCACTCAATTTGTACATAAATAAATATATACATGAGAAGCCTCAAGGTGGGCAAACAATCATAAAATATTATATGAAATTATTATACTAACTGTGTGTCTGTCTCTAAAATAAAAAAATGTGATAACTTGATAAGCCATATTTTAAAAAGGAAATTTAAAGACTACTGTTGTGTGCTCCTAAAGCTACTGTTTTGTGTTCGACCATGTCTGAAATTTATGTAAAACGTTTTGCACACTGTTACACATTCTCTGTAAAAACCTATTGTCTGTCTACCCTACACTCCTACAGTGCCCGACATCAAAGTGTAACACCATTCATGTAGTGTAGTGTTAAAAAATGTTTCTATTTCCCTGTTCAGTGTGTCTCCTTCTTATGTCTTGCATGCCATTTGTCTGGACAAGTTTGTTGTGTGAATATGTACAAACTCACCCCCCTGCCCCTTTTATCCACTTCTTTATCATGCAAAAAAATACTAAGGCAATAACTCCTAAGTTTGAGTGTGTTTTCACTACTGTGTCGATATAACCGTTAATAATATCAGTGATTGAAAAAAAAAATATATATATGTATGCATTCAGGAAATTTAATTTACAGGTTCGCAGGGTTTTCTTTTTTCTGTTGTGTCTTAGTTTTGATGAAGAATGACCGTGTAGCTGTTAATAAAACAGCCAAAATCTTTACCTTTCAGCCATAAAAACCAGAACTTACAGTATATATACTATTACTATCACTATCAGGATCTACTACTTGGAAGAGAATGCTGAAAAAAACGTGTTACTGACTTTTAAGCTATAATAAGCAGCATTTACTATTCAAGTGGACTACAAGTCTGGATCATGTGAAGATTTCTAAGACAGAAATCACTGTCCCTCAATACACACAAACACACACACGGTGAAACAGCAAACTGCAGTTTGACTACAGATTAGTTACTCAGCAACACCGGAAGTGCTGCAAAAGATGACGTGATGAGAAGCTTGATTCAGTTCTAGTTATTGTTGGTTTACAGGTGACAATGAGCCGCTGAGGGTGACGTGGAATGCCATGAGCAATAAAGGATTACCATGTATATTTCTGCCTGAGATTCAATAAAAACTTAAAACCTTGTTCACAGACATTAAAAATGTGTTATCTTCTTTCCTCAGTGATATGGGATTGGCTTTGAAAAGGCCGTGAACAGGACGGGTGAAAAATAGCCAACTAGGTTCATCCGTTAATCTGGCTGTGGTGTGTATGTTGTATGAAAAAGGAGTTTATTCACCCATTGAGTGCCTTGAGTCTGCTCTAGGCCTTTCTTACAAAAAAAACATGTTGACATGTCACAGTAGGAAAAGCACAGGTGTAAGTAATAACATGTTTCTGTTCAGCTTCTTTTGTTTCAGAGTCCTGGTATTGTGTAGTGGAATAGACCACAGCCAACATTAATGTTAACACCAGTGCTTTTCCTAGTATGAAGTAGTATGAAGTACAAACGTCTGCTGTGAAAAAGGTCTATTGTAAAGAACACTGTGTCTGATTTAAAAAAAAAAAAACATTCTAGAAAAATTACACTCTTCAACTAGAATGGCACTCAGTAGAGCACGTACGCCCAGAAAAGGCCAAATATTGACAAATATGGTGAAAAAGGCCCTATCTGGCCACGTCGAGGAATGTGATTAAAAAAAAATTCCTGGATCCGCACCAAAATTTAATGGGTTCTTCCCGGGCCCATGCCCCATCCCGCCACCAAGTTGGTCGCAAATTCGGTTCACAACTTTTTTGCGTAATCCTGCTGACAAACAAACAAACCGGCAGACAGACACAGGGGGATCACATAACCTCTTTGGTGGAAGCAACTTTTCAGAGAGCCTCTGACAGAATTTGAGAATTTGTTTTTTCTCCATGAAATTGTCAAGGATGGACAAACTAGCAGGAACAACTGCACAATCTGTAACTGTAAGTGAACTTACATTAAATCAACACTGTGCATCAAATCATATATTACATAATACTTTATATTTTACTGCTCATATCCTGGCTTTCATTTACATCATACCTACAGTAACGTCCCGGTCCTACAGATAAAAATGTCTTGTGTGAGAAAACCAGTGTTAACACGAGTACAGCGATGACCTCTGAATTGCGACCTGGGCATGAGAAAGATAAATTAAGAAAAACAACTCACTTTCCTTGAGAGAGAGAAACTTTGCACTGCAGTTTAATGACAACTCACATTGTCCGATACGGCTCTGCCTTAAAGTTAATGAGCTGACTGGGAATATTATTCAGAATATTGTGAGTAGAGGGCTCCCGGGTGAAATCAGCACACTGAAAAGTAAGCAGAAGAGAGGTCTGTTGAGGGCAACATATGGTAGGGAGAGATGGACAGTCCAACTAAGCTGACGTGGTGCATTTCTTCCACTTAGCCACTGAGTGACACTGTTTTCTTTGATTGGGAGAACATCGCGCTCTAGATATTTCGGGTAAAATGTCCTGCCAAATGTAAATACAGTTTAAGCACAAGGACATTGTGGTAATGTTATTTCCAAACTTTATTTATCCCATAGAGAAAAATTCAACCAAAAAAGGTGAACTATCTAACAAAACAGAGTCAAGCACTAAAATATCAGAGAACACTAGACAGAAGAAAAGAACAGGACACACACAGACTGCGAGTGGCAGGGGCTGAGTCCTTGCCCCCTTTAGCATTCAGTTACTTGTTGTCTTATAAATGTTTACATCCATGATTACCATTTGTTGAGCAACAGCCACAGCACTGACGAGAAAGTAACAAAGCAGTGATACTGTATGAAATGACATTAAATGGGTTATCTAACCCTTTAACATGCCGTCTGACTTTTTAATCTCTGAGTGTCAGTATCAGGTACAGTTGTTCACATCAAGGAAACATGGATGGTAGGAGCAGTTTTACCTTCAAGTGGTAGTTTACCCATTTTCTTTAAGGAGGAAATGCAGACCCATCTCATCTTGAGCCATTACAAAAAGCAACAAGAGTGCAGACCATTTCCGGTGATTTTGACTGAAGATGGCAACGTTTTAGCTCTAGCGAGCCCTTCTTTTATCTCACTGCGCTGTTGATTTTAAAGTTAGAAGAAATCCCATTAAGTGCTGCCAAATATACAGCAGCGTCTGTCATTACCAAAGTATATTTGGGCAATGATGATCAGAACATTTCCATTATAAACTCTTTAGGGATCAATCCAAGATCGGAGTGTAATACCATATTTCAGATGTTAAGTGGTTGATTGAACTTCTCCCTATTTAAATAAAACAGATCTGTATAATCTGACATCTGTAAAGACATTAGAGGTTTCCTCAGTTTTTAAATCTGTGTCTAACAACCATTACTGAAATACTCCAAACCTGGATTGAGGCATTATTGTGAAACCTGTAATAAACAGTAAGTCAACAGTACCAACCATTTCATATTGAGCACACTTTTTAGCTCCAGTAAATAAAAATAAACAAACACAGACAATCAACAAACCAGACCTGGTTGAAAGCGTAGCAGAAATCCATTCAAATACTTGTAGGGTTCTTTGGGTTATTATTGTAGTCTGAGTTACATAGTTGACAGCAGACACTTACTTCTATAGAACAAGATGGTTCATAGAATATCTGATTTCAGTCAATAAAGCCTGATTTGGCAGCTGTCATTCCCAACAGGTGAGATTTCTCCATAGAGACTGCTAATATAAATGCTGGATAATGTAACAGTGTAAAATGTTATTAGAGTGTACATTTGCATTTACAGAAACATGTTTTACACTAGTTATTACACTATCCAGCACAATCGATCCAAGTTGTGTTGAGTATTAGAACGGATTCTGACTCTTTCCCAGGTCTTTCACAAATAAATATATTCTGTATATAGCGACACATCTCACAGTAGCCAGAGTTATAAATCTGTCTGTTACTGAAGAATCTGTATAGCTTAGTAACTAAGGACAACAAGTCACTAAAATACTGTTTAGACCGAATTGGAAAAAGGCTACAACGTCAAATTTTCACGCTCTGGTCAAAATGTGACATTATAGTGTTCCTCATAGGTGTTTTATTTTTGTCTGTCAAATTAAAATTGGACATTGGCTTAGGTGGATAATTGGTAGAAAATACCTTAAATTGCTGACTTTGCAATGTCAGAAACTGTTGGGAACAACAGTAATGACAGCACAAATCATTTACAGCCCAATAATAGTAATATTTAGAATTCATTCAACTCAATAGGAGCAGGGATTGCTAAAAGTGGCCCGTCACCTTTCAAATGGGCCCTCATTCAAAACCAGACCTCCAGCCCCCTTATTATGGAATCTAGACACTTCATGAGATATTAAAGGATTCAAAATGACAATGTAAGTGATGCCTGGTTAGTTTGTACAAAGAGCTGCAGATATTGTTGTCCAAGCCTAAAACCCAGTTCCAATCTCACTTTTTACATGCACTGAAAGCTCAGGAGGACACTGCTGATTAATCCCATTGGATCCTCTGATATCTACTAAAAAAGTCTAGAAAGCAGCAAGAGTTCAGAGATTTCCTCCAAACCCTAACAACTGAACCTGACGTGGGGTCAAGGTCTTCTGGGTAGGTCGTCTGAGGTTTTGAGGCTGAGGAGGGTTTACGGGACGAGGTTCCGGAAAGATGGCGGGGCTCGAGGGGGAACAGGGAATTGAAGGTAACCCTGGTTTCTACACATTCGTCCGACACTTGGGGAAGATGGGTCCTCCCTCAAGCCTTCTCTTTCTTACTATAGATGGAGAGAAGGATGAAGGGACACAGGAAGAAGAGAAAGAAGATGAAGAGGAAAGAGATGTGAAGGGATGAGAGGAGAGGAGGGAGGAAGGGAGACAAGGAGAAAGAGAAAAATTAGAAACAAACAGAACCCGAGAAGGTTCATCATCCTTATAATCTTTAGCTATAGCAGAGCAAAGTTTGCCTGCCTTATTTACATTGCATAAAGCAAAAAGAGAAGCAATTGGAAGCAGGACAGAAAGATCAAAGTTACACAACTTTTGCTGCCAGTGGCTGCAAAAGGAAATGGCTTCAGCAAGAGCTCTGGAACAAAACAAAAAAAAAAACGTACAAGAGACATAGGTAGGATGGTGATAAGAGCAGAGCTGGATTAACCCAACCATCATTTCCCTCTATTGTGTATGCCTTAGTTAGTCATCCGTAATTAGTTTGTGGCAATTTTATTAAGCTCAGTTCTATTTAATAAAATTCACCATGCAACGAGAATATATACTGAAAAAATGAAGGTCAAAACTAAGTTAAAACTAGATTTTAACTTGTGGGTGTTGCATATTAAGAATACTCTACCGATCTACAAACTAACCGCCACACGATGAGGCTGGAGTCTTCAGGGCAAATGAGGGTCCTGGCGCATGGAAAGATTATGAGACTATTTGCCCCTGGGCACAGACAGGTAAAAAGCCCCTCTGTCTCTTTGTGGTCATTTTGTGTCTCTTTATGGCCATTTTGCATCCCTTTGTCATTGTTTTGTAGCGTTGTACTTGTTTCGAGTCTCTGCGTTGTCATGTTGAGTCTCTTTACAGTCGTTTCATGTCTCCTTGTGGTCCTTTGAGTCTCTTTATTGCCTCTCTTTATGAACATTTTATGCCTTTTAACCGAGCTCTATGACTTTCAGTCAAGAAGTACTAAATACTAACAGTCACTTCATAAATAGGTGCTGGCCCAGGGGCCCCCTGACCACTCAGGCCCGTGGGCCATTGCCTGGTTGCCCATTCAGTGATCCATCATCCATGGTCTGGAGCCCTGGAGCCCTTGGGCCCTTGGGCCCTGGAGCCCTGGGGCCCCGGAGCCCTGGGGTCCTGGGGCTCCAGGCCTGGGGTTTGCCCTGTCTGGACAGTTGGTAATCCATCTTTGCATGAGAGCAGTGTATAGAGGAAAAGAGCAGAGCTCAGATGCTGAGCAGAGAAAACAGAATTTCTCCAGATGATAAAAATACCAGATAAGTAGAAAGATACTCTGGGTATTTTGGCTCAGATTAACTATTTGGAAAGTGATGTAGGAAACCGATGAGGGCCATGACGGTTCCTGCAGATTCACAGTACAGCCAAAAGAAGAGAGAACTCCCAGAAACTGCTAAGGCAAGCAAAAAAGGGACAGTTTCGTCCAGCACAATCAGATTTCAAAGACAGATGAGGCACATAGTGGATGCTGTTCGGGGATCAGTGTCTTGGGCATATGACAGCAGTTCAATACTTGACTCTTCAGCATTTTTTAATGTCCATTTTGCAAACTTGATCTTATCTGCACTTTATTCTTGTGTATTTCAAAAGGACGGGTTATTTTAGTCTTTCAATAACTTCAATGATATTTCATTGTTGAGTTTACTTTCTTTTACTTGTGTTGAGAAAAAGTAGAGCACTCTGAATCTTTTCGATAGTGTATATACTATTTAACTGTTTTTGGATATTGTAAAAATTTTCTAGTTTGTTGCCCTTTTGAACAAAATTTGTTACAAATTTTGGGGAAATATCAAAAACTTGTGGCAACAAAATATATATATATATTCTGACTACAGCGAGGAGCAAAAAGCTACAGCTAAATTTGGGAGGCACTGTCAGCGGCCTCTGCAAAGAGATGACTGGAGGAGGAAAAGAAAGAAAGTGATGATAGGTGCTGTAGACAGGCAACAGAAACTCTCAGAGGAGTATGACAGGAGGTGGCAGCAGTTCTGGTGGTCTGGACAAGAACCAGGGGATGTTGGCAGAAGAAAGGCAAGGCTGAGCGGTCAAACCGTGCTGTGTTTGTGTTTCAGTTGTTTTCTTTTTTCTTTTCTTTTTTTTTTACTTTGTCTTGGACTTGAACTTTTTCCCGAAGGCCCTCTCCAGCTCAGGGACAGACAGCGTGAGGGTGAAGGAGCCGTCCGATTCTGACCTGACGACCCGGGCTTAAAGATGACGGGGGAGGGAAAATTACAACAAATTATGACACATACCCTCAACTTCATATGGTTTATGACACAATACAAGCAGACTATGAAAATATCAGAAACAAAGGAAAACCATGACTTGAACCCGAATGTGATCATAATTCTCAGTTTAATCCTTTTCCTGTAATAACCTCCGGTTGAGGAGAAGACAGCCAAAATGGCATCAATTCAGGCACGTATCCACACTCTTTAACCTAAAACGGGTTCTCATAGGAGGTTCAAGAGCAAACACACTCACACACAAACTTAAAAACATTAAAAAGATTATTACGTCCATGGACCATGATCCTTTACGTACATAAAAGGCAAAAATACAAGCAAAGTGGGCGTGACTCACAGTGAGCCACAAGTCATGTTACGTGGTTTTACGGGAAGGCATCTCAGAAAATCTGACATGAGACCAGCTTGTTGACACTAATGCCCACCTCTACTTAACTCTGTGACTCGGCCTGTCTGTCATTCTGTGAATCCACTGCACGAAAACGCTGCTAATGCAGCGCCTTTGAAATCTAATCCAACACCAAATCCACGAATACTAACTAACTCAACTCCACTGTCTTTTGAGTTTTGTTACACTGTAAAAAATAAAAACATATAATAAATAGGAAAGTCAAAAACAAAATCAGTAACACTAGCCTAAATATCTAGTGCATGTGCAAGAAACATTTCCTCCACTGGTTTCATTTTGTCCTCCCTCTCTCTGCCATGCAAACAGTCTTTTCTTAGTGATAGTGTCATAACTTAGGAAGGCACTGTTTTGATTGGCTGGGCCTCTCTAACCGATGATATCACTCTGATTCTTCTATTAGAGTCTGATTAAAGTAGAACTCAAGGAGATATAGTGAAGATAGAGTGTCAGCACTGACGCACATAACAACTAGCACTGCCAAATGCAGTACTACTGAAAGACTGCCCAAGTTATGTAACTGACAAAAGCATAGTGAGGTGAATCAGTCATCAAATACAGTATGTACTTGAAATGTTATCAGTTTGAGTCCAGCCCAATTCCCAGTTCTGCTTCCCTCTGTGCGTTCATGTGCCTGTTTCAAAGCTGCATCTGCACTATCAGATGCATGTGCGTGCGTGCCCGTGACTCACCCAGGTCGTTGTTGTTCATCATGGCGTTGGAGCCTCGGAGGCGCGGGCCCTGCTGGGTGAAATGGTAGCCAAACTTCAACAGAGTGGTGTTTTTCTCCAGCATGCTGGCGATCTCCATCTCCACCTTGTTGCCTAACGGCTGGCTCTGGAGTTTGGAGAGAGAGTGCGGGAGGGATGGAGGTAGAGAGACAGGAAGAGATGGATTAAAAGTGAGTAAAAAAAAAAAAACAGGGATTTGTGGTAGAGAGATGGGAGCCTTCGAGGAAAGGAAAGATTAAAGACAAAAGAGACAACAGGAGGAGTCCACAAACTGAACACTAGTGCCACTACAGATAACAGGGTGAGCTCATAACAGAGGATGAAGCGGCGGGGGTGACATGCTTTTCAAATTTCAGTTGTATATCATTTCAATTAATCAATCAATGGAGCCAGAGGGCAAAGGCATACAAGAGAAAGGTGACAAGCAGTGAGTCACAGATGCAGCATGACACATCACAATGCAATGTAGGAGCATTAGACTAAGTGGCAAAGATGGCCTGTGTACACTACCTGACACACATACCCCCCCACACACACACACACACACATTTTTTGTGCATGTTAAGTGTGTATGAGCCTGCATATACTCAATGCCAGTGGTTTGTGTGTGTATTTGTGTGTTGGTACCTGATTGTCTATCTTGAGCTCCAGTAGCGTGGTGTTATTCTGCAGTGACTCTATTAGGGCCAGGATTCCAGTCCCTGTGATGAAGTTGGACTCAACATTCAGGCTCTTCAGCATCGTGTTCACCTTCAACATCTCTGCCAGTGCCTGAAGAAACACACAGCACACAACAAAAGCTTAATGCGCTCATTGCTTTGTAGCCATTTGCTCTAATATCCTGCTACTGGATTGTAAAAATGAGGGATAACGCACCATAGAGGGTCTCTGACAATCAAACTAATTAAAACCACCAAATAAAAGAGGAGTTAAGCTTGGCTGCTCAGGATCCTCTATTTCAGAGAAATGGAGCAGGGAAATGTTACAGCTATGACTTACAAATGCTACGGGGTCATTGCTTCTGGTTCCTACGATACTGAACCTCTCCACCACAGTGTTCTTCATCAGAGCCTCAGCGTATGCCTTCAGAGTCGGGACAGGGATGTTCTGTGAACAGAAAGACACACCACCAAAATATTACAGCTGAGTAAATGCTCCACGTTACATCTCTTATTTATCCTCAGATCCAAAAAAGAGAATTACATGTATGTTCTTCACCAAAAATCCAAAATTTGTCAGAATACAGAAACATCAGTTCAATTTGTTCATGAAATGCCTCACGTTTCATGAAATAAAATTTTGTGCTGTCTCAAGAAATGTATTTTATGTATTTATGTATTTTATATTCATATTGCAAAATAATCCTTGGGTAATGTTAGTAAATTCATATTTACAAAATATATTATGCAATTTAAATGTAAGTTTATTTCTTAAAAAGTAGCCTTTTAAGTTTTGTCTGCAAAATTAAAATGTGAAAACTAAATTATTTGCACCGAATCTATTTTGATTCTGCTTTTGGAAGATAAGTGTCATCAAACATTACATGTTTTTTGTGTGACAAAGTTTAGCTTCTTCAAGTGTAAGTACTAGAGAAAAGTATAATTAATAGAGGAACAGGTGTCTCATATTAAATATAAAACTTGAATAAGTTTCAGTTACAAACAAAACATCCAAATCCAAGGTAAATCAAACCCTGATGATAGTGAGTTTAGAAATACAGCATTAAGCTCATTTCTTCTCTTGTCATCCTCAACATAACATTCTCACACACACACACTCACACAAACAAACAAACAAACAAACAAACAAACAAACAAACAAACACACACACACACACACACACACACACACACACACACACACACACACACACACACACACACACACACACGCACACGCCCACGCCCACGCCCACACCCACACCCACATTCTTACCCTGATGTTGTTGAGGTTGACCTCAACTAGGTCAGGGTCATTCCTCTTTATTCTCAACAGGGTCTCCTCTACATCAGTGGAGTTGGGCTCCTCATCAGGGACTGGTTTATACTGGGTGCACTGGATCACACCTGGGATACGACACAATTATAGTACACTCTCCTGTGCAGCAGGAATAGACAGCTGAAAGATGGAGCCTTTCTGCACAGGGTCTAACCTGGGTAAATCTTACTGTGGGAACAACACTCATTGAAACATGCCTGTAGTCTTTTCCCCACTTGACACGTGTCTTCATCGAAAGTGTAAGTCTGCAAATTTCTAAATGTACTTCACTGAACACTATAAACAGCATCAGCTGGATGGTTGATTGCTTGAGAGGCTGGTAACACATCTGCCTACAGTCCTGGCCAAACAAAGCATAGCATTCTATACTATTCATGAAAGTACAGTGTTTTCCCACAGTCAATGATCACAATGATTATTGCTCTTGATTATGGGGATCTCTGCTGGATCTCTGCTTTAATATACAAAATCACTAAAATATACTTTTAACTTGAGGGAACAAACCGAAACAAATCATACCATGGTTTTACATATTTTTAACCAATCAACTACATGCCATGTACTTTATATTTCCCATATATTCAGAATTTTTTTTAAAAGGATACCATAACATATATATTTTTTTTTTAAATACCACTTTCCAGGCAGTCATTGGTTTCCATTCATTTTCTTACGGTATGAAAATTAACTTTCAAAGACTTGAACTTGCTTAATACAGGTAATCCATCACAATGAACATGGGTTTTTTTTTACATAAACTGCAGCATAGACCATTCAATCAGTCTGCACATGTAGCTACAGCACACTGCCACACAATTGTATTGTAACTTTAACTAGAATATCAGCAGATGTGACGTTGACTGTGACAAATTATACTGTATAACTCAAGAGAGACTTCAAGTTCCTTAATATTTATTTTTTGTGGTAGTGAAAAAAAGATAACACAGAACTGGATACTTTGTAAAATGCTTGGCAGTGACATGTAATAGAGGATCCAATGATCGAGGTTTACTGGGACAATAAGTGTGTTTTCCTTTATGTATCAGTACTAGATAGTAGATGAGGTTGTAAGATTCAGTAATTATTATCTTTGTAATAAAATGAGCCAAACAACATATCAGGAACCAACAAATTCCTTTGCTAAATTGTCCAGTTTACACCATACAATATTATGCATTTCCCTTCAACCATGCTGTATAAACAATTTTATGCACTGTCCTATGAATCAACTTTGAAAACAAAGCGAGTGACAATTTCAGCAAGCGCTTCAGAAGTTTATAGCTGGCTCTCTTTTTAAGAGACGGTCATATTTGGAAGTGATGTACTCTGTCTCTGTTCACAGCTTTAGGAGAATCTATAGGATGAGCCGCCAACAATGGCTCATTAGCGTGCATATGTGTGCGCGTGTCTCTGCGTGAGGGCGGAATCAAAGTAATAGTGTAAGAAGGATACACAGATGAATCTTCAGTGATATTCCTGGAGGGGCTATAGGACAATGTATGAGTGTCTGTGCACATTTAGTTTTATCTGTTTATTTACTTAGCTTTAATGTGTGTGTGTGTGTGTGTGTGTGTGTGTGTGTGTGTGTGTGTGTGTGTGTGTGTGTGTGTGTGTGTGTGTGTGTGTGTGTAACTGTATTTGTGTATGAAGTGCAACAAAAAAAGATGGAGTCTATTATCTTGGTAAAGTAAACCAACATCCTGCCAAGATGAGATCATTTCACTTGATTCCAATCCAAGTCAACATTTTTCTAGAATGAGGTGATACAGTATTTTCATCAGACTAGCCGAGGGATCTGCTGTATTTCAAGTTACTTTTACTTGTTTCTTGAAAATCCCGGCACCAGCTTTGTGTTTGAATCAAGTGAAGACAGCTCATGCAACTGGCACACTTCTCCACATCAAGACTCAGTAACATACAGTAGGTTTTTGGGTACATGCGTGCAAGTGTGTGTGTGTTTTATGTACTGTTGAGGCCTTGCTTGTTGACTATGGTGCTGCTGGCCAGGGCTTCGTAGTACTGCTGGTTACTCATCAGGGTGTGCATACCCAGGATGGCTGGAAGACAGCAAGAAGACAGAATGAAGATAGAGAGAACAAAGGGAATGAACGGAGGGTCAGAAAAGAAAGACAGGGAGCGTTGCTGAAAAAGAGCCAATAGATTTAGTGATTGTCTAGTTACATCCATACAGTGAACCACCACAGCACAAAAGGACCTGCCGCATCTCAAGCAAGTCAAGCCTGACACTCTCAGTTTGAACAATCGAGCAGTTGTGTTGAGCAGTGTTGTGTGTTCCAAACTGCAATTTAGTTTGACAGTCAGTAATAGGATGATAAATGTCTGCCATGCTAATAAAGGTGACTTTGGTAGGAGATAAAGCTCCATTTGTTTACATTTTTTAAAAATAATGTAATAACCTTTCAGTTCACAACCAGGTAGCAAAAAAAAAAGATGTCATAACATTACTATATCATAACTCACATTTTACTGACCTTAAACCTGTAATTGTTAGTATTAGTATTATATTATTCATGATTTTCATGTGTTTAAAAAAAAAAATGAAGGTTTACTAAATCATGATGACTGTTTATAATGTATGTTGTCAGTCACAGACACATCATGGCGATAGACTGAAAGTTTGCACATGCAGAAGAATATTTGCCACAGTAATAACATCTGCCATGGATTACACAGGCTCTATGATACTCGTGTGTAATGCATGTATGGTTATAGACAGCTGCCTGACTGGCAGTTGAGCTGCACGTGAATCGCTCCATGCAAATGCAGTCTACAGATACCCTGGACGGTGTTCAGCTAGCGAACAGAGAGATCCAGCAGGGATGGAGGAGGTGGAGAAGATGAAAGGACTGATGGAGGGATGAAGGGGAAGGGTGGAGAGAAGGTGGAGGGAGTGCTAGAGGAGATGGAGAACAGTTAGACTGAGTAAAGTTAATTAACAAGGGCTAGTTAAAGGTGAGATGGTGTGTTGACTCTCATTAGTGAGAGTGCGCAGGGGATGAAGATGAAGAATAATAAGACATCTGCATTTTAGCAAAGTCAACACTACAAAAAAAGATTATTCAAAGTCTCATTCAGAGGCTTTGTGCTCTTTTTTTTCTGTTAATTTTTGGTTTGTTTGGGGTCTTTTTTGTTTGTTTTTTTAGTAAATAGAAAAATCCAAGGGGTTTGTATTATAAACATGAGAAAAACAGATGAAACAATAAAACTTGCTAAAAACCAATAATGCCCATTTTTTTCTTTCTGGTGCATGGAGATAAAATCCAGGTAAAATCAATCAATTTAAGCTGATCAACTTCTTTTAAAAAACTCTGCGTATACATATGGTGAAAACTGGAGAAAACTTATGCATTTAGCATATGTGTCTGGGAGGAGATGTGTGTGAAGGCGTGAGTGTGTGTGTGTTACCTGCAATATCACACAGTTCAGCATCAGTAGCACTAGCTAGGGCTTCTTCTAGCTCTGGCTCCAGAGTCACGTTCTCTATGATGGGGTCCACCCTCTTTTTAGGCACCCACGCTTTCCCTGCAACATGAGTCGATAGATTTAATATACAAAAGTTACAAGTACAACTACTGTGATGACTGGTATCACTAGCACCTACATCTTAGCTGATGACATTTTGCATAATTGTAATGTATGTGCTGGAGACAATTTGTGTCCTCTTGGAATTTGGTGTATTAGAGGTCCCCCGCCTCGGACCTCTGCTAAGGTTGAAGTTGCGTGTGGGGAATAACATGAAGTCACCAAAGTCCACGTACTCATAAGGTGGGGGTTGTCCTGCCCCAACGGGTGCAAGTATAAGCCAGCCGTAATTACGACTTGGAAGTTGACATGAACAAATCAGAAACTCGCTGTCACGCTAACTCCAATATGACATAAATGTGGCATCAGTGCCGCACAGTTCAGTTGGTACACAGAAAACCTATGTAACCATGACACATAAATTACTGTCATGACCTTTCAACTTCATCTACTGTAGACAGAAAAAAAATACCTGTGTGTGTGGTCAGCTCCTCGAGTTACAGCCGGACATTTTTCGACCTCCGTTTAAACACAGGTTGCTAGCAGCAGAGTGGTAAGTTTATCTAGAGAGCAGGGTAGCTTTCTGAAAGTCACCCGGGTCCTCTCCCTGGGTCCAGTGCAACACTTGATTTCGCCACATTGTTTAACACACTTTTAAAGCTGTGACGAGTAAAAAATTAACCTGTTTCAAGCCCCGCAACGACGCAAACTGGAGTAGGTTTTTGGAGTAGCTCTTCAGGGTGAGCGGCAAACAGAAAACGTGAAGCAGCTGCAAGTGGAGTGACTGCAGGAAGCTCTGAACAGGGAGGAGAGACTGCTGCTGCTGCTCCACGCCGCTCATTTCATCCAGTAACTGGCCATTCCACAGTAAGAACTGGAACTTGAACGCCTTGCCCAGCGGTACCTTGGTACAGCTGCTTAGCACGGAGAGGATATTGCTAGTTCACTTTCCCCACCTGCGGTTTTACTGCTGGTCTGTGAAATTAAATTGAAAGGTCTGGGGTCCTCTAAGCACACAAGATAGACTGCAGTGAGGCTGGCAACGTAACACCAGCAAAGAAGATCATGATGAAAGTGACAGCAGGGAGACCTTCTAGAGTTTCACATAGAGATGTCTGGTATCTCTCACCATCCCTCACAGATCTATGTGCACACTAGACTGGTGCTGGCTTACTGACAGGTGCCGGCTCATTGTACTCATGAATACTTCTGATTTCCATCCATTTACAATTTCTTTTCCCCCACTCTCAAGGATCGGCGAGTCCACCCTCTCCTCAGCTCACATACTTGGATAACTCGGTTATCTTTAATTTTCAGGGAAACCAGACGTTGTTGACATTAATTGTTCTTGTCTCTTTTCACTTTATAAAAACAGTGCTTTGAGCCAGACAAAGCCACTTATTCATCTTAGTAGATTCACTCTAAAAAACAAGTTCCTACCTCTCTTCTCCCCTGTGAAGGGAACCAGGTCTTCTCTGTCAGGATGCTCTTTGGCTTGTTTCTCCAGATGGGCCAGGAGGTTATCTCTCTGAAACGTTCCTGTCGGAGCTTTCTTAGTCTGGTCCTTCTGCCGCATCCCAGCTGGCAACAATGCATTCTAGCCAAGGAAGGGAGTATACATAATTTACAGGACTGGCACTGAGTATTGGGGAAAAAAACGTTCAATTCTTTCTGAATTTGTCTCACTTCTTTCTTCCTATCATAGTAGTTCAATCCTATAATACCTTGAAACTTCAATGCAGGGCAGTGCAGAACAAATTAGTCCAGGATTTCTTCCTTGCTCCAGTAATATTACTGAATAAAACAGTAAATGATATCTCAATTATATGCCTTCCAAACATCATTGGTACCATTGACTGTAATGTTTTTGTGCAGCACTTTTAGGAGAGAGAAAACAAAAATACAACACAAGTACTACGGTATTAGAGCAAAGTGGTTAGATATAGAGATGGTGCTACGGTATCTTTGCTCTGGTTAATGTAACTTCCGCATCAGTTCCCATCTCTACTGCAGGCCAGCAAGGGAACGGGACATTTCCCAGAGCTTTTCTGCACACCAAGTTATTTTCAACCTAACGCCACATTCAAAACCAAGCAACCAAGTTCTTCTAAGTGCTACTTATAGCTTCATATCTTATCTGTCCTCTCAGCACTTAGAGGCCTCTCTCTACTCTTAACTCTCTGTCTCTCTCACTCTCTTTGCCTCTCAATTTATTCTTCTGCCTTTAGTCTCTCTCCTTCAATCAGAAGCTTCCAAAAAAACAATACTGCCAAAGGAGCAGACTAATTTTCAAAAAGATGCCAAACAATTTCCACAGACCACATTTTCACAATTGTTTGGTTTTGAAATAAAGTCTTTAGAGTTTATATATCTCTCTCTATATATATCTATATAGAGTCCAGGGTATATCACACCATCACTGTCAAGCTTTTTATGTCACACAGTTATATCAGCTGTAGATAACAGGCCTCCTACACAGTCCCAGCATGAAACTGTCTTTCCCTCCTGTCCCTGCTAGCTGTACTTCCCTCTCTACTTTTTCCCAGTAATTCCGCCCCATGCTGTAACTCATTTGGACTATCTCTCTCTTCCTCTCACAAGCCACAGCAGTCATCTGTAAGCAGATGACTGTAACTTGTACAGTACATGTCTGTGAGCACAAGTCTGAGATCCAGGGACTAACTTTTAAGATATATGAGTTAAGTAAAAAGTGACATTTTCCTTTTAAACCTGCAATAACTGATTTTTTGGCCACTTGGGAGCAGTGAAAACAAGTTGTAAACACATTAACATAAAGTATTATTAAATTAAAAAGCTGATATGACAAACTTCTTAGCATACAGTTGGTTGTTTACACATCCAGCAGATACAGAGCAACATTAGCATTTTATTTGGAGTCGTGTTTCTGGCCACCTAATGAACATAAGTCCAATATTCGCTCTACTTTTAGCTTTGGTTTGGTCTCCACCAACTCCTGAGAAAAATATCTGGCTATTCAGCTGCTAAATGCTCCACCATGTTCCACAGCTATTTACTGAATTTGTCTGCTGCCATTTGATGCTGGGCAGTGTAAAGTTGGTTTATCAAATCTTTTTCAGTGAAAACAGCTGCACGCTGCTGGAAACAGTGCATTAATTAGTGCAGCTTTAAGTTATATGGGTTGAGTGAAAAATTAAAAATTCAACTTTCAATGATTTAAGAATTGTTACCAGTAATTTAAGGTACATGTGATTTATATGAACCTATTCCAGAATAAAGCAGCACACCAGAGCAGTAATCCTAAATGTAACAAATCTCAGACTTCAAGTGGGAGCTGAAAGGATGTGGCCATGGTGTCTTTGTAGAAGTAAACAGTCAAAGTTGTAGTGTGTAAGTGTATGACTGTGACGCAGTACTGTATGTATTAAAACACAAAATGTTCTCTAAATGATTGACAAAAAATTTGTCTCTCTACACTCACAGTAAAGTTGGCAAACATGTTGTTTTTTTGTCCACAATGATGAAGCTTTCTTAATGGCTTACTGTAACTGATGTGGGAAGCCTTGCTGGGAAGATTACAGTGTGTTTAAAAGAAAAGGGGCACTTTACTGTTGTGGAAAATGTTACCCTCATAAACAGGCAAAAACAAGGTAAGAATGCACACAGTTTCCTCTGTTTATGTCATGGAGTCCCTCCGGTCACTCAGTGCTGGCAGCAGTGTCACTAACGCGCACACACGCACACACACACACACACACACACACACACACACACACACACACACACACACACACACACACACACACACACACACACGCACACACACACAGTCCTGCAGATTACGCCCTTCCAGTCATCCCCTCAGCATTGAGGGGGAATCAAGTCTCTTTATGAGCTGACATTCATCACAAAGCTACTACAGCTGTTGTCACCACCTGGACCAATAATAAAACCATGATACACCACCCGACCTCCCATAGACTGCACTCAATACAAATAGAGAAATACTGTAAATGACAGCGGAAAAGGTGACTAAATGTGACAAAATGAGTCACATGGTTGAGTATTTTCTAGGTACTTTGCTTAGCCCTAATAACCAAAGTTGTCTCCTATACTTCCTCACTCATATATTTAACTAATGATTATTTTCAAGATGGTTTAATCTGAATTAATTGATTATTTTTTTCAATAAATTATCTATGTTGGTGTCAGAAAATAGCAAATCCAAATCTGACATCTTTAAACTGCTTGTTTTGTCCAACCAACTGTCAACAAACCAAAGCGATTTAGTTTACAATTATGTAAGAAAGACAGACGCAGCAAATCTTAATATCCAAGAAGCTGGAACCATCAGTGTTTTGCATTTTTGTCCAATTAATGACTGAAAAACCAATAGATTATCAAAACTTTGTTGATTTTCTATCAAGCACTAAAATATATTATCTGTATGTACTGTATAGATCCCCAACTGTTTAATTTCTTAATTTAAGTTACCTTTACTGATGCCATCACTTAATTCCACATAGAGGATTACTTGTTTATTATCTCCGCCAAGGAGGTTATGTTTTCATCTGTGTCTGTTTGTTTGTTTGTCAGCAGGATTACGCAAAAAGTACTGAAGTGATTTGCACCCAACTTGGTGGAGGGATGGGGGCATGCGTCAGGGTTGAACCCATTACACTTTTGGGGCAGATCGGGATCATTTACTATGAATTTAAATTTTTTCCTCCGAAGTCTGGTGTATGTTGTTTGACATTAGCCTTGGCAGAGGTCTGCGCTTTAATGAACGCATTATCTAGTGTCAGCTGTTACAATTTTGGCCAAATCATGTACACCCTCAAACAACACTTTTAAAATTTCTACAACTGGATAATCCAGACAGTTCTATTTGGATATAACCTTTCTCCCATTATCTTTACCATGGATAAAGTGCGTGATACAGTAAGATAGTATATAAAATATACTGTGTGAACCAAAAACTGATTACAGTCAATGAGAGAATATAAACTCTAACAAGCCTAATGGTCACATTGTGCAGTAACCCTAACTGCCCTAACTGCACATGCATTCGAAGCGCAGTCAATCAGCTGCCACTGAACTAACACTGCAGAGACCATTATTTACATTGGAGCCATTTACTCATGAGAAAATTTAAGGGCATTTAATGTTTTGCACTTAACACAGTTTGACTGGCTAAAAACAGAAATTACCAGCTAATGTCAATCCAAATGAAAACACCAGGACATGTAGCTGTAGTGATATACAGTATACTGCAGTATATTATATCAGGGAGCTCTATTAAGCCTGGTTTACTGTGACAGGAACAGCTTCTTATGGACTTTATATTATAAACTTACATCAGGATCCAGCTCCTCTAATTCATCCTCTAACCGCTGCAGCTCTTCCTCTGAGAGTTTCTTCAGCAGCTCGTCCTCATCTATGTCCCTGTACTTCTCCATCTCCTTCCTCAACACCGACATGATGGACAGCACACCTGGAATCATAGATTAAGTCACTTCAATATGAAATGCATACAAACCTTTGCAAAATGCGCCGATACACAAAGTTAAAAGTGTTGTCACTGGTTGGATTTTCTGTTCAGGAGGATTACCTGACATTAAATAGCAGCACGCTGAACGGTGAACTTCAGGTACAACACGACTTTACCCCTTAAAACAAAATTAACTATATATTTGGCCAACTTTCATCTGATTTCTGGCAATGAGAGTTTGCTTTCAGAATAACGATTGTGCATTTAAATTTCTCGTACTTCAAATTGCTTTAGGTGATATAATTAGCAATTAAACCAAACTTTTACTTCTATCAACATTATCGCTTGTCTTGTATTCTCTTTGCAAGGTTTAGATTTCAGAAATGTGTGTGAGATATCACATTAGGCGTGCCAAGGTAAGTTTATACTGTACAAACACACAAAGGGATTTGAGAGGAATTCCAACGGTTCCCTTACCTCAATAACCCCTCCACGCAAAAAGGCGAAATGTAGATCAGGAGCCTGGAAGACCCTGGGATTTGAGAAAATAACTATAGCTGTGAATGGAGACAACTAATAAGAAAACGGTAATAAAATTAATGGTGAAACAACAGTGTTTAAAGAGTCAGAGAAATGCTAAACTGGTTGTAACAGTTGACTGGCAAAGGAGAAAAAGGCAGATATACGCTAACCATACATCACTCAATGCTGCGCTTTGCCGTAAAAACTTGACTGTACTCACCTCAATGAGCCGCAGCTCAGGGGTAAAATAACAGCAAAGGCAGCCAAGTGCCTGCAGTGCTCTTGGGAAAGAGACGGACCTGGAGGAGGCAGAAGCAGACAGTGACGAGAGATTAATAGCTCTCTGAATTAGAAGGCAACAAAGACATCAAGTCATCTATGGAGAAAGAATTGAAATAGCATATTCCACTGCTTTTTTTCCTTTTTCTTCTCATTTCTCCTTCACTCATTCACCATTTCTTCTGAGAGTAACTGACAGGATTACAGCTACATAAGGGAGGAAAAGAAAATTGTGTTCTAAGTAGTGTTAAACTTTTTTTTTTTATGCCATGTCATAAAACCCATTTTGCAGTTTTTAGTAGCTCCTCATCGAACTGCCATATCTGAAATGCTTTTGGTAAAATGTAACCTTTACAGACCATCCGATGCTGCGTTCACTGCAGACACACTGAAGTTTCTTTTTTCGGTTTCACATTCCTCTCGTAGTCAAATTGCACGTGGAAGCGTTTTGGCCTGATAGTGGAAGAATAACGTCAAGTTTCCTCATAAGGCAACTTGTGTTATTTTCCCAAACTGGATTTGTTAGCTGGACTTCTTTAGGGTAGGAATAGTTTAAAGGAAAAGTCACACATTTTGGGAAACATAGTTTCATTTACTCACTTTCTTGCTGAGAGTTCGATAGGAAGACTGATACTACTCTCATGTCTGTACGCTAAATATGGAGCTCAAAGACTGGAAATGGGGAAATAACTAGCCTGTTTCCCTGTTTCCAGTTTTTATGCTAAGCTAAGCTAACCAGCTGCTGGCTGGAGCTTCATATTTGCTATACAGACATGAGAGCTTATCAATCTTATCATTTTCCAAAATGGCATTTCCCATAATGTTAATCTTTTCCTTTAAAACCAGCTATCATGAAAAAAAAATCCAGCTAACAAATCCAGTGTGGTATCTATCTATCTTCTAATCTACCTCTTTGCGAGAAAGGGAATAATCTTATTTATGTCAAGCTATAATTCTTTGTTGGGGATATAACATTTTGGGATTGGTCTACGTGGTGTAATTTATGTTACCACATTTAAGAGGAAAGTGAAATTCATTTTGTGAGTTAGATTTGCATTTTCAAACCTGAGAAAAACTAGAAAAAAAAAATCATACATTGTTGTAGGCTGGAAATGTGGCTTACAACAATGTCACCTACTGACTGGATTCTCTCTACAATAAAAAAGAGTGGTGTTGGTTCTTTGATGTTTTTTTTAATTATTATCATTATTACTCACTTTGAACAAGGATATGAGAAGAGAGACAGTGAGAAGCTTACATAAGGCTGTTCTGACTGTTTGATTGGTTGGCTAGTCCCCTGGGTGACGTGAAGGGTATCGTGAGAATGTGTTTGAATATAAAAAACAGGCTTAAAACATCTGAAGTCACTGAAGATTGCAAATGGCACATAACCGGAGATAACCTGCCAGTGTTATACTGACCAGCTGTTTGCCTCAGTACAACAACAGACCGCTGGAGCGTGATTTGCTACAGTAGCTACATGGACAAGTTCCTTTTATTTTCCATGAATATAACAGCAGACAAACATTTAACTAGCACCAGTTTTCACCTGTTCACCTGTCATGTTGTCTGGCTAAACTAACGCTCCACTTCCTTTGTGTTATATCCTGTTACTGACATGTCTGCCATGAAGCCGTGTCAGAATGCAGCTCTGCTTTTCCTCTCAAAGCACTCTGCTGAAAAGTATAAAAGTCAACCCCCGGATAAACCAAATATCTTGTCTGGAAATGTGTTTTTCTCGCGCTTTCTTTCTCAGCCGGCAGCGGGGAGAGAAACTCTCGATGCATTTTCCTCTCTCTCTCTAACTCTCTACACGGCGGGACAGAGTCTTGGCTGTGGGACCAGATGACTGACGATGGGTGAGCTGCAGTGGAACATTTGTGGGTCACAACACCGAATGATCGGCATACGCGCTGCCTCTAAGCCCTGGTTCCTTAAAACTCGGGGTCAGCGTTTGAAATGCGTTGCGAGCTGCTGCTGATAGATCCCCACATATCAGGACTAATAATAACTTTACTGAGCCCACATCCAAGCACGAAAATGAACTCAAATTAGGCTGAGATGGATCTTAAAATCCAACCAAAGAGCAAGAAATATAGCATTCATGGAGTACAAATTTGAGTGCAAACTTTCTGTTTGATCTCAAGTATGTCAGCAAGTGTGTTTTGGCTAACCTCCTAAAAGGTAGGGTCAAGCGTGCCGTTCTTTTGTTCTGCTTTCTCTAAGATCCACGACGAGACAAGTTTCCAAAACCAAAGATGAAGAACTGGGCTGAACTCCAAATAACAGTGTAAGTCTGCTGGAAGACACTGACCTGCTCTGATGATATCAAACAGACCCGCGCCTGTATTTATAACATTTCCACTGGTTCTGCTTCATTAGAGGCCATTCACTGAGGAGAAAGGAAGAACGACCAGAGGACCTAAGTCTGAATCTACCCTGTAAAGTCATAAACACTTGACTTGACCCTTGCCCTCTAAACCAGGCCTGTCCGGCCTCAAGCCTCTAAGAATAGCAGCACTGATGCAGGATCATTAATCAAGTCAAATGAGTGTAAAATCTTGAAATTGATGTTATACGGCTACTGCTCTCACGGGAGCACAGCCTCTCTCACGGTAAACATAAAAATAAGATATCACAATTCTAATATCTGTTTTTAACCACAGTTACAAAATGCAGCTTCTTGTGCAGAACAACGTGCTATGATGATCAGCAATTTCTTTCTCAATCTTTCAGTTTGGTTTTAAACGTAAACCCTGATGTAGCTGCAACCTTTTCGACTTTTTTTTTTTCAGCCATCACATGCACATAAATCTCCGTAAAACTCACACATGCTCCCAGAGTGGCCAAAAACTCTTATAGCCAATAAATCAGCACATAAAACACAGCAAGAGCCCAGCAGATGACTTCCTGTTAAATGTCCTCAAACAGCTTACATTCATGAAAACATTACATGTACTTAGCGTGTGAATATTTCAAGAAAAAGTTCTTCAGCTTGGCAAGGCCAAGAGGTATTGCTATCATCTCTACGCCAGTGTCATACTCAGTTACCAAGTAGTTTAAACTAGGGGGTCTGACCCTATCCTTCATGTGTATACTTTAACAAGAAAAGTATTTTATAGATTCTGACGCGAATAAAATAACAATTAATGCTAGAAGCTCCAGATCCCTCTCGAGACCCCAGAGAATTCTGACCAGATGCTAATTGCAGGTTTGAAGGTGGATCGGTAGTTGGACATTGAAAATAATTGATACTCTTTTATCGCCTGGAATTGTGACAATTGTATGCCGTCTGTCTAAAATGTTTTTTCTAAGTTTGCAGTTGTTCGAATTCCGCAGGTCTCCAAAACGGCCCAGTAGAAAACAGCTGAGAGGCAACTGCCCTGCTAACCCCATCTGCCACATGTCACAATGCATGTGGCAGAGATAAGCTACAGGACAGTGTGTGTGTGTATGTGTTTTCTGCTGTGACAGTAATAAGGGTGTCCACTTACTTGGTAGATTAAAGAATAGCACTGAAACAATGCAGATGATTACTAAATCGACTAGTACGCTTTACAGAGTCTCCAGTCCAGTCAAGTTGTTACCATATACTTCACATCGTATGTAAAGGTGAGATAGCAGTAGAGTGAAAGTCATAATCAAATAGTCATTCTCTTATTAGACAATTTTTTTCTCCGAAAACTGAAATTAAACTGTCCGTTGTTTTTCTTAGGATACTGAACCAACCAGCGACAGGCTGCTGTGTTGCCAGTCCCTGCTTCTGGGACCAGGATGGATCGTGGTCTGTATAATCAGGGGCCTAGCAGCTCACTCATTTGTGCATTCTGCAGAGGTCAAAGTGTCGCACTGTTCAACCACGTCTCTTCACTAATCGGAGTGTTGTTTCAGGTTAGCTGCTGATGCGATTCATTACTACACCCAGAGATGAAGAATGGGCTTATGGATACATAATGCATGCATGGAAGACCAAAACTGACTAACAAAGGTTACAAGGCTCCATATATTCTATTCTGACGTATGTAGGTCACAGAGCTGACAACCGACATGTCAGCGGACAACTGTTGCCTTTCACAGCACTTGTTGACAGAAATTCCAATTATGCAAGACAGTGATACTTGAATCTTGAATTTTAACATACATACTGATTTTGTTATGCCATTAACTACCAAGCTGACACATCTGAGGTCATGGGCCCAACCATGCCACGACTGTAGGCAATACAATGAGTGTTTTAGTTTGATCTGAAATTTAACTCAGGTTACCAGATGCTGCAAAAGGCCAGAGTGAAATCAGAGGATTATACTAATCATCATCATAAGTCGCTGGTATTAAATTAGTCAGCAGAGAAAAACTGACACATTACTCGTGTCCAGGGGCCCAAGTAGCCGTATGTAGGATACCTGTGCAGGGCTTTGGTGTTAGGACTTGCAGTGTCTTTCTGTGGAAGCCTACAACAGCCAATAAAACATTTTCCAACAGGAAGGAAAACCTTAGCGGTGACATAAAATAAATAAATAAATAAAAATAAAAGCTATTTCTGAATTTCCCTCAAAACGCCCCCTTTATTTTCAATGACCTCATGGAAACTTGTTGGAAAACGGTTGCCCTGCTCCCTGTCTGAAGCCCGATGTGTGATCTTCACTAATTTGACTGTGCAGTGTAATTTTCTTTTGCATTTATTTCCGTACCTCCTCCAGCGCTATTTATAGCCGGACGGTCCCGCTGGGTGACAGCAACGAATACTTTGACCAGATATGGTTTCCTTCAGAGCCGCCTGGAGTCGCACTGCGAGGTCCGCTTTTGCTGCGAGCGCGCGCAACCCGGGAAACCGCCGACAACCTCCGCTAGACGAGACCGTCCATGACCCGCAGGTAATCCTCAATCCGGCAGATTTCGGCGTGCTCACCCAAGTCTACTCCCCCGTGCCCGGTCGTCTCTCGGTGCGTTTGCGGACGCCGAATCCCATCTCCCGCAAAGGGCAAAGTAAACTTATGAGGAGAGGTCCTCCTCCTCCGCCTCCTTCCCCTCCTTCCCTCCCCCACCCCCCCACAAACGGCTGCCCTGTCACTCCAGTGATGTCATGTGGTGGAGCCGAGTCCATTATCGGACGCGGTCATTTGCTATTATTGATTCTGCTAAATGACCACCGCTATGCGTGCAAATCGACTGCAGCACTTTGGTTCGGTCCGCCGGAGCTAGCTTGTAGCGGCGGTCCGTTTCGGGGCTGTCAGGATGTCAAGTGAAGTGGTGGAGGCGCTCATATTCCCTTACTCAACTACCAATGTAACAACGTAAAAACACTCAATTGAAAGTTAAGGCATTCAAACTCCCACTTAAATACATATGTATTGGCCTCCCAGTAAAACATACTACTATATCAAAAGTAAAAGCAATCGTTTTGTAGAAAAGCTGTTCACTGTAACTGGTATATTATCATATATTACATTATAGATTCTGGATACCGAAGCATCAATGTGTAAGTGTCATATTCCAGTTGTAGCTGAACTTACTTTTAACCTTTTTTTAGTCCTGTGGCTCCCAACCAAGGTATTGATCCCCCTCCAAATGGTCACAAGATAAATCTTGGGGGTTGTAAGATGATTAATGGGTTACAAGAGAACAAAATCCAAAGTTCTGCTGCAAAAAGTTGTATTCAACTTTTGGACTTTTTCTCTAATCTTTGTTTTCTACTTCAATGAAACCATGTGGGCAGTTTGGAGGGGAAATCTTTCATTGGTTTAACTGCTAACAACCAAAACACAATGAAAACATGACAAGGGACCACGCCCAGAAACTGCTTTGTTGTAAAAAGGTTCCCAAGCCAAAAAGGCTGGGAACCACTGATTTAATCTTTAACAGTGCATCGTATTTTATGAGTGTATATGTTTTGTTTAATATGAAAAGTAACCAGTAACTCCAGCTGCCAAATAAATGTAGTGGAGTAGAAGAGGAAAATAGCCTAAAATGGAAATACAAGTACCTCAACATTATACTTGTTAACTTAGTTATTTTCCTCCACTAGTCAAATGTGCCACAGTTGCATGTCACTTGTCCTGTATCCAGCAAATAAGACCGTATGACTGTGTTCGATGGTGGATCTACTCCACTTCACCTTTGGCATTTCGGACCATTTGAGCTGCTCTCTCAGGATGAGCGACCAGTGAAATGAAGTGTTTGAGGTGAGGTAGTCTTTGTTATCCTGCCAGGTTGGAAACATCTATCAAAATGAAAATAAATATGTGCTTAAAAAGAAGTAAGGTCATACTGTCAAGTGAGGTAGCTCAAATCTGCCAGGTGCCCATCATACAAAGATATGGAGACTTAAAATGATCTGCATTCATTTTAAGGATGTTTACACTGTTGGTTGTCTTTTCTGACAGGAAAGAATGATTTCATTTTTTTTTAATCCACAAGGACAAAATCACCCAATCCGTCATCCATTTTGACAGAGTGAGATATTTCACTACTTCAGTGGAAGATTATCATGGGAAAGCAGCTCACATTCGCCCATCTCTGCACACAAAACTTTTTTTTTTTTTTAAAGCTTTCATTCAAAGTGCATCCTTATTTGGCTCCATGTTTTAATAGAATAAATCTGCACAGCTTTTCATGTTCAAACAACACTAGAAATATTACAACTTATTCTTTTCAGCCAAGTAACACAAGATAATATTAAGTAAGGTGTTTCAATCAGTCAAGTTTTCACAACTACACGGTTTCATGCAGTGAAGTCATTTAAATTGGATTACTGTAATAACAAAATTATTATTATTATTATGTACACAAAATGAAGTGCAAAATGAGCCACAATAAACCAAAACAAATGAATGAAGGAATAGATTCATAACAAAACATGCAACACACAGGTGAGTTAACTTGAAGGAACAAAAAAAGGTTGATGAATCAAAGTGAGTTGAGTTTGTTTCAAAATAATTATTTGTAAGACTGGCAATAGTAACATATGATGTAGTGAATTGTTTACCATCTTTTTCCTCCTAAATGTTTAATTTAACTGTATTCAATACTGCACTCCTCTGAGACAAATGCAACAGTTTGTCGGTCCTTAAATTCAGGAAAATTACTCAATATAACAATACCCTAAGTCTCATGTTCACAAAACCCTTGGCTACGACCCCAAAAATTAGGAAGACTTCTTTAAAGTCTGTGATGGGAGAAAGATCCAGAATGGTGAAAATGGTAAAAACACTTGGCTTCTCGAGTTCACAGAGCATTTTCACAGTTTTTAGAAAATGAAAATAAACATCAAAAACAGTGGCTGGTTCAAAAATACATTTATACATTTACAGTCAGAGTCTGCTTACTGATTATTTCCCACTGTGCTTGAGGAGACATCCTAGGCAGCAGAAGACAGTTCACCGCCAATGTTGGCCATGATGCTGTGAATCCAAAGGTCCCTGTCCTCCAATGAGGTGTCCACAAGGTAAACTGTCAACCGGCACTCCCACAGCTCACCTTTAACCTCAGACGCCTGCTGCACACTCTCCACCTGAGCTACCAGTGCTCGCTTCTCCACGTGGTTTCTGAATAACATGGAGCTCTCCTCTGACCACTGGTGCTGTGTCACACCTGGAAGACAAAGAGGAAGAGGAACGACTGATATGTGGACAGATACTGAGCTGAATGTCAGGGTATCAGTAATTAGACTGACGACAAAAGCCGCTCCCCTTTGTCTTATCGAGGCGCTTTGACACTCATTAAGAGTCAATCCTTAGAGGGAGTCCACTAACTTCGTCAACTTTACAGCAATGTATCAATAAAAACAGCTTGGAATGAGTATGGGACCAACAGAGAATCCAGTGATTGCTTGCATTAAATGAGGTCAGTTTCTATAATACTGAGAACTTAATAACTAAAAGTGGCGGGATTGGGGTAGAAAATGCTTTTAGATTGACCCGACTTTAATCAGAGATCTGACAAGTAATCACTTAATTACTAAGATTATAACTAACCTTAAAATAACAATTCATGGCATTATCCCTCAAATGTAAATAACATTACTTAAATGCCTATTAAACTAGTACTGCCGCGTGAAGACAATTAGGATCACACTCACCTGCAAGTTGTGCAGTGATAGCCTGGAAGGGCAGCTGTCTGAATTCCTCTAACAGGGGCTTGATAAGATTACTGCGGACCAGCTCATGTTTGCCGTGGTCCAGCTCGTAGACAGACACCAACCCATTGGCTAGAACCCCCTTCACCTGAATGCGGTGCCAACTAGGAAGAGACAGGTATGAGTCTCAGGTATCCTGTTTTACATTTCTCTCATCATTTCCTCATGACAGCTCAAAACAGACAGCTGATCTCCCATAACCCCCAACATTTACACAACCAGTAATGCTAGGGCACTAATCAAGATAATGCATTCACAATTTTCTATTAATAAGAATGCAATATCATAAAGCATAACTGTTAATACTGTTTCAAGAAACATTTATTCCTTATGTACGTATCTAGTAAAATACTCCAAGATCAAATGAGACTATGTACTGTTTAAGGAGCACTTCTACTGTAACTTTGAGATCTCTATAATGTCTCATTATTGACTTGTTACGGTCAACATAATGAGTTGAAAGGAAAGATGTTACAACGATGACATTATGCCTGTGATTCAAGCACACTCTTGTGTGTATTAACTACAAATCCGGTTTACATTAGGTGCAAGCATATTAAATCACCTACTTCTTGTCTATTCTTGCAGCACAGACGTCTCCTTTCTGGATGTGTGGGGTTCTGTTGGTTGTCCACGTCTGGTTATAATAGAGGATCATCTCCCCCATCAACACCACCAGCTTATGCAGGTCCTGCCATGGCTGCAGCACAAAGTAACCAGGGTGGAAGGCCACTGGCACAAAAACATCCATGTTCTGACCAGGCTGAAAGAAAAGGAGGAGGAGAATGAGGTGTATATTACCACAAGGCGTTGTTGAATATTCGTCTCTGGAGGTGCAGTTATTCTGTGGTCAAAATACAGGTCAAAAGGTAAGTAGATACTGCCATGGCTGTGATACAATTTGTCATAATTAACTGCGTCAAGACTTATTTGACAAACTGTAAAAATGTAATTTACATTCCTTATAAATACAATATACATGAAAGCTATACATGAAAACTTACAGCTGAGTTACATTCAATTTTAATACCTTACATCCTACTAGCACAAAAAAAAAAAAAAAATTTGCAAAAATACAAAATTTTGCTTCAGTTTTGATCAACAGACCACTAAGTTATCTTTTTTTGGATGGAATGATAATTCCTAAAATAATAAAAACGATGACAGTTAGTAGCCTGGAGACAAGCCATGACAAAGTGTACTTGCTTTACAAGTGCCAAGTAAACCCCTAGAAAAAGTTTGTCCCTCTAAACACACCTGGGGAAGCTGCAGTGGGGGAGGCATTGGAAGTGGCTGCCTCGAAGTTTTGGTGGTCATATCTAGGAGAGATGAGTCCTCTGCTCCATGACAAGGCTGGGTTGAGACCTTAACAACAGGGTTCGGGACTGAGCTATTCAGAGTCAACTTCTCCCATAGAGCACTGAGACCTAAGCAATCAGAAAACACAGGTACATGCAAAACACCCTAAAGTTGAGAAGTTAAAATTCATTTCAAAGTCAGTGTGCTGAAATACAAATCGAAAACAACAACAACAACAAAAAAAAGTTTCATTGTCCCAATACTCTGATTTCACACGACGGAACAGTTTGGAGAACAAACAAAGCTCTTTAAAAGGGTAAAAAAGTTTTTGTTTAGTATTACCTGTATCCAGGCTAGTCTTACTGCTGGTTTTTGTGTTGTTGTTCTGTGTCGTTAGTTTCTGCCACAACTCTGATTCAGCCAGCTGATGGTTGATGCTGTTGTCCAGTCTCTGGCTGTCAGTACCGAGGAAGAGGTACATATAGACCAGCTGGTCCCCTTTGTGCTGGCCTAATCTCAAGATCTAAAATGGGGCAAGAAAGGGAGAAAACCAAAGACACACATATACAAAGTCAGAGAGACCTTCACATCACATCAAATCAAGTTTGTTGTCACATCACAATTACACACTTAAAAATGAGTGAAATTCTTCGGTGGGAGCATCCTGCAAAGGTTTAACATGATTAAGTTAAAAGAAAATAATTAGGTGCAATTTCAATATAAAGTATAAAATATATAAAAATTATATTATAGAAAACACACACACGTATACACATACACACACACACACACGTTATATATGTTAATATAATACATATATAATAATATATAATATAGTACAGTTTATCATAGTACAGTATAACAAAGTGCAGCTGTGAAACTGTGAGCTATGAACATGCAGAAGTTGACTAGTGGAGTATGATAACTATTGGTCAAATGGCTGGTTGTGTTGTTGTAACTACTGTCCATTGTTCCAACATTCTGACAGTGCCATGGAAAAAAACTGTCCCGGGGCCTGCTGGTGCAGGATCTGAGGCTGCAGTCCCTTCTTCCAGACGGGAGCAGTGAGGAAAGTTTATGGCTGGGGTGACTGGGGTCCCGTATGATTTTCCCAGCCTCTCTCTGACACCGCGCGGTGTGAATATCCTGGAGGAGGGAAGCTCACCTCCGATGATATTCTGGGCAGATCGTACGACCCTCTTCATTACTTTCTTACTGATGCCCATATGGCTTCCATACCAGACTGTGATACATCCAGGGATATACAAACCAACGTTTTTGGTTGGGGAAGATTTTGACTTTTCTGGATGGGACAAAATCCTCTATGTAATTCCTGATTAATCCACAGACTCTGTTTGCATACTTGTCAACTTGTCAGGACATGCTTGTCCTGTAAGCAGGCGCTACACATTTCAGATTCTGCCTATAGGAGGGTAGGAGAATGGAGGAGAGATGCGATTTGCCAAAATATGCGCAGGGAGGGACATGTATGTCTCCCGGAAGGAAGTGTAGCAATGGTCCAGTGTCCAGTTCCTTCTGGTTTTGCAGTTTATACGTGGAAAGTATTTGGCTAATACCTACTTCAGGTGGGCCTTGTTAAAATTCCCACTGACAACTAATGCGGCCTCCAGGTGCTTGGTTTCATGACTGTTTCACACTTCTGTGTAAAAGCTAACTGATAAATGAGACAATAAAGCTACAAGCTGTAAACATTCCTGCCTATCATGCAGTCCTTTAACAAGGCCTTATTTGTAAGTTTCATTTGCACAGTGTGCATATTTGGATTATAAAGAAGTTTAACTTAGCTGTGTGTTTAACTTTATGTTATAGATATAACAGTGTGTTACCTTTATTTTACAGTCATCAGATCCGAGGACAGCCTCCTTCACCCACAGAACAGCCTCTGGGCTCCAGTCTCCCTCTATAACTTTGAGGTCAGCCAGACAACATTTGATCGCCTGTGGAGATAAAAAAACTATACACAGTTAGCATCTTTAGAAACAAAGTTTGTTGATATTCTTTGCTAATAAAGCCTTTAAGTACTATAGACAAAAGGTTCAGTTCAGTGAACAGGGGAATAGATGCTACTCCAGCCATTTAACTGGTTGGATTGGATGGAAAGTACATAAACAAAAACCTACACCTACATCCATACACAAAAGCCACTGACCTGTGGTGGGATGATGGTGAAATCTTTGCAGAAAACAGGGGGAATCTCTCGGAGATCAGTCACCTCTACAGTTGCTTGGATACCCAAATCAATGAAGAGGATCTCCATCACTCTGTTGCTGTACATGTTGGTGACCTGAAAACAACAGGAACAGCACATGAGTGGGTGAAATAAACTTAAATTGTATAATATAAAAATATGATATCACAATACTTTCAATGTCCAAAATAATTTTAAACTTTTCAAGAAAATACTTTTTCATGATTCTGATCTTACCTCCACTCTGGACAACTTTCCTTTGTAGCGGGACAGACACAACTTGCCATTGAAGGGTCTGCACACCAGGGACTCAGATGTCATCTGGTAGGATCATTTACAACAACACAGTTATAAAAGAGAGGAGCTGGATGTGACAACAAATGCAGCAGCTGTCGGAAACTACTGTAAAACCCTGGACAAAAGACACCGGTAAACAGTGGTAACAAATAACAGCTGTCTCCGGACACCAAAAAGGGTCACAGTATTGACCGGATAGAGTTCAAAGTCATCGACCAGGACTAAGCAGACTGCCAGAGAAAGATCAAGGAACCTATCCTTAAACAATGGCTCAGATCACCCTCGACAGATCTGGATCTTATTTGAGATACAGTTTAAAAACCACCACTCCACGACCTGAAATGTCAAATCTATTTGGGAGCCGAACCGTTGAGCGCTTTCAAGTAGAATTTTGATTCTCTATTACAACAGGAGCCAGTAAAAAAAATTTAAGTACTGCAGTAATAGATTCAGTATTGCATTAGGAATTAGAGGGGTAGCTCAAACTTTTATGAGGCCAAACCCCAGTCAGGTTTGTACACTGGAAGCTGCTTTTTAATCAGCCTTCACCAGAAAAGTACATATTTTGACATCAGAGATTTGGATGTGGCATCAATTGTAACAGGCTCGAATGGTTTCATAGATCTGTTACAACACTATTGTGTTTGTTATTCAGTGTGGGTTAACTCTTGGTCTAAATATTTGAATAAAAATTATCAATGTTTTATCACAAGACATCTCAGCAACTTTAAAACCTTGGTTGTCTGCCTCAGTCTGCTCCACTCTGACAAAAACAAGGTGTAGATCTCAACATACAGGTCTGTTTTTATATGGCAGTCTAAACTAGTGATTTGAAAACTGCTTTATAATTCAGTGAACTTACTATAGTTATGATCATTTAAACAATGGCTAATAAGTAAATTCAAACTTTATCATTACATGAAACAGCTTATCTTTGCATCCAGCAGTCCACTGAAGTGACACCTGGAAACTAGACTGCAGCTACCTTATATACATCACTGTAAACTTCTACAACACTATTAAGTGCATGGGCAAATTGAGGTATTTGTGGTCTCTACAGTCTTGTCTACCTGGGAGATGAAGAAGGCCTCTGCTTTTCCCAGTAACCTTCTGAGTCTGGCTGTTCCTCTGGAGGGCAGCTGGCAGTAGATGATGCCATCTGCACACACATTTGTGACACACACGTCCTGATATGTAACATTTACCTACAGGAAGCAGAAAGATTAATGTTAGATAATACTGGGGGGATTGATAACACACAATTATGTGTCACTGAGGGCTGACAAGTTGCTGATTTAATTCCAAATGAATGAAAACCTGCAGAGATCCTATAATACATGATTCCCTGCTGTGGGACAAGACCAACTGATATGAGAATGGTACAATAGCACCACCTACTGGCAGTCCTGGTAAAAATATAAAAACTCCCCCTTGACTGCTATCTTATTGGCACATAAAATATTTCTACCCTAACAGGGATTCCCCTTGGTCTCATGCATCCCACTACACATTAGTTAACCCCACTAAACTTACAGCTAGAGGATTGTTCATGGTCTTGTCCTGCAGAGTCTTGAGACAGGTGGAGTTAACGTTAATGTCATCATCCTGTGAAGTGTCGTACAGCACTGCCACAGGCATCTCATTCTGTTTACATGGCTCTAATGTCTCCATCAGTAGGATTTTTCCAACTGCAAACTTGTCAAGGGAGGACAGGACAAGTGGATGGGAGCTGAAGGTCTCTAAACCTGACAAGATGATAAAGGAAAATGGGAAGAAGAGGTAGACAAAGGGGAGAGGATGCAGTGCTATTATTGACTCCTGACATATACTGGCCAACGTAAATGTTTTGTCCTTCATATCCAGAAAGAGTTCTGCTGCTATCTTTCAGTAACATCAGCAACATAATTTGAGTAAAAACTGAAGTCGTTAAGTCATTACCCTATTTTGTATGTACCTGCGAGTCTAACATTAGTAGCCTGGAAGGGCAGACAGAGGAAATCCTGATGCAGCTCCAGCATATTACTCCCACTTGTCTCCACAGAAAAGCCATAGTCAACGTAGTATACCTGGCAGGCAGACAGACACACAAAAGCTCTTTTTCTGAAGAAACACTAAGTACGCTTAAGACCTCATATTCTAATTATAATTGGTTTAAAAGCCCGAATGGAATAAAAATGCTCAATCAGAATAAACAGGCCAAAACTGAATGAAATTTCAGCTGCAAATATCAGTTGCAGAGGGGTTGGTAAAACCTTTTCATAACCCGATCAAAAGAAAAATTGTACCATGTAAACAATTTAACCTGACTACTTTCTGACTGCGTTATTTCTGCACATGACCTCTGTTTTGATATAAATGTGTGGGCATGTACGTTTGTTATTGGCATTGTTATCAAGTTTGATTAAGAATACCACAATGATGGCAACTATTGCACTGAAAAAACAATAGATATCCATCTTCAGGGATAGGCTATGTATGTATGTGCAGCCCAACCAATAGACTACTGGGGCTGAGACAGAATTTGGGCCATTTTATAGTTCAGTGATTTTCATGGACAAACTGAGACAACATTTCTAAATGATCTCAGACTTATTTTTGACATTTCTTCCTTCTTATATCGGAGGTCAGCAATTAGGTTCAACCATGGGCCAGTTTTTACAACAATCTTCACTGGGGGAGGGCAATTTAATTATTTAAGATTAACTGATTGTTTTAGGATTGTAGCTGAGGGCAGATGTCATTTTTCCTGTTTGTAAGTAAGGACTAACAGAGTTTAAGTTTATAAGAGTTTATTATAAGAGTTTATTATGTTAATATATGTGACCTCAGATGTGAATGACAGGCTATCAACACAAAATAAAGAAGTGGCCTGTTTTATGGCTGAATGAAAGATGTTGTTGTAGTTAGAGGCCCACAGCCCGCTATTCGCTGACAACGGATATAGTCTATTGTCATCCATTAAAGGAAAGGACTCTAAAAACAAACGGTTTCTTTATCATGGATGCTAAGACACAGCTATATACAGTACTATGAACATTCGCTGAAGTGACGGGCCCTTTGGTAGTTCGAGTCTTTGCACCTTATGGGGCTTTTGTGTTCACTGATTTATTGTACGTCTTCAACCCGGGGGGACCAGGATGTATAAGTAGTAATACAAGATACTTATTGGGCAGGTCAGACCAGAAAACATTGTGTCATCTCCACTTTGTCCTTACACTATCGAGTAAAAAATCTGCTCACTTTTTGTTACCAGTAAAGACATGTCGGTATCTTCTTTGTGCCTGAACTTATTAAACAAAAATATAACTTCAATATTTTCCCATAGTGCTTTTACTATAAGTTCATGAATGTTCATAATTATCAAGAGCTTTGTTAGTACCCTAATGAATTAGAACACAAGATGAGAATGTTCTCTGTTCCATTCTTTCCTTTATCACATCATCACTGTAGAACTCTGACACAATAATGAACATCCAGGTTGGAACCTGCCCTGCAGAAAAACTTCATTTACCTTCATCAACCTCAACTGAGCACTGTCTCTGTCTTTGGTGACGACTACATCAGAAAGTTATAAAACTCAGAAACTACAACACAGTTTCAAGTTAAGCTTCAACTGCGAAGTATCACTGCTTTCTCTGTCATTCAGTATCTTCACTAAGCTGAAATGCACAGACAAAGAAACCAGGTAAGATTTTTTTTTCTTTTTTTAAACCACTGTGCCTCTCTAGGCCAGCCTATTATTTATTCATATTTTGTCTAAAGCTTCAACACATTTTCATACAGTTTGTTGAATTAATGCATCACAATTTATACAATTTCTCATATCTAGTAGGTCACATTGAGAAATACAGGGTTCCTAATATATCTGGATAAAAACACAAATAGAAAAGGATGATTTTATGAATTCAGTACTGTTTCCTGGGCAAGAATATGCTAAAATGTTTCTTTTTTTTCTTTCAAAGTGCCAAAACAGTTTACTCTTGCTGTCAGTGTCTCTAAACAATGGATTTAAAATATAAAAAAAGTGTAATTCAATCTGTAACATAAACTAACCAAGCACGTATGTAAGACCTGATTAAAAACCTTGTGCCAAACATTATCCTTAAGTTTCACCAAAATCATCTACAGTAAACCAAAGCTATCCCTCAATAAACTCAACTGAAAATGAAAATAGATATGGCGGCATTTCTGTGGTAATTTGGTAGCAATGAAAAAGAATAAGAAAAATAAAAATCTAACTGTTTTACACTGTGGTCATTGTGTATGAACTTAGGCTGCTGTTAGATCAGATTAGATTCAACTTCATTGTAAGTACTGAGACAACAAAATGCAGTTTAGCATCTAAGCAGAAGTGCAAAAAGCAGTAAAATGCAGAGTAATGTGCATATGTATAGATATAGAAAAAAAGAATATGCTCTCTGTTGAGGAGTGTTTCAAGGAGTCCTTTCCTTAGACTAAGGTAGATTCAACTGTGTAAGTAATTGTAGAGGTGGTGTTAAGGTGGGACTGGAGTTATAGCCCTGAACCGTCTGTACTGTCTGTTTCTATTTTGCAGGCATTTGGGCCAATGCAGTGTAGTGCTGCCCTTTATGACCCAAAGCAGTACAGCACGGCTGCAGTGCAGCTGCAGCACACTGTACAGGGCCTCAGAGACGCCCTCTACTCTGCTATCAGTGAGATAAAGTCTCTGAAAGATGAAAACAAGGCTCTAAAAGAACAAGTTAGCCTGGTTAAAAATGGACAGGGGGAGATGGAGAGCCAGCTCCAAGAGGAGCTAAAACAAAAAGATCAGCTCCTCAAAAGAGCCTGCAGAAAAAGGCAGGCTCGCACCGGCGTGTATATAGACTGCCTGGCCCTGCTCACTCAAAAAGACCAAGAGCTTAAGAAGAGTGAAGAGCAGTGGAGGACTAGGTGTGACGAACTGGAAGCAAGCCTACAACAGGAGCTGGCTCGGGGAGAACAAAAGGAACAGGAGGAGAACAACACTAAAAACAAGCTGGAAAACAATATCCAAACCAAGAAGGAGGAGAACCGTATTCGAAAGGAAGAAAAGGAAATTCAAAAGGTAGAGAAGATGGAGAACAAAGACTATGAGAAAGTGGAGGAGGAGATAAAGAGGAGTGACGATAAACAAATGAATGAGAAAATAAAGAAAAAGCCAAAGAAGAAGAAGGGGAAGAAAAAGAAGAACAGGGGTTAGCTGCAGTTGAACATCCCTCCTCCTGAAATCCCCACCCCTTTCCTCCTTCCTACCTTACCCACTCCCCCCTTCCCCATTCCTTCCCTTTTCCCCCCTTCCTACCTTACCCACTCCCGCCTTCCCCATTCCTTCCCTTTTCCCCCCTTCCTACCTTACCCACTCCCGCCTTCCCCATTCCTTCCCTTTTCCCCCCTTCCTACCTTACCCACTCCCCCCTTCCCCATTCCTTCCCTTTTTCCCCCCTTCCTACCTTACCCCCCCTTCCCCATTCCTTCCCTTTTCCCCCTTCCTACCTTACCCTCCCCTTCCCCATTCCTTCCTTTCCCCCCTTCCTACCTTACCCACTCCCCCCTTCCCCATTCCTTCCCTTTTCCCCCCTTCCTACCTTACCCACTCCCCCCTTCCCCATTCCTTCCCTTTTCCCCCCTTCCTACCTTACCCACTCCCCCCTTCCCCATTCCTTCCCTTTTCCCCCCTTCCTACCTTACCCACTCCCCCCTTCCCCATTCCTTCCCTTCCCCCCCACCCCTTACCTACCCACCCATCCCTCTTTGTGCACGTATTAAATATTGTAAACATGTAAACTGTTCAATACAGTTCTGTTAAGCTCAATTACATCTGCCTGTGTTTGCCTTTCTGAATCTAAATACAGCATTCATGGATTGATAATATCAAGTACTAGAGTATTACGGTATTTGTTTTGGGGGAACCCAATTTAATGTTCTCTTTCTTCATATATGTCACTTGTTTTAGACTTAAAGTAAACAATATGAGTTAACATATCATTGTGAATGCTGGAGGTACGGAAAGAGAGAGCGTTTTCTCTGGGAATTTTCCTTTCAAGTCTGTTTGTGATTCATTTTGGTGATCAAATTAGTCTTAATGCCCTAAAAGAGCACTGGATTGCCACGGTTTATTCTGACAACAGAGAGGGCCAAAAATAAAATATCATTTGGATGATCTGATTCGGCCCTGGTAACACCCCTGAATCAACTTTGTTCACTATTCTAGAAAAACGTCAAATTCAGATAAAAGGGACTTGCCCTTTACTTTACCGCCACTCAAAGGCTGACAGTTGCCTTTGTATAAGATAGCTCAAAATATAATGAGAGGATTACTGTGAATTGGATTAAGCACTTGAGGATGGACGCCTATGTTCCGTCACTGTAAACTTTCCAGACCAAAGCATAAGGATAACTGGGAGGAGCAGACGATGCGAAACAACTTGAGAGGGCTGTGTGTTTGAAGATAATTTAGTATATTCTAACAAAAGTTATTTTTTACCTTAACTAAATTTGTTAGACAAGTAGACAAGAACAATTGCATCTTGCGTCATAAATACTCACAACACATCGTAAAATGGGAAATAACAGCATTTGTACTGAAGGAGAAACTTTTCACACAGTATAAAGCAGCTGTGGACAACAGATACTCCAAGAATCCATCATGCTAATTTGTAGATAAATGCAGACCGATTTACCAACATTCCTGCTTTGAACACAATAAACAAACTTTTTAATGCCAATTCAAATGCCTCCTCCGGCTGGCGAGTGATTAGTTAAAAATTTTTATTTAATTTCTAAGCATTACTGCCAAAGACATAAGGTAGCCGTTGAGGGAGACGAAGGCATTACATATTCATCATTTTTGCGCATGTCACACAGCTGTTCAGATTTAATGCATCAGCGCATGTAAACACCAGAGCGTATTAAAATCACATCCCATGTAAACAGGTGATCTGAAATCTTCAATCAGCATGAAAAAACGTGGCATGTAACCTCAGCTACTGACCCATGCTGTAGCTACAGGATGTTTTTCTCCAACAAACTGAAGATTGTCATAAGTCGAGTACCAGCTCAGGGGCTGCATCTACCAAAGTCTACATTTCAAAACGAAATAGACCATGAAATGCTTAGAAAAACTTTTCACATCCCTTGAATTTTCCTTGGTTTTTCTGTTTTATAATTTTGAAACACAGTAAATGTAATTAAGCTTTTTGCCACTGATTAATAAAAAAATATTTGAAAAGTAAAAACAACTTGACAACTAACTATAATCAACTAACGTAATGAGTTACCTTGACCTTGTTAGGGGCCATAACCTCCATGACCTGAGCTCTGGCCAGCTCGTCTCCATCCTCTCCTCTGACTGCTACCAGCTGACCAACAACAGGGTTAGACAGAGGACGGTGATATCCATCTTCAGGGATAGGCTATGTATGTATGTCTAGCACAACCAATAGACTACTGGGGCTGAGACAGAATTTGGGCCATTTTATAGTTCAGTGATTTTCATGGACAAACTGAGACAACATTTCTAAATGATCTCAGACTTATTTTTGACATTTCTTCCTTCTTATATCGGAGGTCAGCAATTAGGTTCAACCATGGGCCAGTTTTTACAACACTGTTCACTGGGGGAGGGCAATTTAATTATTTAAGATTAACTGATTGTTTTAGGATTGTAGCTGAGGGAAGATGTCATTTTTCCTGTTTGTAAGTAAGGACTAACAGAGTTTAAGTTTATGAGAGTTTATTATAAGAGTTTATTATGTTAATATATGTGACCTCAGATGTGAATGACAGGCTATCAACACAAAATAAAGAAGTGGCCTGTTTTATGGCTGAATGAAAGATGTTGTTGTAGTTAGAGGCCCACAGCCCGCTATTCGCTGACAACGGATATAGTCTATTGTCATCCATTAAAGGAAAGGACTCTAAAAACAAACGGTTTCTTTATCATGGATGCTAAGACACAGCTATATACAGTACTATGAACATTCGCTGAAGTGACGGGCCCTTTGGTAGTTCGAGTCTTTGCACCTTATGGGGCTTTTGTGTTCACTGATTTATTGTACGTCTTCAACCCGGGGGGACCAGGATGTATAAGTAGTAATACAAGATACTTATTGGGCAGGTCAGACCAGAAAACATTGTGTCATCTCCACTTTGTCCTTACACTATCGAGTAAAAAATCTGCTCACTTTTTGTTACCAGTAAAGACATGTCGGTATCTTCTTTGTGCCTGAACTTATTAAACAAAAATATAACTTCAATATTTTCCCATAGTGCTTTTACTATAAGTTCATGAATGTTCATAATTATCAAGAGCTTTGTTAGTACCCTAATGAAGTAGAACACAAGATGAGAATGTTCTCTGTTCCATTCTTTCCCTTTATCACATCATCACTGTAGAACTCTGACACAATAATGAACATCCAGGTTGGAACCTGCCCCTGCAGAAAAACTTCATTTACCTTCATCAACCTCAACTGAGCACTGTCTCTGTCTTTGGTGACGACTACATCAGAAAGTTATAAAACTCAGAAACTACAACACAGTTTCAAGTTAAGCTTCAACTGCGAAGTATCACTGCTTTCTCTGTCATTCAGTATCTTCACTAAGCTGAAATGCACAGACAAAGAAACCAGGTAAGATTTTTTTTTCTTTTTTTAAACCACTGTGCCTCTCTAGGCCAGCCTATTATTTATTCATATTTTGTCTAAAGCTTCAACACATTTTCATACAGTTTGTTGAATTAATGCATCACAATTTATACAATTTCTCATATCTAGTAGGTCACATTGAGAAATACAGGGTTCCTAATATATCTGGATAAAAACACAAATAGAAAAGGATGATTTTATGAATTCAGTACTGTTTCCTGGGCAAGAATATGCTAAAATGTTTCTTTTTTTTCTTTCAAAGTGCCAAAACAGTTTACTCTTGCTGTCAGTGTCTCTAAACAATGGATTTAAAATATAAAAAAAGTGTAATTCAATCTGTAACATAAACTAACCAAGCACGTATGTAAGACCTGATTAAAAACCTTGTGCCAAACATTATCCTTAAGTTTCACCAAAATCATCTACAGTAAACCAAAGCTATCCCTCAATAAACTCAACTGAAAATGAAAATAGATATGGCGGCATTTCTGTGGTAATTTGGTAGCAATGAAAAAGAATAAGAAAAATAAAAATCTAACTGTTTTACACTGTGGTCATTGTGTATGAACTTAGGCTGCTGTTAGATCAGATTAGATTCAACTTCATTGTAAGTACTGAGACAACAAAATGCAGTTTAGCATCTAAGCAGAAGTGCAAAAAGCAGTAAAATGCAGAGTAATGTGCATATGTATAGATATAGAAAAAAAGAATATGCTCTCTGTTGAGGAGTGTTTCAAGGAGTCCTTTCCTTAGACTAAGGTAGATTCAACTGTGTAAGTAATTGTAGAGGTGGTGTTAAGGTGGGACTGGAGTTATAGCCCTGAACCGTCTGTACTGTCTGTTTCTATTTTGCAGGCATTTGGGCCAATGCAGTGTAGTGCTGCCCTTTATGACCCAAAGCAGTACAGCACGGCTGCAGTGCAGCTGCAGCACACTGTACAGGGCCTCAGAGACGCCCTCTACTCTGCTATCAGTGAGATAAAGTCTCTGAAAGATGAAAACAAGGCTCTAAAAGAACAAGTTAGCCTGGTTAAAAATGGACAGGGGGAGATGGAGAGCCAGCTCCAAGAGGAGCTAAAACAAAAAGATCAGCTCCTCAAAAGAGCCTGCAGAAAAAGGCAGGCTCAAGACCGGCGTATATAGACTGCCTGGCCCTGCTCACTCAAAAAGACCAAGAGCTTAAGAAGAGTGAAGAGCAGTGGAGGACTAGGTGTGACGAACTGGAAGCAAGCCTACAACAGGAGCTGGCTCGGGGAGAACAAAAGGAACAGGAGGAGAACAACACTAAAAACAAGCTGGAAAACAATATCCAAACCAAGAAGGAGGAGAACCGTATTCGAAAGGAAGAAAAGGAAATTCAAAAGGTAGAGAAGATGGAGAACAAAGACTATGAGAAAGTGGAGGAGGAGACAAAGAGGAGTGACGATAAACAAATGAATGAGAAAATAAAGAAAAAGCCAAAGAAGAAGAAGGGGAAGAAAAAGAAGAACAGGGGTTAGCTGCAGTTGAACATCCCTCCTCCTGAAATCCCCACCCCTTTCCTCCTTCCTACCTTACCCTCCCCTTCCCCATTCCTTCCCTTTTCCCCCTTCCTACCTTACTCCGCCTTCCCCATTCCTTCACTTTTCCCCACTTCCTACCTTACCCACTCCCGCCTTCCCCATTCCTTCCCTTTTCCCCCCTTCCTACCTTACCCACTCCCCCTTCCCCATTCCTTCCTTTTCCCCCTTCCTACCTTACCCTCCCCTTCCCCATTCCTTCCCTTTTCCCCCTTCCTACCTTACCCTCCCCTTCCCCATTCCTTCCCTTTTCCCCTTCCTACCTTACCCTCCCCCTTCCCCATTCCTTCCCTTTTCCCCCTTCCTACCTTACCCACGCCCGCCGTCCCCATTCCTTCCCTTTTCCCCCCTTCCTACCTTACCCACTCCCATTCCCATTCCTTCCTTTTCCCCCTTCCTACCTTACCCTCCCCTTCCCCATTCCTTCCTTTTCCCCCTTCCTACCTTACCCACTCCCCTTCCCCATTCCTTCCTTCCCCCCACCCCTTACCTACCCACCCATCCCTCTTTGTGCACGATAAATATTGTAAACATGTAAACTGTTCAATACAGTTCTGTTAAGCTCAATTACATCTGCCTGTGTTTGCCTTTCTGAATCTAAATACAGCATTCATGGATTGATAATATCAAGTACTAGAGTATTACGGTATTTGTTTTGGGGGAACCCAATTTAATGTTCTCTTTCTTCATATATGTCACTTGTTTTAGACTTAAAGTAAACAATATGAGTTAACATATCATTGTGAATGCTGGAGGTACGGAAAGAGAGAGCGTTTTCTGGGAATTTTCCTTTCAAGTCTGTTTGTGATTCATTTTGGTGATCAAATTAGTCTTAATGCCCTAAAAGAGCACTGGATTGCCACGGTTTATTCTGACAACAGGGAGGGCCAAAATAAAATATCATTTAGATGATCTGATTCGGCCCTGGTAACACCCTGAATCAACTTTGTTCACTATTCTAGAAAAACGTCAAATTCAGATAAAGGGACTTGCCCTTTACTTTACCGCCACTCAAAGGCTGACAGTTGCCTTTGTATAAGATAGCTCAAAATATAATGAGAGGATTACTGTGAATTGGATTAAGCACTTGAGGATGGACGCCTATGTTCCGTCACTGTAAACTTTCCAGACCAAAGCATAAGGATAACTGGGAGGAGCAGACGATGCGAAACAACTTGAGAGGGCTGTGTGTTTGAAGATAATTTAGTATATTCTAACAAAAGTTATTTTTTACCTTAACTAAATTTGTTAGACAAGTAGACAAGAACAATTGCATCTTGCGTCATAAATACTCACAACACATCGTAAAATGGGAAATAACAGCATTTGTACTGAAGGAGAAACTTTTCACACAGTATAAAGCAGCTGTGGACAACAGATACTCCAAGAATCCATCATGCTAATTTGTAGATAAATGCAGACCGATTTACCAACATTCCTGCTTTGAACACAATAAACAAACTTTTTAATGCCAATTCAAATGCCTCCTCCGGCTGGCGAGTGCTTAGTTAAAAATTTTTATTTAATTTCTAAGCATTACTGCCAAAGACATAAGGTAGCCGTTGAGGGAGACGAAGGCATTACATATTCATCATTTTTGCGCATGTCACACAGCTGTTCAGATTTAATGCATCAGCGCATGTAAACACCAGAGCGTATTAAAATCACATCCCATGTAAACAGGTGATCTGAAATCTTCAATCAGCATGAAAAAACGTGGCATGTAACCTCAGCTACTGACCCATGCTGTAGCTACAGGATGTTTTTCTCCAACAAACTGAAGATTGTCATAAGTCGAGTACCAGCTCAGGGGCTGCATCTACCAAAGTCTACATTTCAAAACGAAATAGACCATGAAATGCTTAGAAAAACTTTTCACATCCCTTGAATTTTCCTTGGTTTTTCTGTTTTATAATTTTGAAACACAGTAAATGTAATTAAGCTTTTTGCCACTGATTAATAAAAAAATATTTGAAAAGTAAAAACAACTTGACAACTAACTATAATCAACTAACGTAATGAGTTACCTTGACCTTGTTAGGGGCCATAACCTCCATGACCTGAGCTCTGGCCAGCTCGTCTCCATCCTCTCCTCTGACTGCTACCAGCTGACCAACAACAGGGTTAGACAGAAGACGGTGGGAATAGCATGGGCTGTAGAAGGAGCGCATTGCATCCTCCATGGCCTCCTGGGCATTGGAGTAGTTCTCCCCTACATACCTGAACAGACATTACAACTTTTTTCAGCTTTTTGAAACTGTGCATGTCACGCTTCAAAACAGTAGCCTCGATATTGCTTTGACAAAATAAGTTCATGACTGTTGCAGCTGTACATATTTGTTTTTATGTTGTTAAGACTGCATCAAAATTAAGCAGTTTGAGATACTAAACTTATTCTGCATATCCTAGTAAGCCTGATAGTGCTGGTAATTTAGAATTAATAAGAGACTAAAAATGCCTGAAACGTTAATTTGAACTAATATGAATTGGACCATGTAAATTAATTTAAAGATAAATTATTTTAGTGATACTTGTGATCATCTACCACAATACTGGTATACTGATAGAGGGTCAGAATCTGCTACTGCATTCTGCCACACTTTTGATATTATACAATGTATGCTATGGAAAAATACTTGGTTGCTTGCTGATCATGGTGGACTGAGAAACATGTAGAAAGAAGTACAATCATTTCTCTACATTTGAAGAAAAAAAAATGCATCCCTTCTTGTGTGACACAAACATTTTGCTAATACAACAGTTTAGAGTAAGCATGAAACACTCAAAGAGGATCACTGGTTTAATAGATGATGTACAGGTCACCAACATCATTAATAAAAATACATACTTTGCAATGGAAAATTCCTCAAAATCTTTGTATTATACTTGAAAGTTTTTTTTCTATTGGCAAGTGAACCACTCTTCTTTTCTGTGTACCCTATGTTAAAAATAATACTGTTTGTAGCTTCAGTAACAATTTGAATTGCACTAATGCACGAATGCATGAAAAATGTGTGTCCTACCTTATAGTAACAGCATTACTGTTCTTAGCATCAGTAATCAGCACAGAAGGATACTGCTCTGAGGGTAGAACCAAACAGGGAGGAATCGCAGGGCCCAGGACCTCAAGACCAGAGGGGAGGGGATGACTTGTGCACTGCTGGCTTTCTTGGCTGTCTGTGGCTTCTGTGTCTGCTCTGCTGGATTTATACAGGATGGCCTGACCACAAGGAAATACATAAACAACACAGACACATTAATAGAAACAAATATTTAAAGACAAACAGGTAAGCACGCTGTCCCTGAGAGCGAGTTTTATCTGTGAGGATGAGAAAAATTATCTTCCAAGGTGACTGAAAGGTACTGAAAGTACTGTTGATAACTTCCTTAACTTGTACAATGTGTTAACTCTGGTACACACAGTGCCATCTCATTCACTTACCTTCTTCTTGTCATGTGGCATGGGGTACTCCACAGAGCATACATCCATCAAAAGAGACAAGTTATCCAGGACATGTTCAGGGAATGGCGTCTTGTATGTGTCCATGAACAGTTTAGGCAAAGCATGGGCCCACAAACCGTTGCTGTACTTTGACAGAAGCTCCTTTATTCTCTGACGCACCTCAGCTGACACAACAAAAGCAGAAGATTTGGAGAAAGGGGCAGAATCAGAGGTAGGGGAAAAGGTGACCTTCAAAAGGGGTAAAATGTCAGGCCCAGGATGGAGAGAGGAAGCCACTGCAGAAGCATTGGTTGAGTCAGCACAAGTCCATGTAGGGGCTAAGAGCTGAGTGTTTCGGTTGTTTGTAGTTGTAGTCAAGTTATGATTATCTTTACATGCACTATTGGCATTAACTGCAAGATTGGAGTATGGGGGCAGTTGGGAAGCAGGACCTATGTTGTGGACAGGGCTACGCAACGTGATTGAGGACAACATCCTCCCTGAAGAGGCAGTGACAGGTTGTGGAGGAAAAATGAAAGTGGGTTTAGCCAAGGGGTTTTTGGGGGAAACTCTGGGTTTAGGAACAGGGGAAGAGTCGGCATGGGTAAAGAGTTCTTCAGGCGTTGAGGGACGTGAAGAAATGGGGGTGGTTATAGCACTTGACTTGGTGGGTGATGCTGAAGTGGAGTTGTTGGTGCTACTTCTAGGGACAATAGCGGACTTGGGAAGAAAAGCAGGGTAGACCAGCTGGTCAGCTCGGTTAGTGCAGGAAGGTTGCTCCACCTGAGAAGACCAGATGAGCAAGAGACAAGGAGAGAATGAGCAAGTTTTTAACTTCTCCTCTTGATTCCTGTAAAGGTTGTGTATTTAAAAAAAAAAAAAAAAAGAAAAGACAATAAATTTGTTGAACAAAAGCATAAAGCCTTTCTTGTCAATTCTGAATCATTAAACAATGTCAAAAAGTTAGGCAATGTTGGACAACCATGACGGTTTTCTCTAGTTAAGAACTTCTAGTAAAGCATTTAAGTTAACTAATTGGCACAATCCCATGCAGATAAAAGTGAACATTATTTGAAGAATTAAACTATCAAAAACACTCTTCAGATAAATATTGAAAAAAAAATCTGATGGAACCTCTGACCTCTAAACAGTATTTCCCCAAAATTTCATATAAAAAGAATAGGATACCCAAAGTCACACACAGACCCTTAATAAACTGACTGTAATTGAAAAAGGTTACTCCCTAAATAAAATAGGGATGGCCACAGTAGTTACAAACATAAAAAGCATGTTGACACGTGTCTTGTTACATGTAAAAATTACTGTCTCACCATACAGATGTATGTCCACTTTTCCAGGTCTATGAGCACCTGAGGGTGGACCGTCTGACCGAACATTTCACTGTAGACCTCTGATATTTTCGACATCCACAGTCCACTGCTGTACTTCTCCAGAAGTCGAATTATTCTGCTCTGCACCAGCTCCACATCATACAGACTAGACTGCATGGAGAGATTTCACAATTCATTACTACAACTATGTATCAATGCTATTCTGATTTAGTTTACATTTTTTTAATAAATCACAAAAAAAATAAATGAAAGAAAAGACAATAAATATGTTGAACAAAAGCATAAAGCCTTTCTTGTCAATTCTGAATCATTAAACAATGTCAAAAAGTTAGGCAATGTTGGACAACCATGACGGTTTTCTCTAGTTAAGAACTTTTAGTAAAGCATTTAAGTTAACTAATTGGCACAATCCCATGCAGATAAAAGTGAACATTATTTGAAGAATTAAACTATCAAAAACACTCTTCAGATAAATATTGAAAAAAAATCTGATGGAACCTCTGACCTCTAAACAGTATTTCCCCAAAATTTCATATAAAAAGAATAGGATACCCAAAGTCACACACAGACCCTTAATAAACTGACTGTAATTGAAAAAGGTTACTCCCTAAATAAAATAGGGATGGCCACAGTAGTTACAAACATAAAAAGCATGTTGACACGTGTCTTGTTACATGTAAAAATTACTGTCTCACCATACAGATGTATGTCCACTTTTCCAGGTCTATGAGCACCTGAGGGTGGACCGTCTGACCGAACATTTCACTGTAGACCTCTGATATTTTCGACATCCACAGTCCACTGCTGTACTTCTCCAGAAGTCGAATTATTCTGCTCTGCACCAGCTCCACATCATACAGACTAGACTGCATGGAGAGATTTCACAATTCATTACTACAACTATGTATCAATGCTATTCTGATTTAGTTTACATTTTTTTAATAAATCACAAAAAAAATAAATGAAATAAACACACAAAAGAATTATGTATAAAATAAACCCATTAATAAAGCTGATGGAAAAGTGTCTGCTGTGACATCACTGAGTAGGGTGAGCTGTATACGGTACATTAACAGGCAATCATACATTTTCTTCTTGCAATTTTCTTTTTAATTACATAAAAAAATATCTTTTAAAAAACAAACTTATAAGATGAAAATGTGTGAGCACCTGCCTAATATTTCAATTCAATGGAGCTCCTGGTTGGTAGCTCCTTAAAGTAGCTCCTAGGCTGTGAAGTCAGTTCCAGTAGAAATGAGAAACATTGAGCACAGAGATAGGTTTTTCTGTACCTGGGATTGGTCTGGTCTGGAGGCTTGTTCAGGAGGCTCCTCTGTGAAAAAACAGTGCAAAAGATGAAAGAAAAGCTAACAGATTGTGATGTCAATAAAGAGTCTGTAGTAGATTGATTTCACTGGTTGTTAGTTAATCTGGTTCTCATATTTCAATTTAGCTTTGTTTTGGCAGTGTTGTCAAATGTTGATATTGCAATTACTTCCCCAGTGATGCGTGTGTCTTTTACTCCCCTTCAGAAAATCAGTTTTGACAGTGACTGGGTAATATGACAACTGAGCTGATCTACTGCATAATTAGCAAGGCCGATGAAGACTTTCACAACATTATTGCGAAATGAATGAGGATTCAAACCAAGAACACTTTGACATACCTCTAGGCTTCTGCCAGTTTGCCAAGCTCTTCTCTTTCCTGTTGGCAACGTAGCAGTCTTTTAAGCATATTTTCATAGCAACACTGTCATTCAATACAAATGTCCTACTGCAGTTAGAGATACAAGAATAAACAAATACAGGTTTCTCTAGCTGTGTATTCCACTAAAATCTTTATAATACTGACTGATATAATAGCCCCATATCCTTAAAATGTCCACCAATCTCAATGATGATAGTTAGAGACTCAGCTGTGAACTGTTTTGAGAGTGGTGGGTGGGAGACTGAAATTACTATACAGTTTCTAACACATTCAAAATAATTGCCCATGAGCAATTTTTTAGCATTAAGCACTATTTCATGAAGGGACTTTTAACTTATAAGGTTTGCCCACATGTGTGTGTTCACCTGTCAGGCATGACACATTGTTTCAGAGCTGGTTGAGGAGCCGGTTGTCTGTGTTCAACAGGTGTGATGGGGCTTAACCTTTGGTCCAACTGCCTGATGTTTGGGCAGAACACAAGCAAAAACTTTGGTTTATCTGTTTTAGAATGCAGCTAAGTCAAAGCAAATAGGGAAGAATAAATCAAACATGATTCTCCATAACTTGAATTACAGGAAATCTTGAAAAAGCAATCACCACATTGGATAGCATGGGTATATTTCTTGTAGACAATGTTGTCCAACCAAGTTTTAAGTGTAACCACTACTCAACATTTCTTTACAAAAAGTGCAATGCAGATATTGTCTACCTGTAGTCTCCTGACGCACTGAAGCCCCTGTAGCCACCATGGGGCCGAGAACGGTTTGCTGACCAGTTAGAGGCACCACCTGCTGAGGGCTGGCGGAGAGAGGACCTTGGCCTCACTGAAAGCATGGAAGAAAAAGGAGATGGGTTACAAAGTAATGTTTCAAGAATGAAGAGGAATCACCAAGAAGGATTTTGGAGGTTTATGTCCCCGCCTCTAATTCCTAGAGACCCCTATGTACTATAAACCTGGGATGGGGATGTGAAAATGTGTTGCTACGCTCTTAATATAAAGACAACTGCAGAGATAGAGCCCTGATTTAACAAACAATATCTGTGTGTCTCTCCTACCATTGAGCATGTAGGGGTTGGAAGGTTTGAATCTCATCCTGCAGTTGACGACTTGGGAACAACCAGCTTTCTTGGAGCTCTTCTGCTTGGCCACCAGCTCAGCAATATGGGCCGTCTCTTGGCACACTGCGGCAAAGCATTTCAACTGCAGAGCAGATTCATCGTTACATTTGTAGAAACATTCATTGTCATGAAAAAGTCAGAACAATGCTTAGGATTTAGCTAAATTTGCTAAGCCACAAACAACAATTATGAGTTTCTCTGTTTTGTGCTAATGCTAGCTGACCGAAGGCAGTCGTACAGGGATGCAAAAATATATTAGCCACACAAAGTCAGACTAAATAAATAAACGTCTTGGTGAGACAATGGCTTTAAACGGAAAAGCAGGCCTCACCTCACCCATGCGGTGCTCCAGCCGGACCACAGAGGGGACACTTCTAAGGTAGTCCTCCAGTTTTGAGTAGCCCAGCCTCTTCAGCGGGATGCTCTCTCCGCACAGTGACCGGTACTCTGACTGGAGGCTGGTAACAGATACGCCGGCCTTGCTGGACTGAAGTACAGACCGCAGCATTTTCTTTATAGACTCACTGTCCGACATCCTAGTTAATACACACTGAAACAGAAACAACACAGAAATGAAAACCAATCGGGGTTAGAAATGCACAAGTACATCAAAAACAGCTGCGTGAGTAACTGGCTTGATCAATCAAAAGTCAATGTGTACCATAATGTTTACCTCCTGTGTTTCCAGAGCATTGTGCTTTTTTGTCATTGGGTTCTGTTGTATTTCAATCAAAGCTAGGCCCAACCTACTAGAGCTATATTTCTCATGACTTTATATGACAATCACTAAAGTGCTTTCCACATTGTATTAGAATTTGAGGTGGTGCTTTACAGTTTGGAGAGTTCAATAGATAAAAATGCACTGAATTTGAAAGTATGTAGAAAGGGAGAATCGTGTAGCATCCGTGACACTATGCAACAGACCTGATAGGGAAAAATGTCTGATTTAAGTCCCTCAAAACGCCATGTTCCCGGTGGAGCAAACCAGATCTGTGCCCGTCACGACGTCCACGGACAGCTGTGCGGTCTCTTTAGGCAGCAACGTACGATATAACATGAGACGGGATTAAGTGCATCTAAAACCACTTGCCTACGTTTTGTGGGTCTAGTTTGTATTTGATTTTAAGTTGAGCTCCAACCTCAAAAGGTCCACTGTCGGAGACAACGGGACTTGTTCGGCAAAGGTCGTCTAACCGCTAACTTGTCCGTTGGCTGGTTGACTAATGAACAATTTGGGCGTTGGCTAACGGCTAATAGCGCAAGGTAGTTCGTTTGCTGCTAGCGGTTGAATAAAGTTTGTTATTTTCGACCCACAGTTGACCTTGTACACAGTAGCCTGAATTAGTCGCAATGAGCAACTTACATTATCTCGATTTTGTTCTACCTATCGAGGTATTCCCATGTTTAAATTACCTTCAACTTCAACTACTTCGCCAAACTGTCCCGAATCTTCTGTTGCCGCATTCAAAATCACTAGCACGTTCACGCCCACAAGTTCAGAAGGTTACCGACTGTTAGCCCGATGTTTTTGTCTGAAGTTAGCATGGTTGTATGATCTTATATGTTCCTCATATTTATGTAATACATTTACTTTTAACTAGATAAGTGTATCACTTTTCAGGTGATGAATTAGTCAATCGGGATATATATGTACATGCATACATACATGTGTATATGCTAAACGGAAAAGCTATGATGCTTTTAAGTACATTTTTAAGAATTCAAAGTTAACAGCACAAGACTTACTCTTAGCGAATTGTGTAATTAATTCAGCAGTCTCCAACTTTTCAGCGACACGATTCGACCTTTTACCATTTTGCTCTTATTTTAAACTGAAAGTATTTCCTTGTGCCGTATCTACGACTTTCAAGTGCACAGGCCTGACGGTTCAGAGCTCTACAAACTGCACGATCACCCTGAAGTGCCACCAAATGTTTATTGAGAATATACAGCAACTATGCATACAAGTTTATAACCAGTTACATTTTATAACAAAAACCTAGAAGGACAAGCAGAATAGCAGTGCAGTGTAGCTCACATGGTTTTAATACAATAAACAGAAATGGCCAGCTGTAGTGCACCACAACCATTTCTAGAATAGATGTTACGAGTGTTATTATGATAATGTACAAAGGTTCACATTTAACTCTATGTCTATGTACAGTACAACAGATCAGAATTGACTTAAATCGTGCTTTTTCAACCAATGCTTTGGTTCTGACCATTCATTCATGAAACCATTGAACAGCATACAGTCAATCTGGAATGAGACACGTAATCTTTTTATCACAATTTCATTAAATCAAAAATGAAATCCCAAATATGTAAATTACTCAATGGGAATGCTACCTCTGAGTTGATAGACTGGTTACCTTATCACCTGATCACATTAACCAGATTATATCAGTCAGACGTCAGTGCTAGGCTTTTCCTCAGAAATGTTGTCAGGTGAAGTGGGTTTTGGTGTCAAATAAAATCAGATGCACTGACTTTGCCAAAACCTTTGTGAAATGACAGTCTTCAAACCAGAGTCATTGAAAACAGCACAGTACTCCTGTTACAACATGGGGACCCACCACTAAAGGGCACAGGGTCAGAATCTATGGAAATGTTTCTTTAACAGTCTTCTTGTGGTGTGGCTCTGATCTCTGGTAGTGCTGCTTGGCAACTCTGCATTTGTGAGGCCATGACCCAAGCCCGCAGCACCATGTCTGATGGGGGAGATGATGATGTCTGTAACGATGAAGATGAGCAGAGGTGGTGCTTTCTGAGCAGGATCAGACGAGGATTTCTCAGTAAAGTTAGAAACAGCATCCAGCGCCTCTTGGCCTGGCTATTCACAGGAGGTTCTGCAAAGAAGTTCAAATTTAATAAACTGGAAATGAAGAAAAAAAAATTGTGAGGAAAGAATTTTACAAATATTTAAAAAAAAATAATTCGATAATTATGATTCTGATAAAACATATAAATCTGTGCAAGATGAAAATTGGAAGGATCGAACAGAAAAATGCAAAAGAAATGCAAAAAAAGTACATTTTAAGAGGAATTTAAAAGAGGATACTAGTTTGTTCCCAATTTTGGTGAATCTTAGACAGCAGAAAGGCAGAGGCAGTAGTTATTTAGTGGATTGTATATGTCAGAGCTACACACTCATATACACACACACACACACACACACACACACACACACACACACACACTACTGACCAGATGGCATGTTGCTGAATGTGGAGTATGCAGATGCAGTGTGTCTCTCCAGCTTGTTAGAGACCAGCAGCTGGCAGAAGCACACCATGACTGGATTGTTATGATAGTGGTCAGCAAAGATCATCCCAATCCAGGTACTGTAGCCTGGAACGGGTGGGAAAAACTGTTAGATCCACAACCGTATAAGAGAAGAAGCACTGCATTTACAGTATTGTTATTTATATTATTGTTTTATTTATTAATTTATATTACATTTATCTATATTTCTAGTATATTATATATTATTTTTATATTTATTTTTAATGCAAAACTGAGGACAAAATAGCTAATTGACTTATGCATATGAATTCTACGCTGCAACCCAAAGCTTTTCACACGCTCACTCCTCAAAATCAACAACAACAAAGGTCGTCAGTCCTGGTAGAAACATAATATGACATTAATACACTTATGAATACTGGCTGGTTCATATAAAGTTTCTCTGACATATTTCTAAGCTCAGCATTCCAGTTGCATATACTGTAAATCAATATTCCAGGATATAGCATTTTTTGTCTTTTTCACAGTTATCACACAAATGTTCTGTTCTTCTCTTGAAAAACACAGCATGCTGATGCTTTGTGAAATACTGCCATTTCATGGACGATGTTCTGGATGCAAGCACCTCAAGGGGCTATTCCTTTTTGTCTTGCACATTGTTCGGTTGAATTTAGGTTTACCCGCATCCATGGTTTCATATCCTCTCTGCATAATGGTTCGGTCTATGCGGGACACCAGCCACGTTCCTACAACAATGCTGCACAGCAGCCTCAAGACGCAGTTGCTGATCCCCATCACCACGTTGTAGAAAAAGAAGAAGTAGTTGAAGCAGTGGAACGCCTTTCTGAAGAGGAGAAGGAGGAGAAACTGTGATTTTAAGATACTGTACCATACAGATTTACTTTGAATCATATTCACTTGTTTTATTAATATTCAACAAATTGGTATTGAGGGGATTTTCCACACCCTAAAATGCAACCGCACCATCAGCTTGTTCCAGCAAGTCGCTGAAGCTACTTTACACTACTGAGTAAGTGAGGAGGTTCAAGTTTTATGACTTCACCATCACATTATGTCCTCAGCAAGTCCACATTAGACAGCTGATAATGTAATACTATTACTGTTTTTATCTACTACTTTACCACCAGCACTTCCCTTTTCAACAGTTAATGTTTGCAGGCAAATAGAGGATCTGGGTTTCAGTGTGGCGTCCATCTGATGGTTTCATGGCCCACTCTTAATATATATACTGAAATATACCCACCTGTTGTTGAGAGCCAGAGGTTTCTGTTTATCTGTAGGAGATATTTTGTCCTGGAGGAAGAAGATCTGAACCAGAGCCACCTGGAGTATCACCAGGCCGATCACTAGACCGATAGTCAAGCTGAGAGACGCACGAGAAAAAGTAAAAAATCCATCAATCAGTGTGGCTATCTGTCAATCCAACCATCCATTCATAAGCTGTCATATATCCACAGCCACAGGGAAAGGAGCCTTACACAATGATTCCCAGGTTAGTGAGCATGCTCAGTACTTTTCCATGCTGTATAGGAAGAACCAGCCCATAGACCAAGAGCAGGGCAAACTGGAAGTGGACAAAATGGACAATCAGATAGCCTAAAAAAGAAAAAAAAAGGAAAAAAAACACACACAAGAGACACTGGCAATTATCTCACATATCTCACATTGTCTCTTACCACTTTTCCGATGACAATTTTAACTTGTGTGACAAGAAAAAAAAAAGCACGTAGATTCATGTTAGGAGAATCTCAGTCCAAGAAAAACATCATAACAAATTCAATGATTCCGTCAAACTTTTCACTGCATTCACATTTACACAATAAATCCTAGGAATCTGCAACAATATGGCATTTTATGGTTTGATTCTGAGATTGAAGTTACATCAATGATGTTTTAGGCCAATTTGATGTATATTTTTGACAAATTTCATGACAAAGTAATCAAATAAACTACAAGTAATCTGTGCTTTTTTTCTCATTTAAGACAGATATTACTTTCTCTTCCCTCCCTTATATGGGTTTAGTCAAGGGTGGGTACTACCCCTGTTAGAAAATCCTTTTCTCTCAAAACTTAAATCCTGGTGCTGGTGTCATTTGTGGAACTGCAGGAAAAAAATATTTTGGGTCGGGTCCCAAAACCCTAATGGAGGATTTCTTGATGTAGATCACAACAGCTGTTTCTTCTGTTTAGGAAGCATGCTGTACATGTCAATTGTTCAGGTGTTTCAGATGATGAAAAGCTCACCCCACAGTGTAAACGCTATTTGCCATCCAGAGTATCTTGCAATGGAAGCCTGTGAAAATCCATGAGAAAACCTGTTTGTGCACTTACAAGGTCTTTTGGACATGAGCATGTATGAACGAAATATATGCAAGAATATAAGAGGCCAAAGAGAATGAGATGCAAACGTTCACAGAGGCACACAAAAACATTCACTTGTGTAGAGTATCCATATGTTCTACATATTTGAAACACTCAAATGCATGCTCACATATTTAAAATGTTAAGACATTTGCAAATGTGTGTGTTTGGTGGAGCGGGTTTTGCTTCTAAATAGACAATTAGCCACAACCTGTTCTCCACTGTGGGAGACATGTGGAGACGGCTGAGAGCCAGAACCAAATTGCAATAATCATGTAGTCTTTTTGCAGAGCTGGTGGGGTGCACTGGCCATATGGTTTGCAATATGTGGCCCTAAAATTTTCATACGCAGTAACACACATTCAGACCTGGAAAACGCAGTTAAACTGGGGCCAATGTCACACTTGTGAAAACTGATTTTGAGTCTTTAGTGCCAAGCTGAAATCTGATTTGCTCTGGATTCATCTACCATCTGCTATGTGTGCATCTGTTTGTGTGTGTGTGTGTGTGTGTGTGTGTGTGTGTGTGTGTGTGTGTTACCTACTATGCTGACAGCAGAATGAGGGTTGTGAAACTTCTCAGGAAGAAAACCCTTCTGTCCTTTCCACAGTCTCTTCAAGTGTTTCCTATAGCATGAGTATACCATGTGATAACTGGCAGAGACATCTCCTTTAAATTCCCTTTAACTGAAACAGGTTATTTACTTTCTGATATTTATTATTCTTCCAAACATTTTACATTTACATTTTTGAGTTAAAACATTAATACATTTTGTATCTTTCATATTTTTTTTTTTAGGATCTCTTACCTGTAACATGCCAATACATGGAAAGTGTAGGCAACAGAGTTGAGACTAGCAAAGATTGTGGTAGCTAGCCAAGACACTGGAAAAAAATGAAAGGAATTAAGAAACTTTAAGTTGTGTTTCATGGAGTCTTGACAATCATAAATAACAGATGAGAGTTGATTTTTGTCTTTTTCTTAACGGAAGTGTTCAGAATCAAGGAAGCGGGACAGATCTGGTGTAAACAATTCTAAAACTTGACTGATGTCTACCATACACATGAATGGGGCATTAAGCACAAGGATCATGAATGCACCAGACTATATGGAGAGAGCAGACCCACTCACTCCTAGCCACAAGGATGAATTCCTCCAGCTGTGGTATCATGGCTCCCAGAGCTTCAGTCTGGTTACAGGACAAAACCAGTTGCTGTAGTGTATTCTTCCACTTGTCTACTTGGTCAAAGGCCACATTACTGAGACTGTAGTCTGCTAGAGTCATCTAGAGAAATTATAGAAAGACAAATGAATACACCTGTACCTGAAGCAGATGAACAGATAGTGTAACATTTTCGGGAACAAAGCCTATAGTTGAGATATTTCGCTTAACAGAATTAAAAGAGATGTCTTGCTGTGTCTTTACTGTATATAGGCCTATAAGGGATATGATGGCAGTGCCAATGATCCTGTTGGGGAACTTGAAGTAGGGGTCCCACTCATACACTCGACTCTGGAACCAGCTAAGGGGCTCACTGAAACACAGAAAGGTCAAAACCACCGTGAGTGTGTGTATATGCAGCCTAAGTGTGTGTGTGTGTGTGTGTGTATCCATGTGTATTGCTGCTTTTACGTGTAATCCAAATTCTGGTACAGTAACTGCAAGTTTTGTGACAGCTGGAATCTTTATCGTTGCAGGAGTAGCGACTTCTAGGTGACATTACAAGTTTCAAACTCTGACACTCATGTTATCAATGCAGTTGAGAAACTCTCAAATGTTGGATGCTGGCGCTTACTAGCAGCACTTGAACACAACACACTGGATTTCAAGTCAGGATGCATCGAGCTGCATTGCTACGCAATAGTAATATAATGCAGTATGTGTCTGACAATAAATAGATGTGATTTGACAGATTGAATTGAAAATTCAGTTTCTGATAATATTCATCTCACTCAGAAAATCTCAATGTTCAACTCAATTTTTAGATTATAGTGAAAGTAATGACAAATTGTGTCAGCCTGAATGGTAGTTCTTATGTTCTTATGTTATGTTTTAGAAAATTGTTCACATCAAAATCCTCATAATTATTGGCAAACTGGTTAAAACATGCAGACATAGTGGATGTCATTACACGCAATAGAACTGTAAGTCTCCAGTTGTACAAGAAAAAACCTTGAAAGCAGCATCGATGCAGGTGTGGATGGGTGTCGTATTCTACCTGGGTGCAGCTGTTTTCCTCAACAGTCTCTTAACATGCTGCACCTGGTGTTGCTCATTCAGCTCCTCGAGGTCCTGGCAGCAGATTCAGCAGATTCATTCTCACACAGAGTTTATGATTCAGAAAATTCAGAAGAAAAAAGTTATATAATCACTGTCTAAGTTGTCAACAAAATAAAAGCAAAAAGGGGCAAATCAAATGCAACAGAAAGCATCATTTATCAACAGGACCGTGAATTTGATCATCAGATTTCCCCATAGGGGGGACATCCGGCCAAATGCACCAATCATACAGATAACGTCACTTCAGAGATTTTATGTATTAGGCAAGCTGACCTCCTGTTCCAGTTGCAGACGTATTCGAACAGCTTTAACCAGCATGTAGACAAATCGACCCAAGAGGAAGATGAGGGAGAGGATGCAGGGCCACTGGACAATTAACTTCTGGTACTGACCCAAAATCTTTAAAACCATGCACACAAAGTCATCCATTAATTTATTTTTTCAGGAAGACACACTGCAACAGGCATGTTACGCTTCCACTAGCTTTCATGGGTTTAGTACTGACCTACCTTACCATCAGGACAGGTGAATGTATCCCAGACTGTGACGATGATCCTACAAACAAGCATTAAGTCATGTAAAGTATTTTCTAAGGATAGTAAAATTTGGTCATCGACATATACACCCTTTCATTTGTCCATCCAATTCATTCATATACAATAATTTGGATGTGCTTCAAAAAAATCTACCGTAAAAGTTACCATTTTATTATTTTTTAGTTTTACATGATATCATACTGTTGCACTAGAAAGAAATGGTATGTCTGAACATATAATATGAATGACTGTTTACCAGGACAAAGAGTAGAGTATTCCCAGCACAGCACCAGCTGCTCTGAACGGTGTGGACAGACAGGCAAAGAAAGGGAAATACACCAGGCCCACTTCTAAAGCTCCGACCAGGTACACTATAGCTGAGGAGTCAGGAAACATCACATCAGTGAATGCATGTATTTACTGTATATGTTTAGTAAATTGTAAACAGAGGGAGTACCTCTGGCCCAGGGTGGGACCGTGAAGGGGATGTAACGTTCAGAGAAGAGCAGCAGGACGCTGCAGGACACGGCACCAAATGCAAACCCATAGGACCAGCGGTTACTGAGGCTGCCTATAGTGTCCAAAGGCCTGGAGCACACAATGACAACATGGCATAAACATAAACAAGGCTATATCGCTGATGTGGGTGCCTGACTTACACCACAATGGCAAAACGTCCCCCCAGGAAGGGCAGTCTGCGGTCGATGGCCAGTCTCTGGGCTCTTTTCTGGAGGAATGAGAGCACCCCTACGATCAACACCTGGAAGACAACAAATCAATACATAATAAATAAGTAAACACATGAACAAATTTACTGGACAAATTGTTTGGGTGATAAACAACTTGCCCTGATGTTTATTTCAGTGTGTGGTAAACATAAAAAAAATGGCTATTCTCACAGTTGTACAAGAAAGACACAAAAAAATGTTAGATTTAGAGAAGTCACATTTACAGTGGCTACAACTTTTCTAGAAAAAATAAGTGCATTTTTAGTAAGTCAACTTTTTATTTTCCTTCTTTATGTTCATATTGCAGGTTAAATGGACGGACAACTTACTGCTGGTATGAGTGACAGGTGCAGGATGAGATCTATAGAGATTCCATTTTGACAGTCCCGAACTGGGGAGACCCTAGTGAAACAGAGACAATATCAACACGATGTAACATAATGTAGTTGAAAGGACTCAAAGCAGAAAAGAGGGGAAAAAAATGAAATTGGGCACAAATGAATGGGATGGACCAGATGGAGTGGAATGCTCAGGGTCAGGTTTGCTGCTCCTCTGTCTTGATCCAGGACTGCTGAAATCAGGTTGTTTATCCCAAACTGTACGTGACTTTAACATAACTAGCTAACAGCCGAAAGTAACAAAGTAAAGAGCAGTATCATAATGTTGGTATTAGTGAGCACAGTCTGTACTTACTCATATTCCACTCGGTCTCTCATCGTCCTTGATAAGTCAGTTCATTGAAGCCTAAAAAGCCTTATTTCTGCTCCACTGTAAAGATAAAGGAAGCGACTGCGGATTGATACCACTTCTCCGTTTCCTGGTTTCAACCATGTGACACACACATTTGACCTTTGACCTGGCGACACAACACTTTGTTTTTATGTCCCCTCTCCCCGCCTGTGCTCTTGTGTCTTCTGCCACTTTTTTCTTTTGCTTACTCATTTGCTCACGCCACCTCAGGTTGTCCATATCACAAACACACACACACACACACACACACACACACACACACACACACACACACACACACACACACACACACACACACACACACACACACACACACACACACACACACACATTATTGACTGCTGTGTTACTCAGTATAAGGAGCGTAAACAATTAGCTCAACCACAGAGATAACCAAGCGATCATTCACCTCCTGCCTACACTTACCAAAGGAATGTTTCTCAGATTGCGTTGCAGAAATCACTAAATCCCCTTTCCTTTCTCTTCCTTTCACTTGATATCATCTTCTCTGCACAAATTACATTTACTGGCTTCACGTCTTTATTTATATTAATGCTAGCATCTGTTTTCCTCATTCTTTACACATGATCCAAACTTCTTATTAATGTTAGACTAAGTGAGATTTGGATTTTATTGATGAAAAAGAAAAAAATCACACGGATGTTATTTATTGCTGAATGACATTTATTGCTCATGGCAATTAGACAAAAACATTTAGGACACTCGGGATCCAGATGTTATTTCAAAGATTTCATGTTGGACAAATAGTCGGATCCTGATTGGTCACCTGGCTGTGACATCACCTCCTGCGCAGTTCAGCAGCTCTCCTCCTTGACGATCAAAATGTCCATCTTGGTTAGTCTGCAGAGAGAATCATAACATGACACGGCTGCTTCACTCAGCCCAGTGCAGGTGAAACGAAGCCAGCCAAAAGGTTCTTTTGGGAAATTCCACCTCATACAAGCTCATTGTCTCTGAGGTAAAGTCGAGCATCAGGTAAGAGAGGGGTGGATATAAAGAGATAAAAGCCACTAGTAGTGGTTTTTAGCCACACTGGCAGCATGGCCTTATGGATGTCAATGTCTGACGGTCTCTACACCTCTTCGGTCTAGATTGAAATGCCAACATCTGCTTAATGGACTGGCACAAAATTTTGTGCAGACATTCATGGTTCCCAGATGATGTATCCCAGTGGCTTTGACATTCTCCGAACTTTTCCTCTAGCGCCACCATGAGGGTCATATTTGTGTTTTTTAGTCAAATCTCCCAACAAGTTTTGGATGGATTGCTTAGAAATTTGGTACAGACAATCCCGTCTGCCTTGTGATTAATTGTAATGACTTTTGAAATCCCCTCCTTTTTCATCAAGAGCTGATTCTGCCAAATTTTAATTCGTCAAATACTATAGGCTAGTTTATGGCCTAATACCTGCAAAACTAATGACTTGGCCATAAGCCTCTACTGTACTTTGTGTTTAGTGCTAATCAGTGGATATTAGCATGCTAACATGCTAAACTGAGATGGTGAACATGATATACAGTACATTAAACCTGCTAAACATCAGCATGTCATTGTGAGCATTTTGTCATGCTCATGTTAGCATTTAGATCAAAGCACTGCTGTGGCTTAATATAGTTTCTCCAAAGAACTGTTAGCATGGCTGCTGACTCTTGTAGCATCTTATTAATAAAGCAAAGGGACTGTTACAGCTTTAGATCGAATATCAAGAGACAAAGAAGGAGACACTTTTAAAATGAGTTCACCCCCGCCCAAAGACAACATAGGTTTGAAAGTATTGGAGACAACATCAGCTAGAGCTATACCTGACAAAGAACTAGGCTCTTGTCATGCTATCCATCACTAGATTTAACTGAAAAAAACCTAAAATTGATTTGCCAGTATTTTTCTCACTCTGCAATGAAAGCACTAATCCTCAAGGATCTCTTGAAATGTAGTGCTCTTTTTCAAAATAAAGGAATGCGTGAATGTTATTTAGTCACCAGAGGTGTGATTGTTATTTTCCAGTAAAGATTAATGATCCTCCATAAGCCAAGACATGAATAATAGATTATATTTGAAACCTTCCAGTCTTTCAGAAACAGCTGCCGTTGTCAGTCAGAGTTCAGTTTTTTGTGACTGTAGTCTTGAGATTTTTCTCACCACTGGATGGCGACTCAAGCAATTTTTCCTCCATAAAGTCAACTGGGGAGTAATGTGAATGCCCTGAGAGAGGAGCAGCTGTGTGTACTCACTGTCTCTGGAAACACAGGGTACACTCGTTGGCATAAGTGTTTCCATCGCTGCCACACAAGGGAGCAAGGTTCAGAGGGCAAGCCAAAATGTTTCCCTGGTCGGGACAAAAAGGCTGCAAGAAAATAAAACATTACTGTAACATTATAACGTTATATAACAATATCGTGATATGAGGTTGAGGGTTTATAAAGGTTGAAATTCTCCCAGTAACACTTTAGCTTCACTGAAAAATTCACATCAAAATCTAGAAATAAGTTAAAATGACATTTTCTTATTGTTTTTTTCTCTCAGACAAACACACACACACACACACACACACACACACACACACACACACACACACACACACACACACACACACACACACACACACACAGAAGCACAGTAAGAAACAAAACATGCTCCTATGCACACAATGTGTAAGTGAAATTTTTCCACTAAAAGATATTTATGTCACCTTTCTCATTTGTCCAGACATCTGCTCGGCATCTGTGAAAAAAGCACACGACTTCTAAAACCATAGATTTGAATAACATGAAAGTATGTTGGGATGAGAAAAGTCAATACACTACCTGTGATGTATTTTATTATAGTCCCTGATATTGATATTTCTGATCCATTATTTTTAATAAACAATAAATACATGGAGTATATGAGTGCCTGCTATGCAATACATACATATTTTAGACTTAAATCTCAATCTATAACACCCTTCAAACTCAATGGATAAATACATCAAATCGAGTGTTTTTTTTCCTTGTTACCTGCAGCCACGCAAATAAGCAGGAGTCCCAGGAAAGCTATTCTTCCAGTCATGATGTTTGTGTATGAATAACTCAGAGTGACAGAAACCTCTGAGGGTGACTGTTTTCACAATATATACGTGTGTGGGGGTGTGTGCGCATGTGGGAATGCAGCAGGTGAAAATCACACGATCACACAATCGACACACAATCACACGCACAATCTAGAAACTCATAGTCATCAGCACACACTAACACACATGCCCAAACATTTGACATTTGTTCAGTCAGTAGCTACAAACTTCCATTTGACAAACCCACATTAGCTTTTTTTGTATCTACTGTAGTACTCAAGTAGACACAACGACTAGGGCAAAAAATTATCATTCAAAATGTATGAATTTTTTATTTATTAATGTAAAGAGTAACTATACACAATGGGTAACAGACTCAAACTGTTGTTTAATACTTAAAAATGTAAACAAATAATAATATTGAGCACAATAAGAGAAAAATTACCACCTTAGTACTGTTCTGCAATTTGCTCTTTATCTCACTACTTTTTCTGCTTTTTACTTATTTCACTCGTTTCTCTAAATCACATGTAATCCGCCATTCTCTGCTTCAAGTTTCAAACAAAGCGTTTAATGCAGTGGTGTAGCTTTAGTTTGTCTGAATCAAATCTCTGTTTTTAATTTGTCATATCCAAATCCCCTTTTCTACAAGCTTGAAACAAAAGGTTGCCAAGCCTATGAAGTGCTCACATTTGGCAGAAAGGTTTGGTGGGTTGTGGCTTGGACCCTTGATGTTGGTAGCAGAGTAGGCCTGTAGCCCCACAACAGTTATTAGATCCCCGAGATAACTTAAACCCCTTCCAAGATTTTGTATGACACAGAGCACCCGTATTGACAATCGTGCATCAATTTAAACCCTGGATATGATTTTTTGGATTCTAAAACATTGCAAGCACATCTGTAATTGACGTGGTCCCTGTTTATGTGTAGTCTGGCTTATTGACTAGCTCAGGAAACATAATATGGATCTCAACCTCATGTCTAAAATTTGAGTCACTGACAGTACAGTTAACCTGGGCGTGGTAGCTTATTGATGTGAACAGACAGAGATTGGAATTTGGCAACTTCACCAGAAGTGAGAAACAACTTGGGAGTCTAATGAAGACTGAGTGAGAGAGCACATGTATTACACAATATGTCCTTTTTGTTTCGAGCTGTTGAAAACAAAAAGAGGAGGCCTTCCGTAAGTGAGCCGACAGAAAAGAACTGACATTAAAGCCCATCTCAATTTACAAAACAGTTGCCTCCTCAAGATTATGCTGGTTGATCAGAGGTTCACATTCAGCTCCATTTGGCACAGATACTTTTTGTTCACTCCACTAGTAACGTTTTTTCAACTTGACATCACACAATTGCTACTGTACATAATATCCACATTGGCGCTGGCTCAGGTCTAAAACGTACCCATCAAGGGCTCACACAGCCATGTATAAAAGCATGTTACTGGAATAGGTACCAACTTTAAATCCCATACAAGCACAGTAGCTGTGAAACTGTCCTCCATGTATCGGAGCTATGGAATTACGTGCAGGAACATTTCCATCTGATTCATCTAATCGCCAAAATCAAAAATCACATTTTTTACAACAGAATTTGGAATTAGACTTCACATGTATATATGCCCCAGTAATCCAAAAACAATGAAGCAGAATTCAGTCTTCTCCAGTCCTTTACACACTGATCTGATGGCATGCTTTGGCACACACAGGTGCTGACAGTCAAGATGTGGCCCCGTGGAAAGCATACCACATATATTTCCAAGGAGTTTTCAAACACCAGTCCAAATTCTTCAGGAATCGTCAGCTTTCTTTTGTCCTTTCTGATTACTCGTCACTTCCATTTGACGAAGGGCATGGCGAGTAAAACAAGCCAGTATAGGAAACTGCACATCTTGTACAGATATCAAGCAAACACAAGATTTTTTTGTTTTGTTTTTGACAATAAAGGACACATTTTTTTTTTTTTTTTAAAAACAGTCAAGTTTCATTTATCATTTCCACAAAAAGCTCCTTTTTGTGCTTTGATGCATGTTGGTATCTGTCGTATACATTCCTTGGCAGCCTACATACATTGTTGTGTTTAATGGAGTGCTCGGATTCCTCTCTCCACCATGATACAGTATAGGCACTGTGCTGGACAATGTCAAGGACACCAAAAACAACAAATAAAAAAGACAACTTGGTTATCATTCTTAATTGTTATCCAAAACCAAGGGAAAAAAAACTCCACAGAGGTTATGTTTGTTAAGTAGAATTAAATTATCTTAAAAAAAAACCTAATTAGTAAAAATTAATATTTGCATGATAGCATGTTTCTGACCGTAAATTTTTTTTTTTTTTTTTTTTTTTTTTTTAAACCATCACTTGCATTATAAAACAACTGAGCTTGGTAACGAAGTGAGATTGAGAGAGGTTTGACCCTGAATAAAAAGTAGTCAGTCAGTCCATCTTTTAGCAGTTGGCAGTGAATGATCCGAACTTGTTTTTGTTTGTTTTACGCTGCTGTGATTTCACGATACAGAGTAGCAAATACACAGTCCTTCTGACTACTGCTAACTACTTCAAGGAATGGGGATTAAAAACTAGAGATACTTCCTTCTATCATCCCCAGTGGCTTGTCCATTGAGTGAGTAGCAGGGCTACAAGCATTCCAGTCTAACACAGCATTATAATCCTGCTGTTGCTTCAAGTGTTCTGAGTCTTTTCTTTCTCTCTGTCCACCTAGTGAAGGAGAAGCACCAGTCTCCAACCCTCCCAGGAAAATCTTCTCATCTTAAATATATTTATATATGTCTTGCATTGATTTGCATTGAGTTTTCATTGTTTCAGTGTCTGTCACCATACCTGCAGTCTCTGCCTTGTCAAGAGGCTGTGCGCTGAGGCGCAGGTCCACTGAGAAATGATAACAATTAAAAAAGACTAAAAAATAGAATAAAAAAAAAGATGAACATAGTTTCTCTCCCCCTAAGGTTATTGGACCATATTTTCTGGGGTGGGGGGAGGATGAAGTATAGCAACTCCCACTGATGGTATTTTTTGGAATTAGACGCAGCTCTCCTTAGATTTGCTGTCCATGAGGAAGGAGTTTAGCTGGGAAAAGTCCACTACCACAGCGTCCCGCTTGCTCAGATGGACGTCTTTCAAGTGGTCCTCGTCACTTTGGTCCTTGGCGAAATTTACAAACACCTGCAGGAGGAAAAGAAGAGAAAACGGAAATTACTCTTCGCTTAAACTGAAGATGAAAACCCAATTATAGTCAGAGCCTTGGGTACATTTGCTTACTTGGTCTAGAGTGGTCTGAGAGACGGAGTAGTCCTCTATGCTGAGTGCGTCCTTGTTCTTGGAGAGCAACGAGAAGATGCGGGCGAGGGAGGTGAGGGACGACGGCAGCTGGTACTGTAGCATGTTGCGGTGTTTCTCCTTTAGTGTGCTGCCTGGCAGCTCCCTTTCGATGAACTCCATCACCGGTCGCAGGTCTGGGTCTGGCCCCGCCACCCGCAGGATGATGGTGTAGCCATCACCAAACCTGATAAGGATGAAAAGAAGCATAATTCATTGAACTGAGGTGCTTATGTGAAGATAACTTTATTTTTTTTATTTCTCATGATGTTTCTTGGTGCTTGATAGTCAGTTGTAATGTTTTTTGCATTGTAGATCTTTGATACGACTGAGCCATGTCTGTCCACTGTGGCATTTTAAATTGTCTCTCGTAGGTGGCACTCTCACAGTTAGTACTACTGACCCTTCTTTTCTTTTTGCAAATCATTTTTGAAGCTTCCATAAATACTTTAATTGCTGCATGTTAGAGCATTTTACACAAGTGAAAAAATAGACTAAATATACTAGACTATATTACTAAATATAAAATGATTACATTATATATGCTGTAAGACAATACTGCAATCCAGAGAGATTTCTCATTTTAAAATGTTGCTTTACTAAAATATGCTAAAGAAGTCTTTGTACGTGTGTGCTGTTGCTCTGATGTGTGTTCCTACCTGTTTTTGAGGTGCTGTACGCTGCCCAGACAGCGGAAACGGCCATTGACCATGATGGCCATCCTGGTGCAAAGGGCTTCACACTCCTCCATACTGTAAAAACACACAACAGCACGCCAAGATGAGGTTTGTCATGTTGGGATAAATACATACATTAACAGGGATAAAAAGGAAGAAGTTGTCTGCAAAACAATGGTGTGTTGATCTACATGATTGTATAGTTAACTGAATGGATGTAGTTCAGGTGGCCAGCCTAACCTGTGAGAAGTCAGGACTACAGATCGTCCCTCTTTGATGATGCTAAGGATGGCATTCCATAAGGCCCGGCGTGCCTTAGGGTCCATGCCTGTTGTTGGTTCATCCTGTCAACAGGAAACAACAGATACTCAGGTGGTGCTACAATATCATGTGGACACACAATCTACTGTCAGTAGGAACTTCTGGGTTCAACCTGCGGCCGTGCTTTATGAAAGAGGAATTTTTTTTTTTCACTGACCAGAAACACAACAGGTGGTCCTCCTATGAGCGCGATGGCCGTAGACAGTTTCCTCATGTTTCCTCCACTGTAGCTGCCTGCCGCCTTGTCCACATATTTGACCAACCCCAGCTTCCGGATGCCCCACTCTGCCACCTAATGGACAGGATAATGATTTCCAGTGTCAACCATATACAAATATACATACATACATACATACAGTACATTTTCTATTAACACAGACTGTTAAAAAAAGACTGTATATCTGTTTGTTTGTTTGTTTATTTCATATGATTTATCATTAGTGTCGAAAAATAGAAAAACGAGACTCCAAAAGTAGAATTATAAGTCTAATATGCGTCTAACAAGATCAATACAATACGTCCAGCAAAATAAGTCATATATAATACAGTAGGTTTATGTGTGTGTTGCTGACCTCGCAGACTTCCTTCTCAGGGACTCCTCTCAGGATGGCGTAAAACTCGAGATGCTCTCTGCCGGTCAGCAGGTCATTGATAGCATCAAACTGAGGGCAGTAGCCCATGTTCTGATGCACTTCATCTATCTCTGTAGTTACACTGGAGTGCGATAAACAAAAAGAAGAGAATAATTAAGTTTTATAGAAAGCTAAAACATGTTAATGTAGCCTTGCATTGTATTTTCTTCTCAAAAATCAAATATCTTGTTTGAAGAATTTTATTCAAGTCTTTATCTTAACAGGACTGGGATAGAGTTCTATTAAATTCAATTCAATTTCATTAATATAGCGCCAAATCATAACAGAGATTATCTCAGGGCACTTTCCATGTAGAGCAGGTCTAGATCGTAGTTGCTTTATTTTTCCCTGATTCTACACCAAATTTGCTGCTGGACCGCAACAGTGGGGTAAGGCCTATAAACGTGAATGTCCGTCACTGACAGACTGCGTGACAGATCAAGTGGCCCCATTGGTCAGCTGAATGCCCCGTGACTTAGTGCTGGTGTTACACCACTCATCGGCCAGTCGAGTGTTGGAGTTTCTCCACTGGCCGTTGCTCTTTCAAAATGAATTGGCGCAAAGTTTCTATTAAGTCATCAGGGGCGTTTAAAGGCATTGTTAAAAAAACATTTACCGACTTTTCACACTCCCTTAGCGAGCTTTCCTCACAAAAGCACCTCGCAACAAATCTTGCGACCTTTTTAATAAACTGTAGCTTTTTTCCGTAGAAGAGACTCGCCAATATTGCCCCGCAAGGACGGGCTTTCACTCTTCAGACACACCTCTCTCTGGTCTCATTCAAATGACTGTAGGGCAGCTGACACAGACATGAATGAGCTTCTAATTTTCTCTCTGAATGATCATTTTACAGGTAAATATATCCGAAATCACAGCACAGCTGTTAACTTTAACTTGTGTGTTTGCTGATTTTGTCACATGACGCCACGGTTATAAAATCTGAATGTTAGCAGTGCAGAGCAGCAGCTTGGAAATGGCTTGGAAGTGACTGCTCTGCTGGAGAACATGTAGTTGTAATGGGCCACGTTTCCGTTACTATTTCATACTGGTTCCATTTTTTGACAACAGAAACAGAAAAACATGTAAATGATTGCAATTTTACTGGGAATTCAGCTGTATTAAAATACTGTATATGTGAGCACAGAGAGAAGCAGAGAAGCAACCAGATAAAGGGCAGTCTGGCCATATACTAGGTTTTGGCCTAGTCTTGATTTAAATATTATTATCACACTAATGCTGAGAAAATTTTCAGATCTCCTGTCAGTCAGAAAGGCTGCATAGCAGAATGTTTTATGTATCCTATAATAGTCTATAATAAATGATTGGGTGTCTTTATTTTGTGGTATGATGTGGCCTTACCTTTTGCCAGCCAGGTAGGCCTCTCCGCCGGTCACCACAGAGTCTCCTGTCAGCATTTTAAAGGTGCTGGTTTTCCCTGCTCCATTCACCCCCAGCAAACCGAAGCACTGCAGGAAAAGAAAGACCATGTTGACCTCAAGACAAGTGACCTTTATTTTCACAGGAATGTAGAGCATTTTTCTTTACTCAGTCTCACAAGTTCATTGTAGCTGGTAATGATAGCTAGTAATTTTGAACCCAATTTGAAAATTAACCAGCTCATTCTCTAATAAAACAGTCTCAACACTCAAAATCTGTCTTTTCCTGGTGGTCTGGTGTGTAAAATACTCTATCTGGATCATACCTCTCCAGGGGGGATCCCAACACACAGCCGGTCCACTGCTGGTTTCTGTTTCCGCTTGTAAATCTTGGTAAGCTGTCTGAGTTCTAGGATGTCTGACTGTCCTCCTCCACTCAGGATCCTCTGTCGCTCTCTGGCCACATCCTCATCTTCTTCTCCAATAGGCTTTAGATGACTGGTGGATGACCTGGAAAATCACAGGCAGTTAAGTGAAGAGAAGTCACAATTAAGACAGACTTATAGGGGGTTTTAGATTTGAATCCTTCTCCCAGAGGGAATTCCTATTCAAATGCCTTCATTTTTTTGAGTTATGAGGTCTCTGTATTGTCTGAGAAGAACCTTTAATTAATTTGTAGAATATTAAAGCTGACTGATCAAACATGTATCTAACCAAGGGGCAGGTTTCACCCACCTGGCCTTGAAGAAGAAGTGGTACTGAATGAGGACGGTGATGCAGAAGAAGACAACACCCTCAATGGCCATTGCAAACAGGTTCTTTCCCACCATGTCCCAGGCCAGAGGGGAACGGAACCGGTTTTCACCTGTAACAGAACCGGCATTTCAGCACTTTTGGAAAAATTCTCTTGACTATCTCTTCAAAGCCAACAAGAATACATTATTTACATTATGGATACATGGCAGTTTTTAATAGAGGTCTGCTGTACTCACCAAATCGCTCCAAAGCATCGGCCATTGCCTGATTCTTCACCATGTCAATCAGTCCTCTGCCCAGGCAGAAGTGTGGGAAGATGAGGAACACGTTCTTCAGGATGTCGTTAATACCGCCGATCTCCTGAAACAGGAGTGACGTCAGAATTCACGGTTAATTTTTAATCGAGATGGGCAAAGCATTTGCTTTCTATCATTTCTCAGTTTCCTTACAAAAATCTCTCATTCTGCACATTTTCGAATCATTCATCAACCATGGAGACATTACTTACATTACTCCCAAACAGCTCCAGTACAAATGTGGACACGCTGCCATTGATTCCAATTAGTATGTTAACACTGGTCAGAACCACATAGGCCGTGCTGGGGATCTTAAAGAAAAATGAGGCTGGGTACATCAGAGGGGTGATCGACCATCTGGAAAGAGACACAAAGATAATTTTAGATGAGAAGAGGTTGAATAAAAAACAGAACATTATGAAATGAAGAACTCATTAAATTGTACTTGAGGCAAACTCACCCGTAGAGCAGCAGCAGCAGTGCCAGCACAGGCAGATTGGTGGAGGAGACGTAGGCGTCTTGTTGGAAACATACAAAGATGATGATAACCAATGTAGCTGGTACGATGTAGTTACACTACAAGGGAGGAAGAAAAAGGGGGTCAGTAAGTTTTAAAGAGACAAAATATTAAGAGGAATAATTTTAATTCCATTATGTTCTATTATATTTGGACCTTTCTCTTTTAATTTCTCATACAGTTTGGAGAGGTGCCAATGGAACCATGAGTCCAGCTGAACCACATTGTCTTACCATATCCCAGACAAAGTTGGCCAGCCAGTAGAGGAAAGGCTGCACTCCACTGATGAACTGCATGTGTTTGGCCTTGTTCACTCTTTCCTGGATGAGGAAAACCACAAAACTGGCAGGGACAAAGGACATGGCAAAGATCACGCAGATGGACACCAAGACGTCCACTGATGTTGTCATCCTGAGTGGGAGAGAAAAAAGCGAAGGAAGAAATGAGAATCAGACGTGACGTCTCCCGAAAAGGTCAAAGAAATGATACAATTTTCAAAGCCAACATTGTAATACTCACAATGCAACCTGTGACAGCTGCTCCTTGGTGAGGTTGAGTGGGTGATTGTAGGCAGTGATGCCAAACTTTGTGGGGTCTTTGCCGACTGGCAGACTTGCCCGCAGGATGCCGTTGTTCATCACGTTGAGGAAAGAGCCGATGCTGTGCCAGCCCTTGTTGTTGAACCAGATCTGAAGAACAGAGAAGCAGATGTGAGATTTTCGTTTCTGTAACTTCAGAGAAAAAAAACACAGCAGCCTGAAAGTAAATGGCCCGCTTGGTGATCAGCTGAGTGCCATAAGTCAGAGTAAAAAGTGGAAGATTTTGTCCTTGAAAATGACCTCACATGGCTCAATTCCCTCTAAATGATTTGTCCTGTACTGTCTCCCTCTTTATCCCCATTTCTCTGCCCTCATTTGTTCAATCTAAATGAGCTCTTTCTGTATTCAAAGGAATATTGCAGATGTACTTGGGTTGTGACTATTGCACTAATTCTTTAAATTGTTTTTTAAGTGTTTTTTTTTTGTTGTGGAATTTAGGAATTCGGGAATATTCTTATTCTGACACAAATAAAAAGAAAGACACAGTGTGTGCAAGTGAAGAATAAAGAAAAAGAAACCCCAAATAGCATTAAATGTATCAGCACTGTGGAGTTTGTTTTTTTAATCTACAACAAAGTATAAATCAATTATTATGCAATCAAATTACACGATATGAATAGAATGAGTGATGCATAATGTGTCCACATGGTTGTAACAGCGGCATTGTTGAAGAATTTGGTCAAGGAAACTTGACAGTGACCTACGAAGCTATGTGCTGTTATATAACCTGTCTGTCTGTCTGTGTGTGTGTGTGTGTGTGTGTGTGTGTGTGTGTGTGTGTGTGTGTGTGTGTGTGTGTACTCACCTTGACATTATTCTTAGTGTCCAATCCTTGGATAAAATTGGAGAGACTGCGAAAGAAACGATCTGCTGCAGTTCCCTGGAGGGTAGGTGAAGCAGAGAGAGAAGGAGAGGGGGAGGGCGTCGTCTTTAGCACATGGGTAAAGTGACACCGTTCAAACTTACAATAATATGAGTCTATCAAATCTAGTTTCACGACAGCTGTAATTACAAAAACATAAAAATGTTGAAATGATTCCCTGTATACAAGAGTTAGTGTCTTATCCTGACTAACTGCAACCGCAGTTGTAAAATTTACCGCAATAATAAGCTTTTCTTGAGTACTAGGCTCCTATCGACAAGTTAAGTTTAGTATGTATAGTAATAATGTAATGAAATCTCTTACCCTCTCCAGGCGGAAGCGTCTCCTCAGCTGAGTGATTGCATCGTCAATTTCTTCTTTGTGGGACAGAAACTGAGAACTCCTGGCACCCAACGAGAATCCACCGTATCTGTGGAGAGCACAATCATTTTAATATCAGTGAAGGACACAGCAGAACTGCACTCCGTTCAATATTATTGATATACCAGTAAGCGGAAGATATGGATCATGTCTGATAATGTACCTGAACTCATTGACCCAAATCTTGTTCTTCAGGCTGTAAGAGGAGAAAAATATAGTCAATGGTTAACAATCCCTTGAGTGAGAAACAACACAATGAAGACAGAATTAACACAAATTTAAGTTTGTCACATAATCATTGGAGATGAGTATTACCTCTTGCCAATTATCTGAGCATATGTTTTAACCAGATAGTCTGAGATGTTTCTGCCAGTCAAATTCTGAAGTGTGTCTTTGTCACTGATCTTCATCTGGATACACAAACAGGCAAAAAAAGTTAATTAACATTTGTTTTTTTTGTGCCGCTTTATTGGTTTACTTGTATTTGTGTGTATAAGAGCACAATGAAGTTCTTGTCGAACTTGTTGTACGGTTATTTGATCTTTTCTTTTTTAATTTTGTAAGAATTAACACTTAGGTTTTGACTTTTTCGTAAATTTTTGGTGTCACCAACCTGTGGTGGTGGAAGTCCCCCAGCACCAGCTGGACACTCCGGCAGCATCCTCTTGCGCCCTTCGGAGCTGCACTCACACAGGGGAGACGGATTCTCCATGGTCCAGTTGCCTTTGTCGAACATGTCCTTCACACTTTGAGAGACTTCCGGGACCGACCACTCATCCTCTACTGCAGTGCAGGGCATGTGCCTGGAGCACAGAGAGACAAGTTTATATTAAACTCCAAAACACCATTTTATGTGTGTGTGTAGACCACCATACAGTACAAATACTATATGCTACTACTCAGACCAATCTACATCCATTTATTTCTATTTTTCTGAATGTAGGTCATGTTAACTTTTTCCTGTTTAACACTAAGTTTAAAAAACAAAGCAAAACAAAAAACAAAAAACAAAAAAACTCACGGTATGGGTTCTCCTTCCATGCAGCGTGTTCCAAATCCTGGTTTTTCTGTCAGAGCTCCCAGTAGTTTACTGGTGTGAGGCTCCTCAGGCATGTCATTACTACAAAGACACACAGAGAACCCATTTGATAAAACATACAGAAGGTGCTTATCATTTTGTTATCCTGTAAGAAAAGTGCATTCATAATAATAATCAACTGACATCCCCATCTGAAAGTCACTGAAACATTAAATGAGTATTGAGTCTGAATTTCACAGATACTTCTCATTTGTTGTTGCAAATCCCTGTAACTATTGTATTCAATACAGTTTCAGTAGTTTTTCTGCTAAGCCGATACATCAGTTAGGTAACATGTGAGTACAGTTAGGTAACCTTTTAAATCTGTCATTGGTTTTGCACTTTGTAGATGGAAAAAACACATTTTCTCTAGGAAAATGTGCTTGTTAATTGCTTTTTTTTGATCGGACATGAGAAAGTGGTTTGACAGATAATTGGTTAGCTACTATATTATTATTATAATGATTAATGGACGGAAAGGAGGAAGATGCAGTTTTTCGAGACAGAAAGGACAATATCTCACCTGATGAAGGTAAACTGTTCTCCATACATGCTGGGATCCAGAGCCAGACTGGGGTACTTTCCAAATGGAGGAACAATCAGGCTGAACACCAGGGCAATACACACAAACACCGCAGGAAGAACAATCTGAAAAATAACATCAAGATTTATTACATAAAACACACTTTGAGACTGACAAACCTCAGAATTATTGCTTAATTGTAAAATGAGACCGTTAAGAAAATCTTGCACTATTGACGCCAGGCAGAAAGACCTTGCGTCAATAGTGTTTACTTCTATACGTACAGTGAGCGTATATGAAAATAGCATCGGCATACCTGAGCAAAGAAGCCTTTCCTGGAGCGCCGAGCGTAGAGGAATCGTTTCCAGAGTAGTGCAACAAACTGCTGTCTTTTCAGACTCCAGCCCTTGACCTGGTACGAACCTTTGCCATCTGTTCCACTGAGCCAGTCGGTCTCACGGGATTCTGGACACAGATACCACGCTTCACATGAGCAACCTTGCAACCTTGCAACATGATATGTGTCTGCCCTGATTTTGTAATATTGCTAATAATAATTGCCTGCAACTGCAATTTTACTGGCACGAAGTGGCTAATTTTTTATGCTTTAAACATAAATCTAAAGACGGGTTACAAATTCAAGGAAAAACCTGAATAAATGTGTGGAGAAACAGGATGACAATGACCCCATCCATGGGGGAGGCACTGAATGGTTTGATGAGTATGAAAATGATGTGACTCATGCTGCGGCCTTCGCAGTCACCAGATCTCAACCCAACAGAACAACCATGGGAGATGTTGGACCCATGTGTTAGACAGCGCTCTCCACCACCGTCATCAAAGCACTTAATGAGGGAATATATTTTGGAGGAATGGTGTTCATCCCTCCAGTAACGATCCAGAGACTTAGAGAATCAATGCCAAGGCAATATTGAGACACTTTACATTGGTTTTTCCTTTAATATATATCAACTCTGTAGTTTCCTACAAACAGGGAGAAATTGCACTTTTTCTCCATTAAAAAAAGTGAATGTGACATGTTTCCTAATTATCTATGTATATGTTTGGTGAAATAGACCTTTGGGTAAAACCAAGAGTAAAAATAACATATGAATGGCAGCAAACAGCCTGTTGGTGTCATTGCACTGCATGCTGGGTAGTGCAGTTTTACCTGGGTCGACCTCAGAGTCATTGAAATCAAAGTCATCCTCAGTGAAGGGCTTCAGGCAGCTCTGGTGGTCGCCAAAGGCATGACGACGACGGGTCCTTGTTGGTACGACTCCATCTGCAGCCACAGGAGAGTTTATAAATTAATATAACCAGCTTCAGTTTCATGTTGTCTGTTTTGTTTAAAGATGAGGTCCCACTATAATCCCTGTGGCTATTCATTCAAGACTTTCTGCCCTACACAATAAACTAGAATTTATTTTTGATTCTTCTAATATATGACTAAAAACAAGGGTGTAACAACTTTCTTCAAATACAGATGTTAGGTGTATAAAGGCTGTAAATCTAATTATCATTGTGCAGAATGAAAAATATCCTAAATCTCACCTGAAAGCTCAACAGAGTCCACTCCACTGTCCTCAGCCACTTTCAGGAAAATCTGCAGAGTTGGAAGGCACAAGATTTAAAAAACAGTGGCTAAAATGAAAACAGATGGTTGCTAACTGCAGAGGCACATAAGCAATAAATGAAATATAATACATACACCAAATTCATTTTATTTATAACCAACTACGGTAGGCCAACTGTGGAAGACCAGACAAGAAAGTGAGTCAGTCAGTCAGCTCTGTAGTGCTCCTTACCTCTTCAAGGGTGGTATCAGATATTCCATAGCTGGATATTCCCAGGTCGGTGAGTCGGTCATCAAGCTCATGGAATAGCTCCACAAAGGCTCCATCTTTAGCGGACTGGTAGGGCAACACATAGGTGAGTTCATGGCCGAGATCCTCCACCAGGCGAGCCTCTGGGACATGCTTGAATATCACTTTAGAGATGAGGGAGACATCTGCGGGAAAGAATGGAAAGCTTGGTGAGAGGGAATAAAAAAAAAACATCAACATCTTATGTGTCTTGCAAAGTTAATTTTAGAAGAAAAAAACCTGTCCACCTTTAAGGTAAGCCAATTTATTGACAGTTCTTACCAATAGTGGTGGTTTCACTCTCCGGTTCGCTGCCCAAACCAGCATCTGAACTGCTCTCTGATACGCTGTCCTCCTGAACAAAAGACAAACAGGGTAAACAGTTCAGTAAGTAAAAGTAAATTAAAAATTTGATTTCTTTTTGATAATTATTGCTTGCTGACTGAGTCACAGTACCTTTTATTTTTTAACTCTTTTTACCAATTAAACTCTAGAATCTGCCACGAGAAAAATCTGTCATAATCTGCACTTCCTTGCCTTTGACCACAATGTGATCGAAGGAAACATGATGAGCCAGCTATTACTCAGACAGAGAAACAATGAGCTTCTGTATTGTATGTCTGTAACATTACTGGAAGTTTAAACTTTTTGGTCTTTTATCTTTCAAAAACTAATTTCTAATGTTACGCGTGACATCTCTTTTACCTTCTCTGTTTTCTTGCTGTAGCTGACGGTGCTGGCGGAATTCCTGCAGGACTGAAGTGTCAAGTCGTAGTCTCTTTTCACCAGGGTCAGGTAGTAGCCGGTCCCCAGCTGAGTCTTCAGGAAGAGCGAGGAGCCTACACAGCACAGCTTGCCGTGGGAAATGATGGCGATTCGGTCACCCAGGATATCAGCCTCATCCATATGATGAGTGGACAGGATGATGGTGCGGCCTGACAGAGGGAAAAACATTTTCTGCTTAATTCGACAGTTTCTGAGGAGTCTTTGATCTAATAATATTTAAAACTGCCAAATTAAACCTTACAAGTATTTTAAAGAATAAATAACTACTGTATGACTTAGAGCCTGCTGTTAGTGGTATTTACCTTGTCTGTATTTGAGCAGCAGGTCCCAGATGCCCCTGCGTGCATAAGGATCAACCCCAGCAGTAGGTTCATCCAGGATCACAACCTTTGAGCCCCCAACAAAAGCTAGGGCCACTGACAGCTTCCTCTGCATCCCACCTACAAAGACAACAGACAACACAACACTTTTAAAAAAAATGCCTCTTATATGGAAATCTGCCTGTAAAACATGTCCAATATTACTTGTGAAACTACTAAAAAGAAAAAAATAATTATAGGAATCAAACTGACCAGAGAGGGTGCTGGTGCGGGACTGTCGTTTGTGAGGCAGTCCGACATCGTTCACAATCTGCTCCATCTCGGCCTTCACCTTCTCCTCCGGCAGCCCCTTCAGACAGGCGTAGAACCAGATGTGTTCCTCAACCGTCAGCCTGGATTACAGCAAACCAACAAATCTCACAATTACCAAAACTCAAGAAGCTACAGTCGTGCTGAGAATTCAGTTCTTGATACTGTATACATACATGCTGAAAAGTACGTTGTGCTGGGGACAGACGCCCAGATTCTGTCGGATGGTGCTGAGCTCGGTGCGGATGTCCTTGCCGAGGATGTAGGCTGTACCAGAGGTGGGTGGGAACAACCCCGTCAGGATTGACCTATTAGAAATCAGGCAGGGATAAAACAGTCAATCGCCATCTCAACTTAGCAGATTTCAAACTCCCATACCTCCTCTCTCTGAGCATTGTAGTCGTACCGTATGATAAAGTGCATATTATCTTACATAGTTGTGGTCTTGCCAGCTCCATTGTGTCCAAGGAAGGAGGTGATCTGTCCTTCATAGAACCTCAGGGACAGTCCGTCTACAGCCAGTTTGTTTCCATGGCTGTAGACCTTCACCAGATTCTCGATATAAACACCTGGGTCGATGTGGCCTGGCTCCTCCTCAATGCACACAGCTGTGGGTAAAGTAAAGACAACGACAATGACAACAGCGTTTTAGCAATGACATAAGGTAAGGTATTAAAAGTCATATATCCTCACAGCTCTAAACTTGTGACAGTGTTTCACTAGTGGTTTAATATCTTAAAATTCTTGCATAATAAGAAAGAAAAATAAATAGTAATAATAAAGATTATGGTTTGTACCTTCAGCGTTGCCCTTCTTTGTCAGAGGGGTGGCGATGTTCTTGTTCTCTTTCTCCCCACACCAGTACGTCTTAGTGAAAGGGAAATACCAAGGCCTGGGGATCCCATACTGACCTGAAATAGAAAGAATTGCTTTATTTTTTTTAGCACTGTCCACCAAAACAACCCACAAGAACTCATAATACTAGCACTATTTAACCGTACATCATTGATTTAGCAATTTAAGGTAAAAATAGCACAATTGTAAACTTCATCCATGACTCACCAGGAAACACAGCTTCGATGTACCAGGTCATTATTCCATACAGGACAGCGTCAAAAAGCATGAGGCAGATAGAGGTGGTCAGGTTGTAGCTGTCTTCCTCCAGAGGGCTGGCCAGCAGGTTCGACCACTGGATGCCCACCCCTTGCTCCTCAAACAGGGCGAAGTATTCACAGCCAAACCCAAAAGCAACGGGAGACAGCAGACTCTGAAAGAAGAACAGAGAAACCAGTTTAGAGTGGAGAAAAAATAACTGACTACACAATGTATATAGTTGTACAGAGACTTTTTCCTAGACTTTTCTAGACACAGATGTGAAAGTGAAATCTCAACAGTAAGTATTAATGTTTGTATTATTATTTCTGTTGTTAAATTTCTTCCACACACCACCACAACTTTCGCTCCAAAGCCGACGTAGTCTTGCCAGGCGACACACAGCACATAAGGCAGGTAGAGAGTGAAGTAGATGATCCCACCGCAGGCAGCTGCCAAGTTGGCACGAGAGAACAGGGTGCTGATGAGGAAACACTGCATGATGGTTACTACGCCGAATGATCCCAGGAAAAGAAACACAACACCCGAGTCACTGTATGGCAGCAGGTTGCCCATCTGAGAAGGGTGGCAGAGAAAGAGAGAGAAAAGGAAGACAAAGTTAAAGTTAACAAGTTAAATGTTAAGTATGAACATCAGTAATGATCAGTGTGAATATGTACACTTTTTTTCTATAATTTGCTGACATTCCTGTGTGATAATGCCCAGCATGCCCATCTATGTTTGCCTGTTTAAGTCCAACACCAACCTTCAATAACATCACCAACAAGCCTGCGCTGATCAGCAGTGGGATCAAACTGCTGATGAACCAGCTGAGCCACAGGATACCGTTGTTCAGTCCCATGATCCTCATGGTCTCCTTGAGGCGCGCCTCCTTCTCGTACACAACGCCCTTGATGATGATGGCCACTGAGTACATCCATGCCAAGGTCATGAAGAGAGGCATCGACCGACTCATCACCCGAAGGAAACTGTGAGAAAAGGCAAGAGAAATTAGTCACACATCCCTTCAAGTACCTGTACTGGGAAAGATTTTAGTTTTTCTTCCCACACTGTTCACTTACATGTCATCAACGTAACAGGGGTAGGGCATCTGCTGAATATAGATGCCTGTCCTCTCCTTGTTGCCAGTGATGGCTCTGATGATTCCATGCTCGATAACGTCCTGCAGGTAGGAAAATCCACCCCATACGTACCGAAGGTCCTCGAAGGGGTCTGCTCTGGGACCAGGGTCCCAATACCTGCAATGCAAGATGTAAATTATGAGTCTCATTAAAAAAAAAAAAACTCTGAAAATCTGCAAATGATCACAGATTAAACAAAAGTTGGACACAGCCCCTTACCCATCTTTAATCTTGTTTGTCCTCTCCACATTGTCAATGTCCATGCGGATCTTATAGTTGACGTTGGGAGGCAGGTCAGTGCTGTTGCTACGGGCGATGTCAGGAAACACGATTCCTGCCCAGAATTTCTGGTTGTCCAGGAGACCCATGGACTTGTTGACCAGTCGCTCCTCATTAGCCACCGGCTCCAGCTTGTCCAGGTTCACACACTGAAGGAGAGAGAGCGGGTTAATGATTTGACTTTGATTTGACTTTTTTTCGCTTGACTAGAAAAGAGGGTGCTTTTGCATTAGCTGCTGTGAGATGGAAACAGTGTCTGAAGACACTAGTTAAAGAAGAATGGAAAATGAAAAGAGACAAGTAGTGGGATGTTTTCTAGAGAGACAGAAGAATGCTATTACTAAAAATGTTAATATAAAATGGTCCTAATAGTAATGGTTTACAGAGTCATCTGCCTTTACCTCATTGTGAGTGACGGCTCTTTAACGTCTCCAAAACAAACTAATCAACTCTTACACACAAGTCAAAAAGATTCCTCCTCAAACAATCATGTGCTTTCTCCACAAATATTGTTCAGAAGCTCTTAACAGCTATGAACTTTATATCACATTACACAAGCTCATGTGCCCTGGGTAGACACTGAGTAACCAACCACAACTGTTGAGCTCATTTGTTGAGACCTACTTTATTAGCCTCTCACATATTTAGCTGACATAAGCTGACTCATACATCATCCCCTCATTCAGAGTGTGTGAGAAGCTGAAGAGTTCAGAAAGCATAATGAAAAATGCAACAAGAGCACGCCTAATGCTATCGGCGTGACAGTCTTTTACGGTCGTGTAAGGCCTTGACATAGTTTTTTGGTGTGACAAATGTCAGTTTACACACATTATATGATCTTCTTAAAGGGTGAAGCACAGTCAGTGGGTCAGTGGGTCGTTTGCAGCGTTGCCATTAGTTAACAGGGTCAAAGAAAATCATCGGGTTCAATATTTTTGTGACAAGGATATCTAACTGACCTCAAGCTAGGGTTTAATTTTCTCTATTTTTAAATGATTGGTATTGTGTTTTTGCATTTTATTGCATTATTCACAGCAGTAGGAGGGTAGAGGAGACTAGAGGGAGACTAAGGTCATTGGGTGGATCCAAAACTAAATTACAATCATCTGTTATACTTAGAAGATCATTGGTCTCTTATCAATTGTCTGTGTTATCAGTCTATGGATTGGAAAACATCATTATTTATTTAGGTAATCTGATCATTCAAATATGTCAGAGGTACATCACCTGGCTATTGTATCACATTTAATACTGAACCATGATGTTTATTTTATAGAAATCTCAATGAAGAAATCCCCTGACACAGATAAATAAGACAATAATTGCCCATTCACTGGAGCATGAACATCGATTAACATTTGGCAGGAGTAGGGGTGGTTGTTTATCACTAAGGCTTAGCTCTGGCTTATTGACCCAACACGCAGAGACAGAGAGCAGTGACACACTCGCCATAGCGATGATTTAATTTGATGAGGGAAGAAAAGTCAAAGAACATTTGATTTCAAGGCTTTTAATAGCTTTGCCGAGATCTGAATGCAGTTCAAAGTGCATTACGAAACAATACTGGAAAGCTCTGACATAAATGGGCAGTTGGCATTTAACCTATTTCTCCACTAGGTTCTCTTTGCATCTCGACCTAAATGGAAGATATGGAAGATACTGGATAGCAGCTATTTTACAGACACAACTTGAGACCCATACGAATATAGGTTTATTGGCACTGTCCTCGAAAACATGGATGGCTACACAGTAATATAATTTCACACATGTATGCATATGTAGACTAAACTGGTCATGTGAAAACATCATAACATGCCCTACATTTCTATTTCTTGAAGTCAAAATTGGCTTGGCATTTTATGCTCTGAATATGCTTCCTGGAAAAAAAACCCATCATTGCACACACTTCACTAGTGTCATTTTGAGAACACTTATTATTATTGTTCACTTTGTGTGTCTTGTCTTTTTGGTGATAAATCCCCCATCGTTCACTAACACACTAACCTCCATGAAGCGTGAGATGGTCTGTATGGCCTGGTCAGTTTCGTTGAAGACATCTCTCCATGTATAGGCGGATCCTGCAGGTCTTTGGTCCTCTGAGGCCTTGGACAGGAAGTCGAACACATCTGACACATGCCACTCAGTCCCACTGAGCTGGGTGTTAAAGAATGCAGCGCTGGCGTTATTCTGGAGCAGGGTCTGCAAAAAGAAGGTGAAAGATTTATATTGATTATTATATACCATGTATTTAGGCCTGAGAGTCAATGTGTAATTACCCGTTGAGATAAAGAAAATCCAAAAGTTACAGATAAACAAAATAACTGAAAATTACAAGTTGTTCAGAGTTAGTCTCTTACTGTCTTAAAACTTTAAAATCCTTATTAACCTTTTTCCTCTTACACTGTAAAATGTGTGTCAAACAGCAGTGAAAAAACAAACAGCTGAATGATCACTTTCTGCCTTAAGGCTTGTTTACCGACCTTTATTACTGCCTCACTCTCTAAGCGTGTATGTGTAGCTTTTTGTGTGGCTTGTGACCTATTTTACCGTCATTTGATTTTCTGAGATCCCTATTCAAGGTTTTTCTCAAAATCCTTGTCTCTATTATTTCAGTCACTTAGCTCTGTCCCAGGCAGAGAAACCTATTTCAAACCTATTTCATCAAATACTGCAAAAAAACGGAAGATTATTTAAGTCCTTTTTCAAAACCTGTCATCAGAACAAAATAAAACTGAAACTAAATAAATGATGCACGTATGAACTCTACAAAAATACCTTTAACTGGCTTAAACAGTGGCTCATCACTGACAAAAACTGATAGTTCCATTTGATTTTCAACTTTTTAAAAGGCATTACATTACTATCCACAGGTCTGAGTGTATTATCACCTTTCAACACTAGGTGGCAGTGGTGCTTATGTAATTTATATAGGAAAAGTCAGGAAAAAGTGAGAAAACACCTTTCTAGCCACGAAGAGCCATGTAATGACCTATATGACATCTGGTAAAGACTTTTTTTCTTAAGCGCATGACAGCAAATGGCTGCTCCTGAAAGAGAGACTGATTTTTTACACCCTTTAATCAAGCCAGAACAAGTAGTCCCGTGTGCACGAAAACCAGCACAACTGTGTGTTGGTCTCTGCTTTGATCTGATCAGAGCGAGAACAAATTATTTAAATGAGGCCAAGCCTTGTTTTGCTTCATGTTTTTAGATGGTTGTCAGATCCACATGTCAATGCCACACTGAATACTCCTATATAATTTGTTTTAATTAATCAAGGTTTATGGTTGACCTAAAATCTTAGTCCCTTTCAGCTGAAGTATGTGTCCGTGTATTGGTCACTGATCTTTGTCTCTCTCATGTTTGCCCTCTTTGCCTCTGTCCTCTTTCTGCACAGTTGAAAGTACTTTCATCAGAACGAGAAGAAGCCAATACAGCATAAACTCTCTTTGTGACATTCGGGGATAATCGGATATTTTGTTAATGTTGTCAAAACGAAAGTATTCTGGGTGGTGACCTCCGCAGAAGCTTCAATACTTGAATGGTCCTTCTGTTGCAAGTCTCATCAGACACATAATTACACATAATTCACAGAGATGCACAGATTACTGTCTCTTACCCTCTGATGTAAACAGGAAGAACACTGAGAAGCCAGCTCTGATGTGTGTACGTGAATAATGTCAGTGCATCCCACTTACCCTAACCAAGTCGATTTCCTCGCTATTCTCCATGAAGTTCCAAATTTTGGGCTTCATCTCATCCCACATCCCTCCAAGGTCCCTCAGCACACCGAGCTCCTGGAAGGTCTTGTTAACCTGCAGCACACACACACACACACACACACACACACACACATACATACACCCTCAGTCATTTAGACGGTCCTAAGTGATGATTCCGATAGGGTTTAAGACATGAAAGGGGCCTCCTGTACCTCGTGGATGATCCTCTGCGTTGCCGGAGTGTCTGGGGTGTACAGGATCTTCCCCATGAGCAGTGGCTTCAGAGCTCTCCAGATCATCCTGGAAATGGGGCTGGACTCCAGGCTCCGCATCATGTTGTTACAATAAGGGGCTGGCGAATAAATACAAAAGACATTTGGAGTCTTCTGATTTTGAGTTGTTAAGGACTGTGAAAAATAACTCTGACTTAAGTAAAGAGGTCCTTCAGATTCGATAGCTTTGGACACTCACTGGAAGAATTGTCGTAAGCAGAGAGAGGTTCGCTGTCGCTGTCGTTGCCATGGTTTCCAAACAGGGCCTTGTAGTTGTTGTCTTCGTACCAGTTAAGAGACTTAATTTTGAGGCCGCCTCCCTCGGGGTGTCCGCAGACGATACGTGACACAGCCTGGTACATCTGGTTTGGAGAACCTGTGGCATTTGCAGTTAGATACAGGATCTCCTTTCGCATTTCCTTCCAACTCTTCATACCGGCGAGCTGGGGGAGAGACACACACAGAAATATTAATGTTTAGTGGATAGCCAGCAGTATATCAGACACAACTCCCAGACCCAGACCCATGCACACAGACATTCAAAACTGGCACTCTTCTCACCAAAAGGAAAAAAGCAAAAAAAAACAAACAAACAAAAAAAAAACGGTTTGAATATATGGCGAGACATCTAGATGTATGTGTTGATGGCACGTCCAAAAGCACACAGTATTGCTTTTAAACATTATATAATCTAATTTTCAGATCATTAATACTCTCATTCTGGAATATTTAGCTGGGAGTGTTTTATATTTTTATAAAATATAAAATAGAAGAATTATATAGATCCATGTCTGCGAAAATGAATCCAAAATGACATCAGCTTCCAGCAACAGAACAAGGGCTTTCTGTACTGTTCATGAATTTGCTAAATGTACTTTGTCATATCTCCCTCCTGTCACCACAACTGTGTTCAACCTTGCTCTGTACATGCTTCTTCCTTCAGGAACTCTGACATGTCTCAGTTACTGCAACTCACTTACTGTGTGAGAAGTGAAAATAATATGTCTGCATCTGCATTTGAATGACTATCATATGTCACAACAGAGGCAGCACATATCTGTTTGTCTGTGTTTGAAGCTGTAGTTTTGAAGCTCTTTAAAGGTTATCATCTGCACCATGAGCGGTGTTCTAGACATGGAAGTCAAGTGTTGTGCTGTGAGGTGGAGACACTTAGCACTTAGCTGTCTGCCTGACAAAAGTAAATTGACTGCTGTTGTTAGTCCCACCGTTTGCCCTCTGTGCGTGTGTTTGCCTGCATGTTGATTTGCATTTGTATCTAGAGGAAAAATCAGATAACATATAACACGTAATTTGGAGTGTTACTTACATGTTATCACACTGTTACTTACATAAGTATACTGTATTTACTGGTGTTACTAGATTTACATCTCCACAATTCAGGTGTTTCTTTGTTAAAATATTCCCCATACGTTAGGACTGGGGAGAGTTCAGTACTGTAATCTTGTTGTACTTATCACAACACAAAATTCATGTACTGCCGGTACCTGTGCTATTGAAAAGGTAAAAACACAAGCCTTTTCAGTGAAATGCTGTCGAAAAATTATGTTTGCAATAAAGCATTTTTGGTTACAAAATATGAGACTAGTCACACAGTAGTAGATGTAGTAATCTTCCTCAGTACTGCCACAAATGCTTATGCTCTTTTGTGAGGAAACAATTTAGTCAGTAAAAACACATTCACACACTCTTTGTTTTTTCACCTGTTCAGATTTATCCCTTATTAAGTTCAACCCAAGTAAATGAAACAGACCTAAAAGTTTCTGGAAAAATTGCATAATATTTGAAAGCGCAAACTTCAAAATATAATTCTACTGCCTCTGATTTTTGTAAATAAATAACAAAAGGGCTCTGTGACATTCTTTTTGTCTCCGGAGAAATATTTCTTGATATCCTATCAACAGTCATATCCAGTGTTACATCAGGCTGAAGGAAGCAGGGGGTTCATTTTGGTTCACACAGAGGTTACTACAGGTCAAGAGACAAGTCACCACAAATTCGCCTTTTTGTCTACTAACTGGTGAACTGCACACGCAATGGTGTTACCAATTCGTGACAGGGAAAGGAATGAAATTAGGCGGTTTATGTTTTTTCTAACAACTAAAACAAAGAAAGGGCAGAAGAAGAGGGGGGCTTTTGTTTTCAGCGTGGACCAGAGGAGGTTACTTGGGCTTACGGTAAACTCAAGCCCAAATACCCATTTTCACCTCTTCCTTAGGTGGCAAAAAATGAGAGGAGAAGAAAGAAAGAAAGATCACATTGGGTTGTAGCGGAGCAGGAGGTGAAAATGAACACAGAGGGCAGGAGTGGAAGGTGCGAGAACAAAGAGAGGTTACTATCGGTCATTCTCCTGATAGGCACCTCTGCAGGCTCCTTAAGTACACACTCACTGCAATACAAACACACATGCACACACAAACACAGATGTGTTTGTGTCTGCATGTGTGAGATGACTCACAAACCCACAGAAGATCCTGACACACCGTGCGTGACAATTAACACTCTGCGTTATTTCAAATCAACAGTTGTCCAGTCTACAGCATGTAATTGTTATTCTGCCCTTATTGTCCCCGTTCAACAAGATTTCCAACAATGAGAAAGTGAGAGTGAAAGACCTATTGCTGACACACCAAGGGACCAATAAACCACCAAATTCCGACTCCGCCAACCAAAAATTCATATGGGTATGTGTTGTTGTATGTGCTGAGCATTCATTTGCCTGTGCTGAAGACACTTTTGTTTGACTGAGTATATGTGTCATATCCCTGGAAGGTAGATGCCCATGTTAACTTGGTTGACTAGTTGAGTTATACACACACACACACACACACACACACAGGCTGGCAGGCAGCAGAAGAGGATTGTCCCCGAGTAACCTCGTTGCTGAGCCTGTATGAGGTTACTATAGTTCAAATTTCCACTCCAGAACACAGCTATCTAGACCAGAGCAGCTCAGGGGCCAATCGTGCATTAATTAAAATGAAATCATATATTTTAACTACATACAAACTAGGTTGTGAGATGAATATTATTTGATTTTAGAGTAGAATTTGTTTGTCTTGAGGTTACTAGAGTTCACTCCTGCTCTTTCTGACAATCGAAATCTTAGACTGTAGAATGACTCATACGAAGGACAGTTAAATATGTATTGGTTCTAATGAGGTTAAAAATGACATATTTTTGCAGTACGTTCACATAAACCCTAAACGGTTAGAAGGTCAGTTGAGTTTAGAGACTCTGATCAATCTTCCATTCAGATATCAGGTTGCAGATTTCTCTACGAATAAAGTGATCAGGCTTTGGAACAGATAGGTTACTCGAGTTTATGCACACACTCCCTACTGCTTTGCTAAGCAACTGCTTAAGCTACTTAAGGCAGACAATGCAAAGAAGATAAATGTCACTAATGTTTTCAAGAAGCGTGTTGATTAAAATTGGAATTAATTATTGAAAAAAAGTATGCATTGGCTTGTCAGGGGAGGAAATTAATGACCTCTTTTTCCTACTGAAGGCTTTAGTGTAAGGTGCTGTAATAGTTTGGGAATGAGTGCGAGTCCAGATTATTAGTGTTCAAATCTCTGCACTGCCAGCCTCCTGTGCTAGACAAAATAATCTTCTTACAAACAGAGAAAAAGGAGGAAAAAAAAGAGGAATAATGCAATTAATGAGGATTTAACAACAATAAATTTAGAGTATGGATGGCTGTTGAACACTATTGATGAGCATCAGTTGGGTAATTAGTGAGGGATATTCTGTTGGTCACAACCTACTTTATTCTGATAATGAAGATTATGTAAATTTGCAAGTTTTACTTAACACACTCACACCTTCTCTGTATGCAGACTGGATAAGTGTAAACTTGTGTCTGATAACAGTGAATAAAATTTTGCTTCGATTTTTCTCAGCCCAATTCTTCACTTCAATTAAAATATGGCGCTGCAACACGTCCATCTTATCTAGTCAATCTGATACTCACTTTTGAGCGTCATGTTTTTCTTAAAGCAAGGGAGAAAATCTGTCACTTATACAAGTGCAATTGAACTTGTTGCAGACTCTGTTTTCATGATGCTGTCACGCTAGATAAAAGCTGCTTATTCTGCCCTTTTTCAAGACATTCAAGAAAATTGCTGAAAGTTTATGTTTAAGTGAACAGCATTGAGATTTATTTCTACATATTCGCTATACCCTCAGATTTTCATGTGGTTTATCACATGGTCTACTGTGTGAAAATGAGCTTTTCTTCCTTCCTGAATAGACATTTTGATATTACATTATGGCCGCAGTGCTTTTTTGTCTTCCAACAGTGATGAGCCCTGGATTGAAACACAGGTGGGCGGATAATTACTGCTCCTGAATTACAGGTTACATTAGAGTAGGTTTCTCCATTCTGCCAGGCTCATACCTCATCTACCAACCAGCCAAGCAAACCCATATTATCTGCTTCAAACAAACTGATACACACTGCAGAGAAAAGAATTCTGTTAGCAACAAAATCATCAGTGATTAAATAGATGCCCTTTCACTGAATATGCCAGAGTGTGTTAACATGTCATACCTGATGTACCGCTGGCCTAAAATAAACACTAACTTTCCACAGGAGTATAGAAGATCAACTAGAGTTTGTTCAGAGAGAAACAAAAACAAGTTGAAACTGTGGATGCCGTGAAAGAATGATAATGATATTCCACTTTTGTCTTTTGCATATTTCACATGTTCACGTTTGTAAATCCTTGCCCTCTCACACAGTGCCAAGCAAAAAGGAATCCGATATGGTGGAAAGGGGATAGAAAGGATTGCTGTAGGTGGCAACATTAGTGGTTGAAGACAGAAGAAAAAAGACCAGCCAACTGATGTTCCTACAACTGCTTAGACAGGAAATGCTAACACACCTGCACACACACACACACACAAACACACACACACACACACACACACACACACACTCACACACACTCACACACACACAGCTGGGTCTTTCTGTTTTGTCAACTCAGCAGGGCAGGAGCCGGATACAAAAAGGAGCTGTGTGTTCTGTGCCTGTGTGTTTGCAACACCAACTGCTGCTTTTCTCCTTTCCCACTACATTCCTACAGCTCAGATTGGGTTACGTTAGCTTAGGCCAGGCATGTGTGTGTGTGTGTGTGTGTGTGTGTGTGAGAATGCGCGAGCATGAGATCCTATGCCCCCGTGTGTGTTTATGTGTATGTGAGACAGTGAAGGGGGAGCACCTGGTTGTTGGCTGAGTCAGGCTTTTGTGCCACTACCAACAGGAACATTTCACACAGCCTCTTTGTTCTTATCTAAGCTTGAGAAAGATGCTTTTTGCAGAACTTTTATGATTTAGTCTGTAATTTGTTATCTGTCATCTTTACATAAAAAAGCAGACGCATCAGCCTTGAGGAGGACCAATGTGGAACTGATGTGCATCAGTCTTATTTTTAATCATGCAACCGTGTTAATAAAAACCTGATTAGAAATTACGATGAAGCCTTGACTTGCCTGGGATCTTCCTTTTCCCTTTTCACTGATTATTCACTTGTAAGCCTACATCAGGAGCACCTTGCAAACCACACTGAACTTTCCAAATCAATTTTTTATCAAAATGTGCTCTCTGGGACTTGAAACTCCACAAATCAGTATGATCCTCACTGCCCCACCTTGCACTACTACTAAATGACCTTTGTGTACATGAAACGACTTTGCTGCGAGCTGATGCTTGGTAAGAATTGATTTAATTCACAAACATCAATACTGAAGACTGAACTTTGGGAACAAAAACTTCAGTAGTCCTGTTTGTACCCGTTATATTGTGTGTGGGTAGTGTGATCCGTGTGTGTGTGTGTGTGTGTGTGTGTGTGTGTGTGAGGTTCATCTACCTCCACGGCCAGTGCTCCCAGGTTCTCCAGAAGATTGTCGGTTGCAGCTGAGACTTCCTGAACGACTTTGGGGTCTGCCCTCACATCTTTCTGTTGGAGAGAAAGGGGATCATTACTATGTTGCGGAGATTTTCCAATGCGTTTTTGCTTTATGTGCACAATGAAGACAATACAGTAAAACTACACTGATATGTGCAGAGTAAGAAGGAGGCAAAGGCAACTTATAAAAAGTTGTCTGCAGTACAAAATTATCAGAAATATAAATGTAACTTGCGCTGAACTTTGTGTTTTATGTAAACAATGTATAATTTGTGACACTTACTTGTTGTTATGTGCCTTTTGTCTTCATCTTTTACATTATTTTTTAGATTCACATCCATTAAGAAGTCATATAATGTGCTTGCCATTCAGCTAATTCCTTATTATCCTATTTATGCTCTTATTTGTTATTTTTTATGTATTATTCTGTTAATAATGATGTTCTTTGTACCTATCTACTCACTTTGGTATTAATTCTAAAACTGTGTGTGTTTTCTCTTATATGGCATGATACAATAAAATGGACAGGAATAGGCTCATTAAACAGGGAAAGAAAGGTAAGGGAAAAGAAACTGTGGTAAAGGAGAGGTGGGAGAGAAAGAAGAGGAACAACACTTGGGTCAAAGGTGAGGGAAGAGGGGAGCTGAGAAAGAACAACAGGTCAGTGTGGCTTTGACCTCCTGTGTTCCTGTCTGTCAAACTGCCCTGTGTGAGAGTCTGTCTGTCTGTGTGTGTGTGTGTGTGTGTGTGTGTGTGTGTGTGTGTGTGTGTGTGTGTGTGTGTGTGTGTGTGTGTGTGTGTGTGTGTGTGTGTGTGTTTTCGTCTATCACACTAAGCTATCAGCTGCTGGAAGATTGACACTTGATAAAGCACAGGCGTCGCTTAAGACTGAGCAGCTGTCTAGGAAGAGAGAACGATGCTGTAGCTTAAGTGTGCTCTCTCTCTCATTAGCTCCCTTTCCTGTCACGTTTTCTCTTTTTTTATGATTTCTCTGCCCCCCCCCCGTACACATACATACACCTGGACACAGAGTAACTAATGGGAGAAAGTTGAGTTCTTGACATCATCATGTTATTTTGTTATTTCTGGAAAGGAATTTCCACTCTTGCATCAAAGTTTGGACATAGAGGAAGAAGAACACGATGTGTTTTCATGGTGAATCAGGTCCACAATGAGCCAGAAACTGATTCCATTCTCGTACCAAGAGAGTAAAGATAGTCTGTAATCTCTTCAACAGCACAGCAAAGACCTGAATTATGAAGCATTACTGACGTGATTTATTTTTTAAAAACTGTGATGATTTTTTAAAGACTGACATTCTGTGTTTCTCTTCCTTTGTCTGTTTCTCCCTGTAAAGATTAGTGCTGCAGAACACAATGTTATTTTCACCTCTTGCCATCTTTCAGCCTCGTGACTCACATGTAGGTCATGGGTTTTATGGGAAGGGGGCAGGCTGTTTGGGAAGATACAGGCATAGGAGGGGTCGCGATGGACAGGAAAGGGAGGAAAGAGGATGGGGGGGGGGGGGGCGAGTACAGAAAAGTAGTGGATAAAGAAAACAAAGTTTCGTAGTAACCAGAAAAGACAAGGAATCAGGGATTTACTTCAAATGGATGAATAGCGGGTCCAGTCTTGATTGGTGATTGCATGCCAGAGTTATACAAACAGTGATTCTTCTTGTCACAACATATTAGTGTCACAGTCATTGGTTCCCCTTTAGCAGTCACCTCATAAGGCAATTAAAACAAGTCTCTGAAGTGTAGGAACAACCATCTAACGTGGATGTGTGTTTGCATTTTCTCTTGTGTATCTTTGTGTGTGCACTTGTTCATCGTTTTCCAGCTCATATTCTGTAAACACCCGAGTTGCTGAGAGGAAAAGTGTTTGGAGCAAATAAAACAGCAAAGACTCCTAAATATTTCTGCTAGTAAAGACAGAAGAGAAACACTGTTGTTTCCAAGTAATAACATTAATCCCAGTTGACTGATTAATATGGCATTTTCTTGGAATATCCATATATACTCCATGGCAAAGACAACATAATCTTGCTTATGCTGGAGGACATGCAACTAACCAGTGGTGAAGCAACACGGGTCAGTGATGATACACTGTGTTTTCCAGTGAAATTTGGGAGGGAATGTCTTCCTGGTTTTGGGCCTGAGGACAAGATACCATGTCCTGCTGACATCTGGGGACAGTGTGACACTCACACAGTGGTTTTGTTACAAACTGTCTGATTGTCTCATTGCTGATGACGGTTGTCCTTTCTTTGTTATGAATCTAGCAGTTAGGATCAAGGATTACAATTTGAGGAAAAAAACCTTACCCCGACTGTTACTAAACATGTGACAATTGCACTCTTCCTCTGGTTGATGTGTGTGACTCAAAAGCAGAACTCACCCGAATGGGTTTGAAGAAGTCCAAGTTGGACAGGAAGTGGCTCTGGGCTTTGTTAAGCCAGTCACTGGAGGACTTGCAGATAATTTCCTGAGTCATAGTGGACACGTTGCGGTCAGCAATGTGGACAAACTCCTCCAGCGGTGTGGTGTTACAGAGGTCTCTGAGATGGAAGCCAAAACCTTTAGTCAGCACCTGGACAAAGTAAAAAAAAAAAAAAAAGAAGAATACAGCGGTTCAGATAGAGTAGGGAATTATGAAAGCACATGTGTGTTAGATACTGTAAGAGGACGGAGGAGGAGATAAAATATATTCAAATATTAACTTGACAACATAGAGGCACAAGGAACTGATCTCCTTCAAGTTGAATTTACTGTAACCTCAGTCTAAAATTTAAATAAATACTACATTATAAATGTTTTACTTTGAAACATACAATGATGTAGTAAAGCATCTTGCCAGTAAATATTTAGAGAAGATCCAGTCAATAATCTTTAGTATTTTAACATGTTACTTGAGACAAAATGCCTTTACAAGTGATAAATAATAGAAATACTGATAAATACGTGTTGAGTAACACTGTCCGTGTTTCGAGTACCTTTGGTGGTTGTTTTTTACTCTTTATTGCTGACCATGAGAACGAAACAATGATGCTCACTTAAGCTCTCAACCAGAACAACCGTGAGGGAAAGAAATGTTATGAATGTCAATGCTGGGGCATCTTCAGTAAAGCTCTTTGACTAGCATTTTATTCCAAATTAAACTCTACTCTACTGGTGATAAAAAATGCCATATGTTTTTTTTTTTTTTACATAAAATTATCTTTGTCATTTAAAAGTGCTTCTCTATGCTCCTTTTAAAAAAAATGGTTAAAAACATTATTTGGAATAGAAAGCACAATTGTGCCCATGCAGGCGGAGTAACAAATGTCCTTTTTATGGGGCATCAGAGCATCCAAGGACTAGACAAGATGTTCATATATGTGTGTATGTGTGTGTGTGTGTGAGAGAGGGGGGGGGGCAAACTGACTTATCTAACAAATGTCCTTGACCAGTCTGTGTTATGCCATCATGTCTATCAAATAGTCACAGCTGGTAATCTTTTCACTGGAAAAAAACATCAGAGCTTACAGCAGTCAGTTTTGGAGGATTGGGAATCATCCAATAGATAATTCAAAACATATTTTTCCCTCGAGACACTTTCAGGTCTGTCTATTTGTGTGTTTGCTCTTGTGCATCTCATTGCCGCAGAATAACTGTCAAACAACTGACAAAATTGCTTTCACTCCAAATGACAAGGGGCACAGCAATAATGAGGAGGTGTGTGTGTGTGTGTGTGCGCACGCAACAACGTGCAAATGGGGTTAGAATGGGGATAGAAAAAAATGATGCACAGGAAGAGAAGAATGAAATTAATTGCAGAGACTACAACAAAAACGTAAAGAGGAGACTTGAGTGAGAAAAACAGCCCCTAGACCCACCTATCCCCAACCCACAGTGATTTTGCTGCCAGGTATTAAGGTCTTAGCTGTGCAACAGTGGAATCCTGTGGCCCAACAGACGCTGTCGAGCCAAGGTCACTGGATTTATGCACAAGCACTATGTCCAGGGGAGTATGATTATCTCATATGTGAAAAGGACACAACAAAGAGGTTGAATAGAGCATAATACTTTACTGTCGTCGGCCTTAGTGCTGAGGCAGTATGAGCAGTGGAGACCAGTAATATGAAACGTTCTCCCATGTGGATTAATCATTTAATTCACAACAATTTTGTGTGTTAGAAATTTCAACTCAATCAGTGATCAAAATTTACTGAAGGGCAAATGCTGAGGGATGGGAAAGGAGGGTTTATTATTAAACTCTGGAATATGTGAATATAAGAATGAAGCATTTCAGTTCTAAAACCTAAAAATATACATAGCGGTTGACTTCAAAGAAATGTTACCAACTGTCATAGTTTACCTTCTCCAGGTTGACATCAGCCTCCACTATCTGCTTCAGCGCGTGATGAGGAAGAGAGGCATTGTGGTGCAGGAAGTAGGAAAGTGTCTCATTGTCTTGCAAAAAGTCCTTCAACTTGAAACCTAGAGAAAAAACGTAGAAGTATTAAGTCAACCAACTATGAGACACAAAACCCTCTGTGGCATATTTATTTGGTGGTTGATATTGATGCCAGGACAATCAGCAGTGTTCCCAGCGGGATAGACAGTAAAAGTCCATTACTTTTTCCACTTACAATTTGGGCTTGCAAAACTGAGTGAAACACGATACAAAATGTATTCTGGCATATACCAGTATTTATCACATTCATAGACTTTCCCAATCTGATCTGAACTCAAGTTAAAAGTCCTTTATATTCCAGAAATTCTACGACCAGTGGAAACCCCGGTGAAAGAATCCGTGATTTAATGTCAAGTGCACAATATCAAATACATCACTAACAAATGGAGAAAATCTGAGACCATAAAAATACTTCACTGGATTGATACATAGGAATACTGACTTTACAAACAAAGACACATAAGGTCTTCGCTGAGCTCTGAGAGCTTTTTGTACTTCAGCTGCATTCCAAAGAAGTCAAACCATTTCTGAAACCGGCCAGAGTCAGCTGTGTGGTTGCACGCACACGCGCACACACGAACGCAGACACACGCACGCAGACACACACACACACACACACACACACACACACACACACACACACACACACTCCACTCTTCTCCTCAGCTCAGAGTACTCAGTCGGGGGTTACTATAGGGCATTCAACTTTGGCCCAGATACTGCCAAGCAGTCTTCCTACCTCTCTCTCTCTCCCTAAATTTCTCCTTCTCTACCTTTCATCTATTTTTTTATTCTGTTAAACTTTGCTCTCCTCCCGTCCGTTCACAACTTAGTAATGCTGAGTTGAATTTTAACTGCTTGGTTTAAAATATATTCCTACTCCCTATCGCTCTCATCTTCCTTTCCCTTCATCTCCAAATCTTTTTCTTCCCTCTATCTTTTATAGCTATCAGATGACAAACACACACACAAACAGGAAACACTTTGCTTCTACTGCACTGAACATCCTTTGGGAGGAAGTGAAAGAGAACAGTGTGTTGAGGGAGCACATGTGTGGTGTCATTCTTCCTTACTGGCTCAATGGCTGTGCACCAGTGTGTGCTATTTGAGTTTTGAAGTGTGAGTGTGTGTTACACATACATCCCTATCATTTCTGCTCTCCATGGGCCTCTGTGCATGTGTGTAACTGTGCACCTGTGCACGTGTGTGTGTGTGTGTGTGTGTGTGACGTCAACTCTCAGGCGTGAACAGCCAGGGAATTCTAATAAGGAATAATTGGTGTCCCAGTAGGAAGTCACAGCTCCCATGGTGCACTGCATCCGAAGGCCCTTGTGGACACACCAAACTAGATGTTGGGACCTGGTTAAAATGGAATGTCTAGCAATACTTTGTGTAGTCAGCAAAGGTGCTTGTGTGCTTGTATGTTTACATGTAATTTCCTTGTTTTATCTTATCTGTGTGTATGTGTGTGTGTCTTTATTTGCACAGCCTAAGTGGTTTTAATCCCCAGGAACAGAAACTTTTTTTGAAGTAAGACAATATCAGAAGTAACAAACCTTACCTGTGCCTGTTTGTGTGTGTTTTTGCTATGTTGGAACCAGCTGGATACAGAGGTGAGCCCTACATTAACACAAGTCTGTACATGCCTCCCGTGATGTTGATCTTGTTTTAAATTAAACAATACTGACATCACGCACCTTAACAACCAGTGTCATCTCTGTCCAGACTAGTCCACAAACAGGCTGTTCCATCTTTTGTGGAACCAGATATTCCCAAATTTATCACAACTTGGCTAACAAGCACCAAGTAGCATTTCTGAATTTCTTGGCAGTCAGATCAGCAAAATATAGCAGCTTCGTGAATTCTGAGAGCAGAGAAATAAACTCACAAAAGGGCTGTGTGATGGGTGGACTGTTTTGATGTAGAGACTTGGAGGAAAACAAAAAAAACCGTTGGACTGTACCTGAGCATGTATGACTGTGAGTGAGCTGTTTATGAAAGCTTATTTGTGCTTTAGACCTTCTAAATCAGTACATTTCTGGGAAGTGATGCTATTTTTAGGTTATGGATTTTGGGTTAAGGTTAAAGTAACTGTTGGGGTAGATATGTTCGGCTGCTCTTTATGGCTAAAGTGATAGGGAATGAATTTAGTCTTTGAGGTTCCTTATAAAGATAGAGGTACAAGGATCTGTGTGTGTTTTTGTGTGTCTATGACAACTTGAGCAATATTTAAATTTAAGAAAAAAAAGTCAGCGCAGTTTCAATGATTTCTCCATTTTGAAAGATCAGACTCCGACAAGTCAAGCCTATGAATCAAATGCAGTCTTAAAGCAGATAGCCAGAATAAATGTGAAGGTGGTGAAAGGCTAAAAATATAACATGTTCTCCTCTATTATTCAATTCCACTTTCAGCTTTACTTTTTTGAGAAGACAGGTGGGAAGATTAAAAAAAACAAAACCCGTGGCATATGAACATATTTATCTCTCATCTATTCGGTATTAAGAAGAACCTTCTCCCCTCAAAGATGCTGCATGTCTCGATCCTTAAAATGTTCAAGTATTTGTTGATTTTCACTCTTTGATGTCTCATAGAGCCGAAATGCATAAGACCTGATAAAAAAAAACAGCTGATCCTGATTTATCTCGTTATACTAACGGCAAAAACCTCGTACCTCTCCCTGACCTTTCCCAGCCCCCCTTTCCTCATCGGTGTCAATCTGATTTGCTGACCCTGTCGGTTGCTGAATTATTAACCGACACGTGAGGGGCTCTTTGAACCACGCTGTTACTCCTATAGTGTCACTCTGCAGCAGCAGCTCTCTTTGCGGTCTCCTGCATCACGACTGTCCCCACGCTACGTCAGTGCTTTCCCTCACGTGGATTACAGACCAATATAGAGTGGAATATGGGATTGAGTTCTATCAGACCGGTTTGCATTTAGAAATCAATTGTGAAAAGTGCACAGATGCCCCACAGCCTTTGGAGAATAATAAGAGAGCCTGAATTAAAAAAAAAAAACAAACAAAACAAACAAAAGAAACAATATTAAAATGTAGTGACCCATCAATAACAGATAATAAGGAGATGTATTACTGGCTATTACTGGCCTGTTATGTATACTTCAAACAAGATGGACCAGAAAGACATAAAAAGAGAAGAGGCAATCCCACATCACACAATCAAATAGAGACGTGGAAACTAATTACTTAATTTATACTCTTAAAAATTGATATTTTTACATATACATGAGATATTTTCTTTTCATTTGCTCTGATGTGTAATCTCTTTCTTTTTTCAGGCCATGATATGCTTTGTAGAAATCATTTTGTAACATACTGTAGCTCTGGGCTAACAGAACAGACGGTAGCCAAAACAACAAGAACCTTGATTGTTATGTTTTGTTGCATAATTTTTGTTGGTAGACTCTGCTCACTATAACTTTACATTAGGGTCTGATGTTAAACTAAGATAAAACCTTTCTGTTTATCGAAACTAATGGACTGATTATCATGGCAGTACGAGAGAAATATTGCTGTGGCAAAGCAACGCTAATGGAACAAACAAAAAGACAGCACAGTATAATGAGACTCTCCCATTTCACTATAGCAATTAACTGAGGTCAGTAGTTACATCACTGCTGTTTACTGTTTCTGCACTCTGTCCCATAATGCCCTTCCTTGTCTTATTATCCTCCATTTTATATGGTATTAATGTTTTTTCATAACATGTTTCCCTTTTTGTTTTTGTCCTGGTTGTCCTTGTAAACACGGTCAACTGGAAAACAGAGATTGCTCCGAGCATGCCTCTCCTGCCGTAGTAATGGGTACCGAATTTAATTGAAAATCTTTTCCGAGCAAAATCTTTCCTGAGCAAAGCTAATGGGTTTTTTGTGACTTCTCTTCAAGTGAAGTAAGGTAGGTGCAGAGTTCAGTGCAGCCCTCTTTCCTATTTTCAGGTTGCTTTGACTGAGTCAGCACAGTGGAGTCATCAACAAAATGTTATTTTGGAAAGATCATCTTTCTCTGCTCTGCAACAGCCAAGGTCATGATGATGAATCTCTCCCTCTTTTTTTTTTTTTTTTTTCCAAAATGGTGCTCTGGAAACCTTAGCAGTAATATTTATGATAATGTTGAACGTGTTTGTAAACTGAGTTTGCAGAGTAGCATGCACTTTATCAGTAGCAGACAACGTCTGTGATCTGTTCTCGTACACAGGAAGCAGCACCATTCCAGTCAGGAAAACCTGGCAATTTTACTACCAGATCTGTTCTGTGAGTGTACAGTGACTGTTAGGGTGGTGCACGATTTTCTGTTTCTTCCTGTCTTGGAAGGCCATCACTAGCATTTGGTAAAAGAGGCAGAGAAGTGCAACACCCACTAGCTTTTGGGAGATGGGCCCATCACGGCTGGCAGGCAGTGATAAGAAGAGGACACGTTACACCCTCACCAGCTCTCTGAAGACTAAGCTAAAATCAGTTACATAAGCTTCTACACTGCAGATGTGACTTTGACAAGTCACTTTCTCTAGTTTTAACAAGTTATGAATCCCTTTTTCGTTCATTTGTTGATCTGCAACTTTTCAGGAGACCTACATGTCTTAAAAACTTTTTCTTCCTTCTTTGATACACAATATGTTCTCATGAACCTAAATATTTTCCAGTTGAGTTGAAGCTCAGAAGCTTTAACAGCAGTGGGTGATCAGACAGTAGGTGTGAGTCACTGACACAATTAAAGCATATCTGCGTATGCTGTTATGCAGAAGTGTGCCTTTCGGTTTAAATCAGCATACTAGCAAGAAAAAGGGATGAATGGGTGATCAATCTGAATTGGGGGGGGGTGACTGAGCTGATCAGTCAGCTGGTCAGAACTTAACGGAACACAAAACAAGCAGATAATCGGATTTGTGTCCTTACGGGCAGTGTTCTTCTGCAGCTTCCTGAGGGCCCTCAGCAGTCCCTTGTACCCCTCGTAGCTCTTATCATTCTGGGTGAACAGCAGGATCTTCTTGGCATCAATGAACAGGCGGGAGATTCTGAGGATGTCCACAGAGGGACAAGAAAGAGACAACCACACAGACACATTGTTTCATATCCCTGGATAATTTAAAGCCTGGGATCTTCTCAGTTTTGTAAAAGAGTGAATTTTGCTATCGAATCACAATTATTATGTTTTATGTTTGAAAAGTATTAATAGTAATATTACTACAAAACCAGACAAAAATATTTTGTCTTTGCAGTAACTGCATATTTTGAATCCATCAGAGCAGTGCATTAGTTTAACTATGAATAAGTATGAAAGTCATGTTACTCACATGGAATCATTGAAGTTTCCCACCAGCCCCGGACTCTCTCCAGGGGTAGGATTGCGGAAGCAGGGGTTATTGGCGTTACAGATGATGCCTTGAACCCACGGCAGGGTACCCGCTGAGGGCATGGCCTTGTTAGGGAAATGGCCTGGAAAAATAAGCAAACAAATACGATACATTTTAGGTTTATAATTAAATATAAGTAAAACACACAGGAGGTCAAAATTTACAGACATTATTAGACCTCAAAGGAGAATATTAGGATATCTGTCATTCTTGCAAATAAGGGGAATGCTCCCATTTTAAGAGCCTTGTCTCAGTAACAAGTTATTCCACTATACTCTCAAAAAAAGAAAAAAAAAAATTCTAAAAAGTATTCCATTGTCTGTCAATGATCATGTCAGACCTTTTAGCTAAAGTATTGTTAGTTTCTCTGCACAAAAACCAAACACCAGACACTGTAGAACAAACTTGCTAAGGAGCTGAAATTATATATAATTTTTTATATTATTTATCTTTGAACTCAATTGATTGCTCTCTTATCAGCTGTCTTTACTGCTACAGCTGCAATTTACTGATCTTAACTAGCTATAGAAAAGATAAGAATTCAAAGCGACACACTTATTTGTATATCACTGGGTTAACTGGCGTCGGACTGACATGTGATACACTGGATACATTTGGTGTCAATGCTTTTGATCCAGATAGGGGACCTTGTTTGGTGGTTGACAAAACGATCACATGCAAGTTCATAATGATTACATAGTAAATACACTAGATTTATTCAAAAGCAGGCACGTGTAGGTCTGTGTACGTGTGTGAACAAGCATGAACCTGCACCAACTTTTCCAAAATCTCCTCCATGGAACTGACTCGCCTAAAACTCTGAAAAAAAATCTGAATGAGTTTACTTCAAAGGAAATACCTGTAAGAACTTCATGAAATAAATAGCCCTGGAAGAAATATTTATTGGAAAACGTGGTGACCGTTTTCCTTTCTAGAAGTGAAAAAACAAATTTGACGTGCTAATAGGATTTTGATTTTTTTTTTTTTGTGCTTTTGACCAGTGGGAATCTTATTGAGTTGGAAGATGGTAAAAGTTGTGAAACCGGGCCCGATGACGAATGATATTGTAATTCTTTTCCTGGAGCTGAAAGTCCTATCCCATGTTCACACAGTGGAAACAAATATTGACAAATCCAAAAGATCTTTCTGTGACAGTGACATGGAAACCTTGGATGACAATCTTGTTGATCTTACCAAGAACCAAGAGACAAACACTTTATCTGCAAATAGACAATGTATCAGAACAACAGAATAACAGACTAATAATCATCAGTAGTATTAAAATTTGGAAAGACAAAATCCAAATAAGAACATATTCGTGTTTTTTTTTTTTTTTTTTGAGATGCAAATCACTGTCCATTACTACCCCCCCCCCTCACTCTCTCCATGTCTGCTTACATTCATGTTGCTCGTAGGGCGGATAATGTATTCGGACCGAGATCAAGATGAAGAAGATGAACAGGGGCCAGACGATCTCAATCAGCAGCTGGATCTAAGAAAAGAAGACAAAAAGGGTGTTAATCAAGCAAATTAGGACATAAAACACATGACATAGATGAGTCAATCATTCTAAAACATTGACGAGTTTTCCTTTGTTCCTCACAGTTTTTGCAGTTTTTCAGGTCAACTAAGGCAATCTCTACTGATTTAGAAGAAAAAAAACATCACGAATTGTGTGTGTGTGTGTGTGTGTGTGTTGAGGGGGTTGTCAGCAGTTGTCCTTTATAAAACAATAATCCCACCATGAGTCTGGGTAAACTATATGGGTTAATTAGGGCTGACAGACTGAGACAGAGAGAGCGAGAGGTCTGCCGGGTTTACAGGACTATGTGTGTGTCCATCTGCTCCATATGGCCCCTCTACTTTAGCTCCCTGTGTCTCGGCCTTAACCAGCATGGCAGACATGCAGTGTGGGGATCGAGAATAGACACACTTCCTTAGAAAATGCCCTGCAGCCCTTTGTTGGAAATTAATTGGACTGAAAGTCAAGCAGCCACAGCCGTCTCTGTGAGGAAAGGTTACTGCTTGATGAACAAATGGCTTAATTGTATGCAGATGAGCCTCCTCACATATAAAGAAGTACTATGCTAGAGCTTGGAACTTAATCTGATTTACATGACTGAGTGTGTGGGCATCAACCAGCACAAAATGGTAACTGAATAACGGATCTGACATGTAAATGTGTCATCGCCACATCTTTGACTGCCTCACAGTATTCTGTAAACTATAACGCTTTTCAGTCCAACTGGCCCGGAGGAGAATTACATAATTTCCATTGTTGTGGGCTGCATACACATTGGACCCATGCATATTAATGGGGAAACACATAAACATGTGGAAGGCCTTTGAAAAGCCTTCGTGACGAGTCATGTGGTACTGGAAAAATCCTCTCTGAGTCAAAATCGACCCACTGAAAATGTGACTGAGACAAAGGATTCATGGGAAGTCATACATGAGAACTGAAAATATAACCCCTCCATTTTGCTTCTTGGAAGTCTTTAGTCTTTTTTAGCATACGGGCCTAAAAAAAGTGCACTATTTCTCAAGGTAGCTTCAAACAAGACGACAATTTAGTGTAAGCCAATGAGTGTATTTAGCAGCATACATGCAAACTGAATACTAGATACTGAACACAGCACTGAAAGGTGAAAACCTCCGATCTGAGAAACAATCATAAGGAGCGTATAATTTAAAAATGAAATAAAAAATAAAAAAACACACAAAACAAACAACCAAACACATAATTTACGGTGTCCTCTACTGTGTGCTCATTCAGTCCATTGTTCTTGTGAGTCAGTAACTTGAAGCACTCCTACTTACAGTCTGTCTCCGTCTGTAGGTGAAGTTCTTCCAAAGCAGTAAACCCAGTTGAGTGGCGACTGCCATGTTGCCGTCTTCCCAACCTTGCTGATTACGCTCCAGCTCCTCACTGTGAGACAAAGAGAGAGCATGAAAACGGTGTGAAAACGGTGTGAAAACAGAAACGAAAATCATTACTTCAACAAAAATAACCAAGGGCATGCAACTGCACCAAAAATGGCTTTAACCTCCCGCTGAGCGTGCTAAAAGACGGGCATGGAAAGACGTAAGTCAAGAGCAGAACTTTTCAGAAATGAAATACTGTGACAAAAATCTTCAAGGAGAAAGAAAAAAGCAAACAGGAACAAGACAAGCATTACCTGACTGGTTATTATGTGATTCTTAAAAGAAAAAAAGAAATAAAAAACAAAAAAATAAAATAAAAACAACAACTGTTAAAACTTAAATACACTAAACTGCCATAAGAAACGAGGAATCATTGCTGACAGAAAATAATTATGGCAACAGGGTCACCTGTTGAAGATGACCAGCCTCAAGTACAGCAACACTCAGCAAATGGAGTCGAGTGATGACTGAGGAAGGCTGCTAACCACTGCAGACTGAGGTCCACTTGATGTAGACTCATCTGTTCAAAGGTCAAGCTACAGTTCAGCGAGGTGAAGATGAGTGGGTGATCGGCAGTTTTCATCTAGTGAAAGCTGTCCTTTCATCATCACTAATTTCCCCCTGTTAACACCTCAGTATCGCACTCGATACTGTGTTTAATGTAAATGTTACGATAGAATATTACGTTAAACCCATGTCATCCCTATTATTAAATCTAAACAAAAACAACTCACTGATTAAACACCACCAGCGGCTTTTTACTCAAAGTACTGTCATAAACAGATACACTTTTACACCTTTTTTTTGTTATAGACCCTAGGTTTTGTCAGATTTATTAAATGGCATGTGATTCATCCTGTAAGAAAAAGTGTGGGGTGCACACTTTTTCATGCCTATTTGTTTATTCTATTTGCAGATTCGAAAGTCCTTGGATTTGTGTTCAGGCTTGTTTTATGCAACACGCTCTGATCAGATCATCAAGTCCATCCTTTAGACAACAAATTCTGGGCCAAGTACTTACTGCAGTTTTGTGATTTTGTGTTTCTTTCTGTACAGAAAAGGATTACTTTGTCAACTCGATGGTAAATAAACCCTGGAAACCCCGCAAATCAGAAAAAAGGAGTTATCCAACTAATTTTGTAATCCTGTTTTCTGAGAAAGACACACCTGGCCATTAGAGAGATGAATCATGTCAGACAGTCAAGACTGAGACCCTCAACTCCTTCTTGAGTGACATGAGGAAAACCTTTGTGTGATCTAAAGCAGAAAAGTTGTATTACAGTGGATATTGAACTTTTAGCTGTGAGGTTTATCATATAATATCCCTAACCGTTTGATGGCAAGATGGAGTTGAAGTTGGAAATCTTTACACATAGGATCAAGGCCATCCTGTTTGCTGTGTTGAATGTCCTTTATACAGAATAAAGCTGATTGGTTGTCAAAGAGAGTGGAATGACTGAACAACAATGTCAAGGACACACTAATGTTCAAACACCATGTTCTCCAGTGATCATTTGCTTGTGGGATGAAAAAAGCCCTTCCCGTATCAAAATACGAATCCAGTTTTCTACGGTTTAAACACCACATTTTCTCTGACACAATCATAATGATACTGTATTCACATCTAACCACTTCCCCAGCGTACTCCACTGACTTACTGGGCGAAACAAATTGATAACATCGCTGCCAGAGTTCATGCCCTCTGGCAAAAACTAACTTTCCCCTCTACCAGTGGGGATGGCCAATACAAAATAAAATACAATGCAGACATTAACAACATTTAACTTTTATTGCCAGTAACTCAGCTGCATCGCACGAATTTTCCGCTGCTACATGCACTTGCCTGTGCTACTTAAATCCACCGGAATGTACAATATGTTGCAATAAAACCAACAGGAACTTTGGGATCAACAAACAACCCAGTGACCAATGTACAATATCTGCTGTACTGATACATCTGTTTGCTCTATGAGTCACTCTATTTAATGGCAGCATTCACGGAACATACCGAACTGTTTCACTGAGAAACGATGTAAAATACCTGCTGTAGCCTTACTGAAAGACACATAATCAAAACAAGCAGATATTTACCGACAACACTACTGATAATGTCACTGAATAAATCATTGCAAAAGTGGATCAGGTGATTTAAGGGCACTGAATTCTTAAAACCACCCTAGAAACGACATCGCCTGTACTGCTGTGACCTGAAACACAAAAGCATCATCAGCACGAGCTTGTCTCCAGCCAGAAATCAATGTATTGGTTGTTTTTACAGCAGATGTGTAGTTTTTCCCTCTGACTGTACTCCACTACACTACTATACAAATCCTATGAAATGAATGAGGGGAAAAAACACCACCTACATTCCCATATTTTGGGGTCTGCAAATTTGCTGTATAACTCGGTAAACCACGATGTATACAGTTTACACCTTTGCCAAATTTGGCCTGCATTGAGTGGATTTTTCTCTTCTTCTTCCCTCATGATTATATTCTATGTTTTGGTTATTACAACCCGTCCACCTTCATTTGGGGCTTGACATCTCCGATTTTCATCTAACTTGCACCAGCTTGATACCAATGAGTTTTTTTTTTTTTTTTGGTTATCAGACCATCTGAGCAGCCTGAGTCGGATCTGATTTTGGTAAACACTGGTGGAAGTACATTGTATGCAGAGATTAGGGGGGTTTATCTGCTGAGCGTTGAGCAGCCCAAATGGTGCAGAGCCAGGGCGCCTCTAGCGGTGCACCCTGCATTTTTCGTTTTTATACTTGTTTACCATCAATCCTCTCTCACGTGTTATATCACACTCATACAGGATTTTTGTCCATAGTCTCCCTTGTTCGTTCAAAAGAAAAACTCTTCATTTTTGCCGTGATGAAAAAGACGATATAAGAGCTTCGATGTTTTTTGCAGATAAAGAGACATGTTTTCTTCTTCAAAACACGGATGAAAACAGAAAGCAGATGCTTTTCGTCGACGTTGCAGCTTCGCTGCAGTCGTGCACATTCATAAAAACACTAAAAACAATACATTACTGCGCTGTTTTCGCACACATTTCGAAAAAAAGGGGGGAAAAACACAAATGAAATGAATGAAAGACAGGCTGCAGTTAAGTCATAGAGGTCTATCTTTTGCACTGTGACCCATTGTCAACAATGTCTACAATTTTGACCGAATGTCAAAAATCCATCGTTTGACTGACTGACTTGTGTTTCATTGTTCTATTGAACTGAGGTTACTGTCGGTCATTCGGCTTCGCCGTGCCGAGCTACAGCGGCGTCAAGTCAGCCAAAGTGAATTTACAAGTTAGGTGAATGGGCCTTCAGAATTAGGCTGCACCAAATTCGACTTGAAACCACTTGTCGGCAGGTATTCATGCGATCTCCTGTTACCTTTAAAAGGTGTGCCGTGTGATTAATTTGAAGAAACCGCAGAAAGAGTCAAAGAGAAACAATATTTTTTCCTTTTAACTTCTCGCTTTGTTATTTTGGGTTGATACTCTGTATCACGTAAAGACGATGCAACAAAGAGGCTTTTATTTTCGGGATCGCTCACCGGAAGCCATGTGTAGAATGTAGCTACCTTGACGTGATTCCTACTCATAGATGGGCAAAGATGATGCTGACATACATGATAAAAGAGCAAAACCCAGCAAGGATAACACTTGTCATTTTTACGCAAACAACGGTACCGCTTTGAAAATATAACGTCCATTCAGCACATCGCAGTTATTGTTTAAATTGCGACGTTTATAGAGAAATATAAAACTCGGGCAGCAATTTGCATTCAGGACCAAAATTGTTTTTGTTTCTTAAGTTTAATTGCTCGAAGCCAAAACCAGAACATTAAGCTATATGTTATCGACAAATAGCGATATGAAAATATATTTTAACTGTGACACGGTGGCAAACATCTCTTTGTTGCTCCAACAAAGAAACTCACAACCCCCCCCCCCCGAAAAAAAACCCCAAAAACTCAAAACAAAACTCCAAACTCACCGACCTCGACCCTGAACGTTGTCAATATCCAACTCGTTCCCTTTTCATGTATTGAAATCCCTCATCCAGGACTCGCACCTAAAAACAAATGGCGAACGAACCGAGCCACTCTCTACCGTCACGGTCCTCCGCGGCTTTAAGTCTCCGTGTCTGACCGAGCTGTGTTTTGGCCCCCCCTCTCCCCTCCAGCGGGGTTTTATAGCGCCGCGCTTTGCGGAGCGGCGCGGCAGAGGCAGCGGCAGCGGCAGCGGCAGCGGCAGCGGCAGAGGTAACTAGCGGTCACCGTTTGTTGCTGCTCCCGTATAAGGCGAAGCACGTGCGCCGTCAAAACATCTCTTAAAGGGCCAGCGACGCCTCACCGCCTCGCCAGTGCGCTGCGCCGCTCCTCAGTTGCTGTCAGGCTGAGGAAGGGTGCGGGGAAGTACTGAATTAACACTCATACTACCTCTGGATTGAAGCTACTTTTACCTCAGCTACAAAAATTATAATGTGAGTGTTTTCTATATATCATATTATATTATGCTATATGCCGAGAAAAGCGCCTAAAACCTCTACTTACATGACCTCCAATTGCTCTTTGCCTTCTGACAACGTGTACATTCATGTACAGTCCCCACTTTTATAATGTCATATCCACTTGTCAATGGTGTACAATGTCATAATATCTGCTTGCTATTATTTAGTCTTTAATCTGCTTGTTAATAGTCATTATTGTTCATTGTTATTTAGTCTGTCTGCTTGATATGATTAAAACTTTTTAAATTGCCTCGTTTGCCATCACTTCATTTGTTTGGTTTGCATTGGTTTCTAATGTCTGTACTGAATAAGCTACTGGATTCCATAAATCTATCTATCTATCTATCTGTTGTCCATCTGTTACAATGCATCTAGTAGTGTGTAAGCCAGTAGGTAAAAAGTGAATAAGGAACACTGGATATAACACAGAATAATGGGGCATGAGAATGCGGAACAAAATCAGAGTACGGACATCAAAGGATAAGTAACACAGAGGTGGGTGTAAATGTAAATTTACTGAACTGTAAAGTGGAATTTGTCAGCATATACAACTGAGTATTGTACCATAAAGTTCAATAAATATGGTTATATAGGTACCATATTTATGGTTACAGGAGGAGCTTTGCATCTGAAAGCAGGAAATCTACGGATCTTTGCTGGTGTAAGTGGTGTAGTTAATGTCATACATGTTAGAACAGAGCATAGTTTCTGTTTGAAATGAAATCACTATGAATAAAAATAAGGAACCAGCAGGGTAATCTGGTGAAATGCTTTGAAATACTAGGTTTTCAGACTACAAACTGTAACACTCTATCAGTCTTTTCTGTCCAGGTCTCTGTGCAAACCTTTCTCGGGAATCAAATGTCATCTTCCTGACATCCTCCTTCACTTTCGTCCTCCTAAAAACAGAGTGTGAATGTGGTTTTATGTCTGTGTGTGTGTGTGTGTTAGCCCTGTGACAGGCTGGCATCCTTGGTGTACCCTGCCTCTTACCCAATGTGTGCTGGAATAGGCTCCAGCCCTCCATGACCCTGAGCAGGATAAGCTGCTTAGAAAATGGTTGGATAGATGTTAACTCGCCACTGCTTCATTTGCACTTGCTGCTCTCATCCATCAAACCTAGAGTCAGGCCTCAGGAGGGTAAAGACAGCAGGCCACGTGCAGTGATGCTTGCAGCGAGGCACAATACACTCACCAAGCCCTTAATTAGGAACACCATACTAATATTGGTTAGGGCCTCCCTTTGCTCTCAAAACAGCCTTAGTTCTTTGTGGCTTGGATTCAATGGGTCCATGTTGACATGATTGTATCAAATAATTTCTGCAGATCTGTCAGCTGCGCATTCATGCTGCCAATCTCCTGTTCTACCACATCCCGCAAAAGTGTTCTGTTGGACTGAGATCGAGTGACTGGGGAGACCACTGAAGTACACTGAAGTCGTGGTCATGTTCACGAAACCAGTTTGAGATGATCTTTGCTTTGTGACATGGTGCTTTATCATGCTGGAAGTAGCCATTACACCACCAACACCAGCCTGGACTGTTGACACAAGGCAGGTTGGGTCTACCGAAATCTGACCCATCTGCGTGCCTCAGCAGAAGTCCAGATTCATCAGATCGGGCCACGTTTTTTCCAGTCTTCAACTGTCCAGTTGTGGTGAGCCTGTGCCCACTGCAGCCTCAGATTTCTGTTCTTGGTTGACAGGAGTGGAACCTGACGTGGTCCTTCTGCTGTTGTAGCCCATCCACCTCAGGGTTCGACATGTTGTTGATTCTGAGATGCTTTTCTGTTAACCACAGTTGTAAAGAGTGGTTGTCTGAGCTACCGTAGCCTTTCTGTCAGCTCCAACCAGTCTGGCGATTCTCCTCTGACCTCTGTCGTCAACAAGGCGTTTTTCTGTTCGCAGAACTGCTGCTCACTGGACGTTTTTTGTTTTTCGCACCACTCTGAGTGAACTCCAGAGACTGTTGTGTTTAAAAATCCCAGGAGATCAGCAGTTTCAGAAATATTCAAACCAGCCCCTCTGGAACCAACAATCATGTCACGGTCAAAGTCACTGAGATAACCATTTTTCCCCATTCTCATGTTTGAACATTAACTGATGTTCCTGACCTGTGTCTACATGATTTTATGCATGGCACTGCTGCCACGTGATTGGCTGATTGGATAATAAATAAGCAGGTGTACAGTTGTTCCTAATAAAGTGCTAAATACTTGCAGTATAGCAATACATGGCTGCAACATGCACTTCTCTATTTTTTTCCATTTCACCTCTCTCTACAGGTTTTAGCAGGTTGAACATTAGTTTCTGTTTCCGACATTCATTGCGAAAGTGAGTGTGATTTTTACAAAGCTAGGTTGTTTGATTTCAGTTTTCCACAATATTTCTTAGACTAAATAGATTTTTGTTGTCAGTGACATCTGCAAATGCACCATGAAACTGATTTCACTGGTAAAAAGCAGTGGTGAGAATAACGCTGAAACACATGGTTAGAACTAGTACTTGGCGCTAGTACTAGTATTAATATTTAACCCTCATCGGTTCATTTTGCGCCTTGGTCTTTCAGCTGTGTCAGTCCTGTTGTTGTAATACTCATTTTTCATATCCCCTGTGCCATGCTGCTTATTGACTGATCGATTAAACAACTAATCTCCCTTTGAGAGTATTGAAGAACTTTTCTAACTGAGATAATTTCTTTTGAAATCAGTTTAAGTAAAATTAAAGTATTTTGTCGGAAACCAATAACCACGTAAATTGTTGTTGAGTTGTGACTGGTTGTTACTCATTCATGTGCTTCAATTTGACAACTACCTTCACTTTGATCAGTGAATTTTACATGAGCCTAGAGAGGGCTATGGCAATCAGATGACCTTTTTTTGAAATTTCTTTTTATGTATTTTCTTATCTCTACCTTACATTATACAGGACATGCATGAGCGTAATGACATGCAAACACACATGCACAGATTTGAGGTACTAAATGAATGCCCCTCTAACACCTAACTTGCCATGAAACATGAATATTCACAGCCACATTTCCAAGTATCAAGAAGAATTAATTTATCCTGTGTTGCAATACAAGTGCGTTTCCCTGCATAAATTTAAAATGCGTTCAGTTTTCCACTGTCTTGTTGCCTGCTCTATGAAAGTGTCCCGAAAAATTTTCAACCCCACTGAGTGGGCTAAACAATGGCATGGCTGTCTGGATATGGCCTCTGGATAACATGACCACTCTACGGTCAAACAATATTCTGTTCAGGAGCAACTGTAAACACTTTACATGTCATCAGACACCAGTGTCTGGCTGGTTCATGTTTGTCTGACTGAGTCCTCCACCCACACCAGATTAAATGGAGCAAAAAAGGTAGTCTGAGGGACGACAGTGTAAGCGCAAAGTACAAGAGATATTTTCAGGTCATGAAGACAAAGCTGGGGTTAAGAGGGAGAGGGAACGTGAGGCTGCAAAAGTCAAAACAACCCTCTGGTGCATCAAAATAGAGCAACAATGGCTTGTTCATCTGGCTGGTTTAAAATAATCTACATTGTAACATTTGCTGCATGTCATGCTCCTCTCACCCATGTTGCATACAATGCAATTACCCTGCCCTGCGCATTGTAAGAGCAAAACCACCTTTACAAAAATTGGAAGATTAACCACAGCTGATCCAACACTCACGCCATCATTAACTTTTTGACTGCGCCGTAGAAAAATTCTTGTAACAAAGAGCAGAATTTCTCCTGATTTCTAATTCTAATGCTTAGTGGTTAGCTTTTGTTGATGTTTGATGTCTAATGTACAGTCCTGGTTTACTAATGTACAAGGAACGGAACAACCATCTGGCAGTGATTATATAGCCTGTTCTGTCTCCACTGTACTTTATTCTGTTTTCTTTGCTTAAGGGTGCAATTAGCTTAAAGATGGTGGACAGCTAAATGGTTCTTTTTCCTTTCCTTTCCACTTAAATCTGTAGATTAAAAAAAAAAAGGGAAGATACTGTTAAATTAAAACATCCCAATGCTTCTCCTCCAGTCTACTCTAACAGTCCTCCAAGGACATGCTGGACATTTTCCTGACTTGTGTTGCTTCATGAAAGTTCAGTTTTATTTGTTTTGCAGTCTCAATTTAACACGGTCAGACTTTCATTAAATTAACTAACAAGAGTATTAATTGTTCAAATACCATAGAGCACGTGCTCTTCCATACATTGCAACAAGTCTTGAGAGAGTAAATTGTAGAATTTGTCACAACCCTTTGATCTTGCAGGTTTTAACTGGTGTAGTTGCAGAGAATAAGACAACATGATAGACTGCATATACTGTAGCTGTGCTTGGTGCAGTAAGTCCCGTCTGGTCTCCGGCAGCTGAAAATAGATGAAACAAAGTGTAGGAAAAGGTGGATGACGGAAAAAAGTGGCAAAAGGGTGGAAAACGAGCGTCATTTAAATGTTTTCTCCTCCACCTTGGATGTGGTACTGTGATGTCCCCTAGTATGGGGTCTTATTAAAACACAATCCTCAGTCAGAGTGATTAGTTACTTAAATCCAGCTAAGAAGCTCCAGAACTGTCTGCATGGATAAATACTGGTGATCAGCCTCCAAGATGACTGAATTTTAAAATAGCTATTTTCTTTTATCTGAAGAATTCAAGGTCACTGAGGAAAACTGAGGCTGCTTTTATTTTCAAGCTGATGAAATGTTCTCACGAGCCACTGAAAATAATGAGCTTGAAAAAAAAATGGTGTCGAAATCGTTACGTATCATAGAGAATGAAATATAAATTAATTCTAATATGAAGACTCACAAAGTGTTTAAAGTTTTCTGAAGGGTCAAACAGTATTTGTAATCTTTAATAAAGGTCATACTATTTTCTATGAATCCTGGGGTTTCTTTGAAAAATAATAGACCTTCTCAGTGATTAAACCTAATCAACTAATTAACTGATTAATTTATAAAGCCACGTATAAAGAGACGGATTAAATTTGCTTTTAAATAATACCATTCAAAAGTAATTCAATTATAATAAAATGTGCAATTTAATATTTTCATTTTATCATTCTGTCTTCACATGATAAATACTACAAATTAATGATTAAAAAAATATTTTAAAAATACAATTAAGAGTAAAATCAGAAGAATGTAATGATTCATTGATTCATAGATGTGCACTGTTTTTTTCTACAGTCACCCCCTGTCCTTTCAGAAGGTCAGAGGTTACCGTCAGCTACAGAGCAGCTCCCTGGAGCTAACAGGCAATCTTTGTCTTGTTCTAGGACATTTGAGGACACCAAACTGCAAAAATGAAATTTACCAAAAATCACAGCTTCCAAATAGCGTGCACAAGTACAAGTTGTTCACCTTTGCCCAGTCCAGGACAAAAGTTGGAAGCCGAAGATGAATGCAACAAAAGTCCATTTTCATCAAATTATTCTGGAGGGACGGAAAAAATGCACGGCTATAAAGTCAGTAGTGTTGAAATCGACAAATATCTGTCTCTTTTTTGTAGAGAGTTCAGTGTTTCACATCTCATTCATTGTGATTATGTGTAGTGAACTGTCAGGTGCGGTTATTCCCACTGGCTGGAGAACAATGGTTTGTTATGGCTGCCGCAGCGTGAGCTTGCTTACACACTCACAGCTAATGGGATCACTATACTATGAACCACTTGAGATGTTAAAATGCTCTTGGATTTTCTTGGAGTTTTGGCTACAAGGCCTCTTGCAACAGCGCACAGAGTTAGAGCATGTTCAACCAAGTGGGCTCCGTGTCTCTTAAGGAGAAGAAAAGGCATTTGTACACATAAAGGAACAAAGAAAAATGCAGAAAACTAGGACTGCTACCGCTGAAAGGAGGATTTTTATAGTGCATAGTGTCATTTGATTGGTTTGCAAATATAAAGTATGTGGAACTCGTGGTAATTTGGGTAAGGGGCAAGTAGTAAGTAGGCGGTGAGCCATGAATCAACAGCACAGGCCATTTTTGTCGTTGTACAATAAAACTGTTGCACATTCACGTTATGTATCAGTCCAAGAATAGATTCGGATGAGACTTATAAGAATCAACAAAGTGGCAATCACATTTAAAGGTTAAAAAAGAAATATGGGAATGTTAGATCACTCGGATGTGTGCTAGGACGTCATCAAACATTAAACAACTTCATGATCTTGAGAAAACATTACAATTTTGTTGTGCATACATTAACTTTATCATGAGATAAAACAGTTCAACAATATTGTCATGTAATGATACTGTCAATTTTGAGAGGTCACATATTGTGTGCTTGTGATCGAGGCATTGCCATCCCATTGGCATTGCTTCAGAGTTTACCCAAGAATGGGAAACAGTGGGAAAAAGGGTTCCTGAGTGGGTCTGTGATAATACTCAGGAAAAAGGAGGGTAACCGTCGACTGAAGAAAAGTGTGGGAATTCAATATGCTCAATGTGTGCACAAATACAGGCTACGACAATGACAAGTTTTTCTGCATTCATCGGCTTCTCTCCTTTTTTCTGACTAAGACTTCATCTGAGTCAGTGGAGCTGGAAAGAATTTAAAGTGTCAGATTTGACTTCAGTCAAGGTCTGACACAAGCAAAAACTGCACTGTATCTTTGTGTCATAGAGAACATTTACATGAGCCTTTGTCTGAAAGTGGCCAAAATCTCTTAGTCTCCATGCCAACTTCTTTACCATTCAAAGGGGGTCTTTCTATAATTTACAGTTGCTACTGCAATCTGTGAACTGACAAAAGGTAGACATGCATCAAAGGACAACTTGATCATTTCAATGAGGCCACTAACCTGGATTATGAACCCCTCAAGCCCAGTCCTGTGATCTTTTTCAATCCTGACCTTTTATACATCATTGTGATAACTTCTGTGGGGTCAAGTAAATGTAACAGTAGCATAATCCTCCTTTTTGCTGGATGACCCACTGGAGCCAATCCAAGGGTCCCTGGAGAATCTCCGACTATAGCCTTTTAATTGAGAGACTTGTCTATGTAGCCTACAATCAAGGGAAATCGCGAAATAGAGCACAGTCGCACTCACACAGACATGTCAAGGTTTGAGCAGAGCGGATAAGGTGAGGAACCTGTAATCTCTTTCTGAGTAACAGGACTTCTAGGCATCTTAGCCATCTTAGAAAATTCGGCTCAGAGTAAATACACCTGTTTTGAACTGAAATGTAACAGCTTGTTGAGTCCCTTGTCTTATTCAGCTGAAAATCTGTCACTCCATTCTTTTTTTTTTTTACCCTTTTTTTTGGCCACGAGATTTTTGAACCATTATTATTTATTACTGTGACTTGATTTGAATGTTTGAATTCTCCCCCAGTTTTATTCTCAAAACAGAAACAGGAGCAGAAAACTTCCTCATCTCCACTTTGACCGATAGTAACCCCGGGCACTAACTGCAGTAGCGAATGTACAACGGTGTTTTTTGTTTCTTTTTTCTCCAGGAGTAAACGAAGCTGCAACATGGCTCGGTTTTCACCGCCGTCGATGCTCAATAAACTGCTAAATGTACAGGCATGTCTGCGTTTGTGTGTGTGTGTGTGTGTGTGTGTGTGCGTGTGCATGATGCGGGTACAGACAAGCAAGATGAGAGGAGGAAGTGAAAGAGGATGGAAGCGTTGTCTGATAGTAACCCCGGCACAGAGAACGAAGGAGGAGGGGAGATTTGGCCGATAGTAACCCCAGCACAGAGTATGATGAAGGGAAGCAGGGTAGGAGGGGGGGTGGTGCACGGATTGTCTATATTTAACTCTGCACTGCAAAAAAAAAAAAGTGTCACATCTGTTTGGTATATTGAAAAAATAACCGACTGTCCCCAAAATGCATGTGTTTCTTGAAACCATGTCACTTTCGAATCTGCGTTGCGGACGGAGTGATGTGCGGGACGCACGGAATTTCGTTTCAAATCTGCACTTCGCGTTGAGAACATCCACATCGTATGAACTGAATTTACCAAGGGGGGGGGGGCATCTCCCGAAGGTGCCACGACGCCGGGACCAGAACAAAAGACCCCGGCTGCAGGGATTCTGTGGTCCACGACCACTGGCTTGAACCTCTCCTCCTGCTCGCTACGGCGACGCGTAGGCGGCCTTCAGGTGCCGTGGGAAATACAGACACTCACAACGAACGACCATCAAGAAAACAGTAAAGTGACCAGCCACGTACTGAGGCAAATGAGCGGGTTACACCGGTCTTCATCACAGTTACACCGTGTTATACTTGAACAGAACTCACTAACCCACAAGCGAGGTCTTTATTTTAATAGGGTGGCTTTTTATGTTGATGATTGATGATCCCTTTTTGACTTTTTATTTTCAGATAAACGTACCAGTCTGCATTAAGATTTCAGTAACTTGTTCGATGCATCTCCCTCTTCCTACAGCGGACGGGCAAAGGCATGCGTCAAACCATATTTTAGTAAAACATATCTAAGTAACTTACTCTGGTTAAATTCAATGCCGACTTTCTCAAGACATTATCAATTTGTTTGTAGGTTTTTATGGTTGCACATGTAAGTCTGTGTGTTCACCAGTGCATTGCAGTCCAATTCAATTAGGACTTCCCTCTGCGTGGCTTCATTTGCGTACATATGTACAGACACCCGCCAGGAAGAGCCTAGTCCTGTGTCGTCTGTTTGCACGATTTACCCCGAGTCCTGCCCCGGCGTTCGGACGAAGGCGCCGTGGGAAGGGGCCCGCGAACGCACCGTGGTTTGACCGCTGGTTACCTCGGTCTGCAGCCGCCGGAGAACTGGGTGAAAGGGGAATGATGTCACTGACTGGCTGGGAACGACTGAGGAGAACACCGAGGGCCCGCAGAGCTACTGGAAATGGTTACTTAAGCAGAAACACAGCAATGAATGGACAGCAAAAGGATGACTTGAGTGTTAACCTCCCAAATTTCTTAAAGGGCGCATTGTACCAGATGGTTTTCCCAGAATTTTTGCGTCTAACAATAACCCAAACACTGAGACATTCACTGCCTCTTTGGTAATCCACAGTGACTTCATGATTAATGTTTTGTTTTTTTGTTTTTCTCCAGAACCAACACCGTAATAATCATATAGGGATCTACAGTATGTCTATACACATATAACCCTCGAATCGATGTTGGAGTTTCTTCAGTGTCTTTGTTGTATCTGGGATGACTTAGATCAGGTCAGCAAGTGAAAGAGTTATATACAGAGAGAGCTGCTTCAATGATTGCCAGCAGGATTTCCAGTAGGATTTAACAATGACTTTCTGTAAAAGATGGATTATGTTAGTCTCTGTAAACCAGGCTTGGGGAATTTTTCTCATCAGAACTGAATGACAAGGTCAACCTTTCGTCGAAGGATAAGAAATAAATCGGCCTCTATTTGCTGTGACATGACAAGAAATTCTCACAGGTCTCTGGTATGTATGTCCTCGGAACGGGAGCGTTGCATGACCCAGTTACAGAGTCCTGTCCAAGTAAACACACGGCTTCTACGCATTATGAGTTTTTTTTTTTTTTTTAAGAAAGAATTCATCAGATGAGAAGATAATGTTTACAGCCTAATCAGGCCAATGTGCAACCACTGATTATGTTCACAGTTGCTGTGTGCATCATTCTTGTAACATGAAATGATTCTTGTTTTCTTGTAACATTATATATATTATATATATATAAAATGCTTGTTTATGTTGTTCATTTGTGTATGTGCCTCATTTCACGTGTGTGGCCTCTGGGCAAGGACATGAGCAACGGTTTGTTATTAATTTGCCAAACTCCTCATTCAGTGACAGAATTATTATAAATGATATAGCATTTGTCCTATATACATCTAAACCTTACCTCACCTTTAGCTAATAAACTGCCTCAAATGATGTCACTTGAGTCAGCGTCGGTCGGGTCTGAAGACTACAGATTTGAAAAATGACCAAAAAATGAACAAAACCTGGAGCTGTGGAGTTAGAAAGATGCGAGCTTGCCAGACCTCTGTAACACTCCTCGTCTTTGCGCGAGCCTAACAGCTCAAGGCTGCATTCGCTGCTACTAGCATAACACACCTGAATCTCTGACCGAACCACGTCTATTGTTTTTCCAACCCTGTTTAGATGTAACCACGGCCACTTTCGTATGACAAAAGCCTCAAGAATTTAAAACATAGAGGCCTGTGCTTAGCTAAGTCTAATTCTGACCTCTGGTCTAGGATGTTCAGGGCTCTTTGCTCGATGCATTATTCATTTCCTGGTTGACTTTGATGATAATACCTATAGCAGATCACATTACTAAGGCCTTTATATGTAAAACAATATGGTCCGGCATGTCTTCATGAAAAACACCCACAATTTCTTTAATCGAAACGCTGAATTTTGCAGTTGATTAAATGAAATAAATACATCACTTCTGTTCTGTGACATATTGTGTTTTGAACATTTCACTGGATAGATTTACTTTCATCATTAACATGGCAATTGCACAAAGGACACAAAGGATCATAGTCATTTTGAAATGTAACTGCTATGACCTCTTCCTTGAGACCCAGCAGCCTACCAAATACTGTGTTCAGCACTATTTGAGCATGACCTGTGAACTTACTTAAGAGAGGTAATGATGTGTTGTGGACAGCAATTTATTTCAGATTTCTGTGGACATAGTGCAACACATTAATGTTGTTAGTGGAACTAACTACATTAACAATGGCTTGCTATTAGCTCTCTAATGCCTGACTGGGATACTGAGTCACTGCAACACCAAATACAGCTAAGAAAAATTTGGATTCCAATATGAACAGAGGTTTTTGAATTTGATGCCACTGACAATTATGTATATTAAGGAAAAATATTAAAGTCAAACAAAAATATGAACATAGTGTACATGAAATAAGATCCAGGGTGACAAATGTACATGAACAGACAAAGAAAATGAGCAAAATCATCATACTATTAAAATGTGTGACTTTAAGCAGAATGAAAACTGATGAATTGAACATGTAATAAGTGAGAAAATACCAGTTAGGAAGCTAAAAGCTATATAAATAATGTGCACACTTATTCACTTTATGTCATTTCAAATCATTTTAATTTCATTATCTGATTATCCGAAGGATTAATTATAACCCAGTGATTCCGCACTGTAGTGTAAAGTGTCTATTGGGGCTTTCTGCCTTTTCATTGCCATATACACAAATAATCCACTCCAGACTCCAGATTGAGTGTGGCTACATTTTTAAAAGCATCAGTGTAATCTTTTGTCATTTCCTTTTCTTCAAATGAGTTGGTTTAAGGTATTTGCTTTTATCTCCTGGGTAAGGTTTGCTGGTTGAAATTCCCAGACTATCCTGGGAAAACAAGAGTGGAAAAAGTTAGTAATGAGCGGGTCATGTCAAATTAAAATTACTAGCCATCCTCAAGTGTCCAGCCAAAGTCCAATTCAGAGTTTACTTTCAAAGTGGAAACAGACAACTTTTCAAGCCCCCCCACAAGGATTTCCAAATGGTATTACTGTTGGCGCGGCTGTCACAAAAAGACTGGATCGCTTTACGTTTTCAGTGCTATGATAAAGGCAGAGTAAAACAGCCAGTTGTATTATAAGTAGGCAGGTTTTGTTACTCACTGATCTACTAGAAATAGTAGAAAGCCAGCAGAATGTTGGTTTCGAACCCTCTCAATTCCAGGAGCTCTCTCCATTAAGTGAATGCCTGTCTGAGGCTCACTCTGGTTCTACCTTGGTTTCTATCACTCTCCCTCTTCGCCTTCTTTGCCCCCTCTGGCAACGGGGCTCTTTTTCTGTTGCCGGGTAGTGAAAGCGAGGTTTATAGGGAGCCAATCTAAACGCCGATAGTGTCATTATTCTACAGCCATCACACTGTGCAATCAACATTTACTTCATAATGACAGCAGAAAAATGTCTGTCTATTGTGTCTATTGCCACTTCAACTTGACTTTGTACATACTGGATGAAAGAGATGATTGAATGGGTTAGCTGAATGTGAATTGGTTCAAGAGCGAGATGACAACATGCTCATTAAAACTCTTGCCTGCATACAGTGTTTAAAATTTTGAAAATTAACACAACTTTAACTGCCTTATGTAATAAATTAACAAGATGGAAACATTATTTATTTCTCTTATAAATAGATGGCATATCCCTGCTGTATCCTGTGTTTACTTTTATCTATCACATGAGCAGTTTAGATATTTCAAAAGAGATACATATTTCAGACTAATTAATATACACCGATCATCACAACATTAAAACCAGTTACCGGTTTTAGTGTTGTGGCTGAGTAGTCTATATACTATATAGAGTATATAACTATATAATAACCATAAAAGCCATAAAAACAGAAAGCAGACTCACCAGATTTTATTGTGGCACACCCTAGGAACTTCTAAAAGTGTGTGTGTGTGTTAAGGTATCTAAGATAGAGCATCTGTTAGTGTTTGTATCTGAGGGCAGTTGAGGTTGAGTGTCTGCATCAACTCAGATTTTTGTGTGTGCTTGAGAGAGTTGGTGTTTCAGAGTGCTCTGAGAGAGATTTTCTTTTTTTCCACACACGGGTTTGTGTTGAAAGGTTAGGTGTGTGTGTGCCCTTTATGATCAGCAGCTGTGTTGAGTGGCTGATAGATGGAAGTGAACATCTCCATCATGGCTGAGGGGTTTTGTGCATTGAGATTCATTGTTATTAAATATTACTGCTCACGCTTATTGATTCCACACAAATCACAAGTGTAGAAAAAGCACATTACCTGCTGACGTAACACATACCAGACCTGCAGTGATGCAAATGTAAAAACAACAGGTAAAATGTAAAAATATAAAGTGATTGTGTTTGTATTTAAATGTCCTTATCTCGTCTAAGTACAAATAATCACATGCCAACCTTCAGGTTGTGTTTTTGCAAAGTGTCCTCATAAACCTTTGTAAAATTTATTCTGTGCGTTTGTGTGTGTATCAGTGTGCTGACTAGCCATCTGCCATCCTCTGTTCTATATAATGGTCTATTCATGTCAAACAGCTGGCGGCCACACTGACCTCCGTGTATTCTCTCTCTATCTGTCTGTCTGCTGTTCTTGTCTCGGTCTGATTATTCAGGTCCCCCACTGTTTGTGGAATCCCTGGGATATCACAGATACCTTTAGCGGTTTTTCAGACTGGGACAGTCAGATACTGTTGTAGGTTCTTTGGGAAGTTTTCGAGAATATATGAGGGGTCATGCTTTTTCAGTCCAACTGTAGGGGAAACATGACGTTAGAAAATATTGTACCTCCCATGATGTAAGTGAATCAGTTACATTAATTACGTTCCCGGGTCAGTTTTGACAAGTATGACAGAAACTCTACACTTGAAAACTTGGGAAAAGCCGTGGTGATCGCTCTACAAATTAAACCAAAAGGACCATGCAGTTTCTGTTCTTTTTTAGCCAGATCTAGAACATCAAAATACAAGAAGTATAAATAACTCATATATGTACAGTAGACCCTGCCATCTCATTGAACAGAGCTTAGTGATCTTGTCAATCTGCATATGAATAATAGTATAATAGAGTTAATAGAGTTTTTATTTCGTTGTGTTGTTGTTGTGTCTCTCAGTCTCATCGTGCTGTTTGTTATATGTGTTTGTAGCCAACTGAAAGACAAAGAAAGCTAAATTAAGCAATGTATGGATGACTGGTGTAACATCAGTGTTGTGCTTGATGCAGGAATGAGTGGAGGATGATGTGGGAATGTTGCACTGTGCAAAGAAAAAAAATTTAAAAACCCCAAACACAGAACAGACCCAAACAATAGTGGGAGAGAGCAATAGGGCTAACTTACACCATTTTATATATTGTAGCAAGTGGACCAAATTCTTCTGATGATCCTTATCTCCGGTCTCCAGGTCCCTGCAGGGAGAGCCTGGGAGGGGAAGGAAGGAGGAAAGCCTGTAGACAGAAGGGTCATTAAAGTGTGTTTGTGTGCATACAGGTTGTAAAAAAAAATGAACAATGCACTGTTTTTGCTGAGTTCTGTGTTGCCCTTCTGGACCAAATCTAATCCTGAATGGTATCTTTGTACAGACTTTATCTTTGATTTAAAAATAAATGTTATTACTGTTGATAATATCGTTAGTTTTCATGACAAAAAGGAAGGTTTATGGGTGTTTTGGTGATGTTAAAGTATCAAGTTAAAAATCAAAATGGATTATTAATAAACAAGGAGACAATAGAGAATGCTTTGTTTGAAAGAGAATCTACCTTTCCATGGTTATCTCTGTTTCTCAGATCATTTGACTGTGTTACTCTGTCTGTAGAACTATATATTTATGTCTCTCTCTATGTGCTGTGTTTGGCTCCTGTCTCTTCCACCATTAATCTACAATCTACCTGTCAACCTTCAGCCATTTGAGGCTTCTCATGTCTGTGTTTGGAGAGAGGTAATGCCGTGCTGTTGTGTTTGTCCAATTACACTCTCTCTCTCTCTCTCTCCCTCTCGCTCTCTCTCTCTTTCTCTTTATCTCTCTCTCTGTGGGTGTGTGTGTGTTTTCTGTCTCTCTCGCCCCAGCATCTGGTATAGTTGTCCCATATTTTTCTTTCTCTCTTTCTGCTGCCATGGTTGTTTTCTCCTGTCAGGGCTTCTGTTTGACTCTGCTGATTAAGCAACACCTTCTGTACCATGCAAGTTATTCATGCGCACACACACACACACACACACACACACACACACACACACACACACACACACACACACACACACACACACACACACACACACACACACACACACACACACACAGCATTCCCATAGCCACTCACCCTAACCCTAACCTAACCCTAACTCTAACCTGAACCCTTAAAAACAGACTCGTAACTGTCAAACAGCCTTCGAAATTTGTGAGATCCAACAGCATTTTGGTCCCCACAGTGCTGTCGGACCCCACAAATACAGTGGGCTCTCGGTTTTCTGACCCCACAAATATAGTAAAAGAACAATCTGTGTACACACAGATTATTGCGGCGAAGCTCTAGTGTAGTTCCCAAAGGAGAACCCGTGGCTATTTTGGGCAGTGTGGAGGACTTAATACTGAGTGAGAGAGAGGTTTTATAGAAAAGGGATTGAATAACATAGGCGATCCTCTCTGGACTGAAGGAGAGCCAGGATTATTGCTGGTATGCTCATTGGCATGATTACATGGCAATGACAAATCAGAAGTTTAACGGACTAGTTCAACACCTTGGGTAATACACTTATTCAGTTTCTACAGAAATTTTGTTGTCAAATATGATACCACTCCCATGTCTGTTCACACATTTGTAGTCGCAGGCAGCAGGCAGTTATCTTAAAAACTGGAAGCGTGGGACAAAAAGGTTAGCCCAGCTCAGTCTGAAGGTCAAAGAAATGACCAGTGCCTATAGAGCTCACTAGTTAACATGTTTTATCTTGTTTTTGTAACCTGTACAAAAATGTGCTGTACAAAGTGTAAAAATTACAATGAACACATTCAGATTTAATCTGCTCAACCAACTCTCGGCATGGAAATGAATAAGTGTATTTCCCAAAATGTTGCTCCTTTACTTTAAAGTTGGTTGGATGAGATTATACCACAAAGCAGTGCTTTGCTTGTGAACATGTAACTTTCGGGAAGGAAAAATTAAATTCAATAGTTCATTAAAAATTCAATAGTTCAAAGTCCTCATTCCTGGTTCCAGTTGCCTTAAGAGCTCCACTGGTAATCATTATGGAGACACTGTCCAACTGTCAGAACCACATAATTCAGTTTTATTGTTGCCCGTGCTTTTGCAAAATAATATCTTTCAGCAGCTCCTGCCATGCTGATGCAAAAGGAGCTTTAATTTTGACCAGAAGCGCATCGTACAGCTGGATCTATTATTGGACAGTGGGTAAAATGAGAAACAATTTATCTCTGAGATGAAAGCAAGCTCTTGCAATGAGAACTCTGCAAAGGTGCTCACATGCACAAAGGCAAAGGTATATGAGTTTTATGCAAGTGACCTTGAAGGCATCTCAAAAGCGCAGGAAGATGAAAGGAAGATGAGATGAAGAAAATGATGGAGAGCAGCAGGGGAGAAGAGGCGGAGACCCTGAGCCCAGCGAAGGGAGATACCAAAGGATAAACAAATCAGGTCAAAAAAGAGACACAAAAGAGTGACAGAAGAAAGCATGAGTAATTGAGCAGAGACAAGAGCAGATGTGTATAGAATAGGTGAGAAGGGAGGAAAGAAAGAGGGGACAGTGAAACAGCACAGCTGCCCCAGTCAAAAACAGATGAGCCTCTTTTTCATTCCCCCTCATGCTGCTCCCGCCGCATCCACGTGAGAGAGGAGGGGAAGCAGGGAGGAGGCAAGGGAGGAGGATCAGGACTGCTCAACACCACTGCATGGCAATCCTGCCCCATCCCTTGGCCAAATATCCAGCTTTGCCAGTTGGCTGAAGATTTAGTTGTACATTTTCATTTTCTTAAAGGCAAGAGAAAGAAATAAGCCATAGGAGATGAAAAAATATAATTTATCAGTATTATTACTATAATTATTAGGAGTAATACTTTACCACCATTTGAAAATTTAGAATAGACTAAATTCATTTAACATGTAACTGATAATGGGATTGGAGAAAACGTATATATGTCTCTCGTAATTTTTTATATCGTATATTACAGTATAATATACATTGCCTAAAAAAGAAGGGAGAAAATCATTTAAGAATAAATAAATAAATAAATATTCACGCCTTCAGGTTTTAGTAGCAAAATGACACAGTTACAAGGGTTGCAGATGTTCACATGAACACACACAAATGCACATACACAGATACACACACAAACACACGTGCTTGGGCTCAGGGTTTTATTGAGAATCAGATTAAGCTGGTTTTGGTGATTTTCAGGTCTAATGAGTTGGGGATAGAAATAAATCTGTTATGTGATGGTTCGGGCCGGGGAACGGGGAAATCACCTACAGTATTCCATCATAATTTCGTTAGCCATGTTCAGTCTCAATAAAACCTGGGGGGATCATTCACCCTGGTGCTGAATCAATTCACGTTATGTACTAAATGAGGTTGTGGATGTGAATACCTATTTAAGAATGCGTCCCAGAGTGAATCCACATGTTTTTCTCACTGGAAATAAAACTTTTACAGAAAGCAGTAGTTTTAAAATGACTCATAACCTCAGTAGTCATGCAAGCAGTTATTTTGTGGGAGTAGGCCTTTGCTTCACGGAAATGGTTGATGTCTCATTTTAAAATTTTTTAAGACCAGCCCCAGAGGAGAAGAGTGTTTCTGAACATTTAAGAAATCCTTAACTTCTCTAGGTATTCAGCCCAGACGTGAATCAGAAAGTATTGGGAAACCACAGATACTTCTTAAAAAGAAACGTGTTGCTGTCAGCTGCTTCTTTCTTCTTTCTTTCTTATGTATGTGAGACAGAGACACTCGTATGGGATTTTTCCCATATGAGTGCTATCAATATGCAGTGTTGAAAGAAATGCCGTCATCAGCAGTGGTCATCAGTAGTACCTGTTTTACAAAAGGCAACTAAAGAAACATCAATTGCATTTCATTCCTTTTACCACGTTGTGTGACCAGTCTTTCTGTGTGCCCTCAAAATAAGCTTTTATTTACATATAAGACAAAAAAAGAAAAAAATACTAATTTCACAGCTTGTTGTCTTTTACTTTTTACTGTAAATTCTGAATTTGGTCATTAATAAATATATTAATCTTTTGCTTTTTCTTATGACTTTTATATTAAAAAAACACTACATTCTTTGAGTTCTATTTTTTTGACAATATTTAATAATTAATTATACTTTGTGTGATATAACCCTTTTTTAAAATGTTATTTAAATTTGAAGTTAATTTCCAACTCCGGTCCTGTAAATGTGGATTCCTCCTCAAAAGTCTTTTGCAGAAAAATGAAGATGTTTTTTTACGTCACCTGATGACGATGATGATTCAGTGTTTCATTTTGTTACATGAACATACCTCAGTGGTATGTGAATATATACCTGCCCAGTTAAAATATCCATTCAAACTAATCAAGCCTTCTGACAAATCCTTCCTAATGCATATTAACTTTTTTCGAGAAATTCCTTGAATTTTTCTTGTTCTAGTCGGTCTATTCTGCATTATTTTAAGATATTTACACTCTTGTTTTATGCAAAATTCATGAAAGAAATGAAACTTAATTTTAAACAAGTGAACCAGGACTGGCCAGGCTAATTTGAAGGATCTCTTACAGAGCACTTTTCTCCGGCTCCTCTTGTATCTCACCTCCTCTACTTCCCTCTCCTCACTCTGCCCTTTTAACAGCATCTTATTCCCGGTAATGTGGTGCTGGCATTGTTTCCCATCAGCGCTGTTTATGCAAGGCCACCGTATCGTCGTCTAATCTGGTCTGTCTGAGCCATTTCAGTCTCAGAAGGGCATTATGTCCTCTCTCTGTGAAGGACAATGTTACAGTGCAAGTGTGTTTCAAACTGTGCATGTGTTTTAGTGTGTGTTCTTCTATGTAAGCCAGCATTCTGTGAGAATTGTATTTTATTCGTGGGTGTACACAAGTATGTACGTGTGTGTGCATGCCAGTGTCCATGGTTGTTACAGAATCACATTTTTCCAAAGTCTCCATGTAGGTCTGCAACTGTGGCGTGACTCATCCTCTTCTCCTTGGTAGGCAGCAGCAGTAATGCTGGACTCCAGTGCCATCTACTGTACTACTTATGGAAAAGCACTTTTACAATAGTCCAGTGTATGAGGGGGCAATTGTTATTAAAAGGCCACTGGATCGGTATACGGGAAAAAGTGGCTGTGTTATGCTTTTCCCATTAATTAATACCACTCTGATGTTTTTTCGGGATCGTTAGTTTCTTTAGTGGAAACCCTGAGCTGACATCAATAGAAAATTGTGGTTCTGCTGGGTCTAACCTAGTGGAAGGTTAAATGATGCATGATGGAGTTGAAAAAAGTTGACAGAATGACCCAAAATTACAGAAATATTTGATCTCTTAGAATAGTACTCAACAGATATAATCGTTTTAAAACCATGCATTCTTCACCACGTCAAAACCTGGTGCCTACATTACCAACAATGCACTGTAACTGCTGACAGTTCAGAGATCAAGTGACATCACCCAAGGCAACTTCTCAGACTTCATGCAGCTCCCTCTGGAACCACAAAAGGCTCTGTACAACTTATTTCACATGTGCAGTAGAACTCATCAAGACCTGACAACAGACTTTGATGTGTAAAATTGGTGGAATTTCCCTTTGAACTCTTGGTTGACATATTTGGTGTGTTTTAAAATTTCATGATCCCCCAGTAAAACTTATTTTGAACAATGCTTGGTAACCCTGCTGGAGTTTCTGACTGTAAAACGGACTGTGCAGCAGGTCCCACAATGTTTAAGAGGATAAGGAAAACAAATGTGTTATAAACACAGAGTCTCCAGTGTATTAGATCCATCTGCAATCTAATGCAATCCTGCAGAAGTCCATCATCTTTGTGAAGCCTTTAATGCTCAGTTCATGTTGACACAGAGGTGTTAATTCACACATTGCCAACAATAACTTTACATTAGAAGATTCAAAAAGATTGCAAGGATATTGGCGGTAAAATACAGCACTTTCAGTTACATCACCTATGGAAAGGGAAATTAATAAGTTTCCTCTAAGCTCTTGTTAATAGATGGCATTCAGTCTTTTATCCCTTTGAGCACTCTTTTACCTCTTGAATTTCTGTTTGAAAAACACATACCTAAATTCAATCAGTAATAAGTTTACAAATGTAAGGCCAAATTGAACAACCTCGGACGCTATGGACACTTGGGAGAATTCCGAAATAAAACAAGTCTCCCTGTCCCTGTCACCAGGCCAGAGTGAGATTTGAAAAACTCCAACAAAAATTAAAATTGGTTAAGTCACATCTGAAGTTAAAATTTTCTTTTTGAAGTGCAAACTCACAATGGACTTTTCTCCGTTGGGCTGCCATATTTGCATGGCCTCCTCATGAATGCTTCCAGATTCGACAGAGTGACCTCCCTCGATGCAGATCTCCACCATCTCTGCATTCCTCCTCCTGAGCTCTGCGACATCCTCTGCCATACGCTCTCTTCCATAAGCCTCCACGTTGTCCCAGAAGGTCTGGTTAAAATGTTTGTAAAGCTTCCAGTCAATGCCGTTCCACTGCAAGGCCTTTGCCCTCAGTTCTGGGCTCAGATTAGATACAGTGGATTCCTTACGTGAGTTGAGTTTGAAGAAGAGGAGGTCATCCATCTGCCAGCAGAGGGTGTCCTTGAGCAGGATGAGTGATTCCTCAAAGTGCTCCATTAGCATGACCAAATGAATACGCTCAGCAATGAACCTGATGCTCTCCTCTACATGGACACATGCACATCTACAGTACAACATCTTCAAACAAGTCAGTCAATATATTAGATACAAATGCAAGTACTCTCTTCTTTTTTGCCATTGCAGAACAGGCAACAACTTGATAAATAGTGACAATAAAATAACTAACTAACTAAATAAAAGATGATTGTTAAATACTCTGAAAATCAGTGTATGACCACAAAGAATCAATAAGATTAATTTGACCGTGAATTGCTCTGGGGCAATTGCAGTTTTTTGACTTTGGTAAAATCTGGACTTTAAGTCTTTAATTGATCATTTATAACACCTTTTCCTATATGGTGCATGACATAAAAATCCTTTTATAATCTTTATGGGCCATTTTTTGAAAGTCTTCACATTTCTATCATGTATGGTGTTTGAGAAAAGCTGATATGAAGCTGCTCCAGCTAAAGATTTTCCTTTTGAAGTGCACAATTGGACAGACTTCACTCCAACAGCTAACTCTATAAAATGCATGCGAAACAAAAAGTGTAGATAGTGAATTGAAAAGGACCATAATATTGATCCTCGGGGAATACCTTTTGTCATTTGAGATTGAACACTGCCTATTATTGCACTTAGATGTACTTAGTATGAAGTGCATTTTAAACCATTGGCAGACAGGTGGCAACCAAGAGCTTAATCCAGCAAAAACTATGAGTTTTTTTTTAATATCAGATTTTTAGGAGACCTCTGTAAAAATGGCAGCACAAAGTTTTCTCTTGTCTAGTATAGATACAGTTTCATTAATGACCAAAGAAATGTCAGTAAATGCAATATAGCCAATCTTGAAACCAGACTGACGAGTCTTTAAATAGAACACAACATCAATCGATCATTTGCAAGGGGCTGTCAATGATCAACTGACACTGTACAACTTCTGCCAAGTAAACACAGGTTGTAGATGGGCTGATCGTTATTTAGATCAGTTATGTCTTTGCTTTTATGCAGGAGAAAAACATGAATGGTCGACAATTTAGGGGGTTTTCAGGTAAAATTATCAAGGTCATAAACATGTAACAACAATCTGGTGTACAAATAATGAAAAAACTGGCTCTAATGCATCTTCGCCTGTTGTTTTCTTATCATCAGCAGTGAAAAGGAAGTTAGTGTCTACTTGCAAAGTAAAGAATTGGAGAGTAAAAAAAGGCTCATTGTGTTGACTATAACAAGAGTTAACACTGATTGTGGGGAGGAGCTCTGGTAACGGCTGGGTCAGAGTTATCAGCATATTCTTTTTTTGCTTAGAGTAAGGAAATTTTACCCAAAATCTCCACAGCAAGCTAACTTTCGCCTTCTTACGGCTCAGCAGTGAAACTAACAGCCTGACAATAGAGGTGTTTGCTTTACCGCAAGCTTGCAGTCTGCGTGTGTCTGTGTTGATGTGCACGTATCCAACCTAAAACAATTCAAATTCTGGGTCTTGGACTCTCGAAAAAGGAGAAAGGAGCCGTTTTAGAGAAATATTATGGTAAATGTGCGCATAAAGGCACACCCAGCCACAAAGTATATTACCCTCAAAAGTATTGCCAGCCTCATATAAATAGCGCAGCAGAGCACACTTACTCATCACAGATACCACAGATCAAAAAACCAGCGACCTTCTGGCCACAAGCCTACTTTTCTAATCGTCAGGTCAGTGCTGCTCCCCCTCTTCCTTTGTGTTGTAAATTGTTCTCCACAATACCTGAATTCTTTCATCATATGCCCATTGATAACGTAGGCATTACACAAAACAATAATTAGCATTCTCTAATCTCAAAGAATATAACTTGTTATAGTGACTGAGGAGTGTTTCTAGGTAGCCTGGTACGAGTGAAAAACACGGCAAATTATTTTATAGTGGGAATTTACAACTGCTATTAAGGGGAGTAAAAACTGTGTTGGCGGACTTCTGAAGACAGCTCCAAAGATCAGGTGAAAAGATGAAGAAGACAGAAAGGCGTTCTTTGTTGCAAAGGGAATTTTTAAATACTGTATCTACTTTTAAAATGGATCTACTGAAACTGATTATTTTATTCAATATGCAACACAGCATAGATTGTGCAGCTCTTTTTAGGGAATTTTTTTTTGAAGGTAGTTAGTTATAATCTTCTTACTTTTGTGTTATCGTCCATTTTCAGGATTTTTTTCTTTTTTCTTTTTATAGTTTTGCTGTTTTACTAATGCATTAATTATAAGTAAGAACTGTGATTTTTTTTTTTTTTTTTTTTTTTTTAGAATTTACTACTGTCCAAATTTCCCATTTTCCTGTTAGTCAGAGTCTAAATCTAGTGTGAACGATTCTAGTGGGGAACAACAGGCTTATTCATATTCTCAGCAGCCATGTTTACGGACAGTGACATTATTGATTTTACTTGAAAAGCAGCCAAATGTCCCTCACCCACTTTGCAAAATTCAGAAGTTTTATAGAGTCACTATGGTAGCCTATGAAAAATATTACCCTCCACTATCTAAAGGAGTAGATAAGGCATTTGGATTCTGTTTCTTTATATAAATACCTCAGCTGATGGTGCCTTAAGAAGCAGCCATGTAATGAATGTAGTTTGACACTGTATATGGTACAGGCTGACATCCCTCTAAAAGAAAACCTACCAAAACACACTTTACCTTTATAGGTATACACTCAACTAAAACTTTCTATTTAAAGTGAGGTCAAACCAACACATTTTGAGAAGACTAAAGAAATGACAGTGTGAGGTTCTTTTTTTCTTCCTTTTTTTTTTTTTGGTAAAGTACAAGATAGCATAAAAGGAGATTAAGGTTCCCTGACACGGAGGCTGCGTGCATATCATATAATACAACCATTTAATTACAGACACAGATGTGGATAGGATTAGTTTTTTTTTTACATATTCAAATGAAATGAGTTATAAACTGTTTTGATGCATATATTACATTGTAATGTAACACATGCACACAGCAGCTACCAAAAGAACAAAAAAAAAGAGTTAAAATACACATTGCTAGCAGATGGCGCAAGTGTGAAAACTGCAGATGCAATTACTTTCCTTGCCTGTAGATGGTGAACATCTTCATATGTGCACCTGCAGCTCTAAACTGCAGCTGCTGTTATTGTTCAATTTGCCACAGGTTGGACAGGAATGGGCTTAGAACTACTTTCACTGTGGCTCTGCAACTGGATGATATTGGCTGGGCCTGGTTACATTTTCTGTACATCTTGATATTCTCAGCTGGACTAAAACAAATACACTACATAGGAGGTAATATATGATTACTTGTTATGTCGGACAATAAAAATAGTGGCATGGTAATTTAGAGCAAAAAGAAATACATTCTGAAAACATCACTCTTTAACATATTCACTTTTCAGGCATTCTCTCCAAAGCTCTTTCGGATTTTGTCTCACGTGTCTTATCACCAGTTAATAATATTCCTCACATATCGCCACAGCTTAGTGAGCCACAGGTTAACCCCCAAGTCTGTCAGATATTGCATTTCTGGGGTTAACATCTTTCGGCACAACTCCTGATAGGCTTTGTCTATATTTTTATTCAAGTTGTATCCCACGATAGACTTTTCTCCGATGGGCTGCCATGGCTGCATGGCCTCCTCATGAATGCTTCCAGATTCGACAGAGTGACCTCCCTCGATGCAGATCTCCACCATCTCTGCATTCCTCCTCCTGAGCTCTGCGACATCCTCTGCCATACGCTCTCTTCCATAAGCCTCCACGTTGTCCCAGAAGGTCTGGTTAAAATGTTTGTAAAGCTTCCAGTCAATGCCGTTCCACTGCAAGGCCTTTGCCCTCAGTTCTGGGCTCAGATTAGATACAGTGGATTCCTTACGTGAGTTGAGCTTGAAGAAGAGGAGGTCATCCATCTGCCAGCAGAGGGTGTCCTTGAGCAGGATGAGTGATTCCTCAAAGTGCTCCATTAGCATGACCAAGTGAAAACGCTCAGCAATGAACCTGATGCTCTCCTCTACACGGGGGTCATCTGGATCCAGGGTGTTGTCCTGCCCAAAGTCAAAGAAGAGCAGGTTCTTCAGGTAGAAGGAGTTAAATCCATTTGGGCTGAAGTAGAGGTTGGGATCCCGCAGGAACCCGGCCATCTTATCTTCACCTGGTATACTCCAGGTGAGAGGAACAATGTGACCAAAATAATGGAAGGACGACTCAAAGAGATCTGCAGGATTTCGCAGAATCGTGATGTATAAAGTGTCTCTAGGCAGCACTTTGGCCACCTCAGGTGCATTGAAACGCATGTGGTTGCACATGATGTTAAAACACATTCCAGATTTGTGGCCTCGAACGTGCGTGTGCTGAAAAGGTGAGGGGTAGAAGAAATCGTTTCGGCTGTTGGGGAAGGCAAACTTGAGTTTGTGCTTCTCTCCAAAGCGGAGCAGGATGTTGAGGACAGTGCTGCTTGCAGTTTTATGGGTCTTCATAAACATGATGTCCACTTTAGGAACACAGATGTTATTGTCTTGCTGTGAGCCATTTGTGTTTGACTGGTTGCTGTGCTGGTCTGGTTGGGGAACACAGGAGTGAGGCACTGGAAGCCTAGAAAAAAGTTAGCATGTGGAAATTATTTATCAATTTAACATAACAAATTTCCATTCTACGTTGAAAACTATTATGTAATGTGTACTGGTTTTTTTGCAGATATGGTGAGCTGATACAGGTCTTTGCATGCGACAACATTTTTTGTCTTTTGACTATTTTCCAAGTTTACAGTGTTTTCCAGAACTGTACTCTGTGAATATTGAAAGCCTCAAGCCATATAAGACAAGAAAAGGGTCAAAAAGACAATTAATTCCGGGATTTACTTACACATCGCTGTAATTTACAGAGCGTTAAAGGGGTAAGTCATCAACAAAATGACAAATTTGTCATTATCCTCATGTCAACACCAATAAACAGATGCAGGTGAAAACATAACCTCCATGGCAGAGGCAATAAGATTCATTGACCGTGGATTGCTCTGGGGCAATTGCAGTTTCGTGGCTTGGTTAAAATCTGGACTTTGAGTCTTGAGTTGATCATTTGTAAAACCTTTACCTATATGGTGCATGAGATAAAAATCCTTTTTATAATCTTGTGGGGCCATTTTTTGAAAGTCCTATGAATGGTGTTTCAGAAAAAGCTGAGATGAAGCTGTGTAAGTTAACTCAATGTGTGTTATATTGCAAACAGAGTTCACCAGCACTCAAAATATGAGGCTGAGTATATATCATACTTATATAGCTATAATTAAGATTTTTGGGTCAGCTGTTCTTTCAGGTAAGGTGATCCCCATAAATCTGGGGATACTGGGTCTATAAATAATCAATTGAACAAAGGATAAAAAATCTAGCCAATGGTGATCAATTCATTTTCAGATCAGACCTTATAGACTATTTTTTAAAGGTAGCAGTGTAAGTGAGGAACCTTCCTCATATGAACAATGGATGATGTTAAAGAAAGTTCAGACAGAGACTAATGTTCTAGTGCTAAATGAAAGTGCAGCGTGGGAGTCATGAAATTCATTTCAAGTAAATACACTGAATTCTATTTTGATGAACATTCAAAAGGATTGCACTTATTGTAATACAAGTGAATGGATTGGTTCAAGGCCCACACAGTTTGTAAATAAACCCCTAATAAGTGAGGCACAGACACTTTGAGGTGAACATCTCATTTGCAGGAGCCAGAAGTCTGTTAGGACCACGTATGCACTTAGTGTTGTCTATAGATAAGGATTATACATGAGTATAATTAGGTTGTAAAGTGCTAAAATTAGAAACTAAGGTCTATAGGTTATAGATTAAAGGACAAGAGGTTGATGCCGATATGAGATGATTAACAAACTGTTCAAAACAAGGTAGTTTGCAGTGTCTGTTATTTCTTTCTAGATTTTTATCTCTGCAGATATTCTGCGTCTGCAGACCGGACAGCACTTAGGGTAAAGCCTTATTTTACTGGAGCCTTTATCTTCCCAATAAATATATTTTCTAACATTTTCAGCTGCTGTTATTGTTATTGTTATTATTGTTATTGGGACTGTCATACTATTTTAAGACATTTTTCTGTAAAACTTAATGTAATGCCGTGAGAGATTCTTACTCTGGTGTACTGAAGTTGATCTGCAGTGTAGAAAGACAGTAGAGCAGACTCATACTGATGAGGACGCAAGCCACAGTGACGCGTTTGACCATGAGCTGCCACCACTGCCTCTGTTGATTTTGGAGCATGGTGACAAAGAACTGAAAAGGATCACCTCACGAGAAGGGGAAGAATGAAAAGACAAAGGGAAGGACAAACACTATTTTTGTTACATTTCCCTTAATAAATAACACAGCATTATTAAAACTTCTGTTTTTAATTATGGAAAGAGTTCCGGTACCAGGTCAATCAAGCCTCATAACTGCCTGAATAATAACCAAAACAGACTCCAAATTCAAAAAAAAGAATAATCTTCACATTAAAAGGGTAAATGTAAATGCAAGTTTCACTCATTCGTTCTTAAAACGAATAACGAAATATAGGGGAAAACATGATCCAGGTGGAAAAGTCTTTGCTGGTTGGCATAAAAATGATAAAATACATATAAAAAAAATGGGTCCAATTCATTGAAAGGAGCCGCCAACGAGAGCTACGAAGACAAAGAAAGGCACCACAGTAAAAACTTGTTTGTGAAATTTCAAATAATTACATATATTTTGTTTTCATTTTCTCTGTATTATTAGTCTTGCTACTTTTAGTCATTCTTCACTTCAAATAAACAAATTAAAAATAATTATCGGTTAAATCAAGTCATAAAGAATATCTTTGAACTTGAAACTAGGGAGAAAAGATGATTTCAACTTTTTTCACAGCAACAAATGCCTATATGGGAAACATTTCTTCAAGCTTTTATTTTTAGAATGTAGCGTTTGAGACTAAGGGTAATTATCAGATACTTTTTTTTTTTTTTAATGAACTAAGGAAGTTCTGTGACAGTTAAATAAAAAAGACATTTAAAACCCTCCCATCAGACTTAGTTGCAAGTTTTAATAATGCTACAGTACAAATTTGTGAATACAGAGAGAAATTTAAACTGAAATGGCTTTAATCATGTTTAATGCAATGATATAGTTTGCTACACTTATTTTAATAATACCAATGAGACACACTTTATTCGTATGTTATGGCTATATTCACCTAGTGAAAGATGATACAAACAATAAATATCATTAATTTTCCATTTTAAAATGCTGTTATAATGAGCACAAGGAAGACATCTGTTGAAGAGCAGTTGATGACCTCTCCCATCGGCTTATTTGCATCTTTGAGATACTTTCTCTTTGGGGAATTACATTTGCAAAATAAATGTTTTTAGCCAGCAACTGCACATTCAAAAAACATGGGTAGTTTATTTCGTTCTTTCCTTTTATTTATTTTGTTACTAAGCTGTACTGGTCACATTTGCTGCCATGGCTTTGCCCTGCTCTTTCCAGAGGAGACACACAAATACATTATCTTTCAACTTTTTTGTTATAGAGAACTGCACAGTCTATTGCATTGGCTATTTTCTGTTAATTTGAACTGACTAAAGATAATAAATACATTGTGAATTTCTCACATATTCATTGATTTATTGAGTATTTCACTCTGTTTACTTTTAATTTTTATGACTTTGTTCAAGAACATAAAACACAAAACGTGGACTTGCGTGCGAAAAGTCTGAAGAATAACTGTGCTGAGAAAATGTTATTATTATTTTAAATCAACAGATGAAATTGAAAACATCACATTAGATTTGGAAAGGAAAAGCGTAAACCTACCATTTAAGTGGCATGTCAGTCGCTGGGCAGTCTCATAGAATTTCTTCCTGCAATGGCTGGTAATTGATAACTTACCTTTTTATTGCCTTGTTTATACTCTGACCTCAAACTTTGTCATCTCCCCAGTAACCAAATCCGATGGGATATAAAAGTCCTTCCTGGTATCAGGTTCTGTGTGTCCCAGATGTGGAGGAGGAAAGCAAAAAAACGGCAAGGTGCAAGCATCCCAGCTGTTGTGCTCCAATACAGTATCCTTTCCTCTGGTTCAAGAGTATTTTCCGAAACCAAGGGGGGGTCGATGAGTTGATGGGTCGATGATTTATTCTCAGTCACTTCTTGGTACACAAGTGTCAATATTCACCTCCACGAAACGCACGGGAAATACACAGCTAAGAAAGGTAGAAGACTCCTGCTTTAAAAATTGTGACAAACAAGGTTCAGCTCAGTGCAAAATCTCCTTAGACTACTTCTGCATGTTTGAATATAACGTAATTGATACAACGGAAGAGAAAAACTTCCACACACCAGAGTCTGTGTATTTAATTACATTCATAAGCTTTCCGTCACGGTTCTTCTGGCATTCAGGGCAAAAAGAATGCAGGATCGCTCAGGTGTATATGCATTGCTGCCCCACTGCAAAACATCTGTGTATCCTCGACAAGATCACACTCAAGAGCATTATAGTCCCATTATATGACATCAGATTGACCATAAATATCACATTTTCCCCTTTATGTGTATGTTGTGGTTATCTAATATTCATTTATTTGGCTTTTAAAAACTACTACAGAGAGGAAATTTATGTTTGATTTGGGCTCCAGTAAATGTGAGACTGTTGGTCGTTATATGATTTCCTCTTTTTTGTTTGACTTTGGTCTACAAGTATCAGCCACTGTCAGTGAGCTCACTAGAAAAATGGTCAATTCAGTTTTACTGCAGATGCTTATATTATATGGTAATTTTTAAAAAAGTGCTTTGAACAATACAGCACTTCCAAATACTGTTTCTCCTTTGTGAATAAATGGCATGGGGTATATATATATATATATATATTTTTTTTTAATACAACAGAGAAGACCTTTTTCATCTATTGTGTTATTGTTCAATGTGTTCAGCAGATGTGTGGCTGGTGGGTAACAGTGACCTCTAATGAAGTAAATGAGTAATAACATGGTCATGGTTGTACCGAGCATGGATTTCTGAGGCACAGGAATTTTAACATAAAGAGCTATGGAAAAGGCTGAGATGGAAGAATAGGGTCAGGTCTACAGAGCACAATCCTGTAAAATTGGTAAATTCAGCAAGATATACTCAGATTGATGGTTTAAGATGGTATACGTGGTGAAATGATGACAACACATGCGACTTTCTTTTGCTCAAAATCTGAAGTCTGAACTCCATTACCGAGCCAAACGTTGGGGGGTTGGGGAATTTGTTTGAGTGACATTGTCACTTTGAGGTTTCCTCAAAGTCCCATTGTGAAAGCACTGCTGCTCGTTAGACAGCGGTAAAATAATGTTGTTTTCAAGGCTTGTTGATCTGTAAATGTGAAAAACCAGATATCCTGAAAAAAAAAAACCCAACCCCTCTGATCTTGAAAACACATTGCTGGATAATTAAGAGCTTAAAAAACAAATATGTGGCAGGCAAGACCTGTTTTACAACCACAATTATTCTTTAATTTTCAGAAATAATATAAAGAAGATGATTATACCACTGGTCTGTAAATTACATTCACTTTTATTTGATCTAAAACTCTAAAAAGAAGAACATTTCTTACAAAAAACATTCATCTGCGGTAATGAATTCATATAGCAATTCTGTGGCTAAGGAGACCCCGACTGCAGACACTGGCAAAGCTTACATGAATTTATCATGTTTTATTGGTATTTCACAACTGCCAGTGAACTAATTCCAAGGATGAAAACAGCATGTGTCAGTGCTTCATCTGATGGATGCATAAAATTGGAAACATGCACACACTGTGTTATACATTAGTCATCAGTGTCAGTCACCATGAAACTGTCAGCACATTACTGTATAAATGGATATTGTTACACTGTGTTTGTCCAGAGATTGGCTGTCACTTGTTCGTTAATCAGAGCAAAGCAGCCACCGTACCAATACACATCTGTAGTCAACACTACGCTGTATATTGTGAGCCATAAGAGTTTGAATTGATCATATACAACCTTTTAGACAGTGACCTTCCTTTATGGCGGCGTCACACTCAGCCCAATTAACTCGTGACATTATGGAGAGAATCAAACACTGTTACCAGCTTTTTGTTTGAAATTTGAATTTCTGTATGGAGAGGGGGTTATGTATCATTTACTGTATACATCCGCCAACTCTTGTCCAGATTTGCATCGAAGAGAATGAGCTGGTGATCTGTGGACGCAGATAAACGCGCAGGCGCTGTTGCGGCTGTTTGGCAATGAAAAAGAAAGCTTTAGGTGGGATGGTGGATAAGCAAAAAAATAACAGTCCATCTGTTATTTTACCACCTCTCATTTCTTCCTCTTTCTGTCACTCTCTTTTTTTTTTTTTTTTCGCTCTCCATGCTGCTGAAAGGGCTGCAGAGAAAGACACCTTGTGCACAGCTGGTAACTGCAAGATGAATTGTCTGGTCAAATGAACTACGCCACATGTCTTAGATGTTGGATCCGCAAATTGGGTGCAAATTGCGCTGCTCGTGCCAGCGTTAAATAAAGAGCCTTTATCATATATTTTCATAGATTAAAATTGTATCAAAAAATTATTTTTGTAAATTGAAACTAAGTTTTAACACATGGCTCCTTTAGGGCTCCTTTACAAACCTAAAGATTAGTTTAAAAGGTAGGAGCCACCTTAAGCCCCTTTAAGTTTCTTTCTGGCAGTTGCCAGATTTACCCACCTAGTAATCCAACATTGACTTAGCGGGGGAAAAAAAAAGTAGTGATGATGTTTAACAACAAAAACTCATGTGCCTAACAGCCGAAGCATTAAAGTGATATGATCATTAATGCACACCAGTATTTGTTGTATTTGCATGACATTTTGTGGGCAAAGTATATGTTTGGGTATTGAACGGGGACGGTATTTGGTTTCAAACAGGCCTCAGTGTAGATGGCGATCTCCAGTACATTACAGCCATCTTTTTAAAGCTTCACAAAAAGCCTTCACTTATCTTCAAATTTCTCCAAACAGCTTGCGCAGCATAAGCTGTGTTGTTTGCACAAACAACTGCCCTGAGGGTCTAATAGTCCAATATGTATTTCCTGCACTCCGGTGACCTGCAAACCGACAGCAGTAGACATTGACCGCAGCACCGAAGAGAGCTCAGATGGAGCTATGAGGAATAATACTGTGTTGGCCGAGTAGATAAGACATTCTTGTCTTGTTGTACTGATAACATGTTGCCACTAATGGCCACATAGCATAAGGTGCGTGTGTATCCTCACATGATAGCAGCATTGCAGCAGATTCCACTGGGTGCTCTGGGGAGTGAATGAGACGATGAGACAGAGGGAGGAGGGGTGATAAACTCATATTTGGATGAGTGCTGAAAATCTCACCCCACGAGGCAACAGAAAATGAAAAAGAATCTCCCACTAGCTAACCAAACACCAACTTTGCATATGAATAGTAAGAATATGAGAAATCACAACCATGGCTTTAATAATAACTACATCTGGAACATGAATTATTCATGAACTGTGCATCCTATACAGTGACGGCTCCGTGTGTGAGGGAGCGTGAACATTATGGCCTATATGTGTTATCTCCCCGCCTCCTTTTCTATGGGCTGTTGGCATGGGGGAGAGCGAGAGAAACACAGACTGTTTTTGGTCGAAGGCACAGCAGTCATGATGACAGAATGCAGGCCAATGTTTACTCATCTTGGGAATGAAATACTCTGACTTTGCAGAGGATTTAGAAGTTATACAAGCATGTCCAAACACACACGCATCCAGACAGACAAATAAAGCCTGCTGACTCAATTCCTTCTCTTCCCCGTCTCTCCTTCTGCCACTTTCTCCTTAATTAGTTTGCCTCTCATGTTCTTCCCGTCTCTCTCCGTTACTTTTTCTCCATTCACTCGCTGCCTGTCCTGCTTTCAAAGCAATATTTTACTTTGCAGCAAGATTTCACATCACTTCAGCTTGGGAAATTTGAGCGTTCACATGACCGAGACTATGAACAAGTTGTGTTTTTCATTTAAATCTGGAAAGAAATGAATCGCCACTACTTTGACATAGGCATATGATTATGGTGCTGTTTACTAACCAGCCAGTGTCTCTTTGTCTTGGATGCTCTGCATCATAGAGCACCGAAATGTATCTGACTGTCGCCCCTTATTCCTGAATTTATCTTGTATGTTCAGGAGGACTGGCCTGCAGTGTCCACACAGACGCCTCCATCTCTCATTCACTGATATGTTTTATTTCTAAACTCAGGGTGTTCTTTCAAATCCATCTGTGGATTTACTGTATATCTCTTAATCACTTGGTGAAAATTATTGTCATGCTTTCAGGAACTGCATTGGCTTTGGTTATCTGTGCCTGAGGTCAGGACTGATTCTTATTGAACTCGCTGTGAATTGATTGAAAGCAGTAATTATGTTTGTGCATTTAGTCACCGATTTAAAAGGTTTTGAAGCTGCTGGGTTTAATCTGGTGGATTTAGAGGTCTTTTATTGGATATTTGTCAGATTCTCTTTCTTAAAATCCTTTCTGATGCGTTTGTACACTGTTTTGTATGCATTCACTTTTTTTTTTTTTTTTTTCCTATTCAGGGTATTAAAGATAAATAGCCTACAATTTTCGGTCGTCTCAATGCACAAGAAAATAAAGAAAATTTGATTGGAAATGTGATCAATATTTAATTACAATGACTTGTTTTTCACTAATCTAAATAAAGTTAGAATAAAATGCCCCATAAAAGCCCAGTTGGTAAGAATAAATTAATTCAGACAGAAATAGCATCCCACTTGAAATAACTGGATTCGAACTTTATTATATATTCAGATGTATAGAAAAATAAATCACTTACTTTGACAAGTTTATATTTTGCATATATCTATACGCCGTATCTTTCACACATGCTTCACTGTTCCACTGGGACAACGTACCTCTCTGCTTTCCATCCCTGGTCTTTTACGAAAGCTCTCCGACACTCAAGTGATGAATTTTTCTCAGAACTATCACTGAACTGCCGATGTTTACTAGTTTCTGGGAGATAATGTCTCCTCGGGGCTCACCTCCTGTACATTAATTCCGTATTTTCTGATGATATTATTGCTTCACAGCAGTAAACCAATAAATATACCAAATAATATGCAAAGTGGTTGATGCAGGCCAATATTTTTCAGAAGCCTGCCCCGAGAGTGGTTTGATTGATTTGGTGTATTTCACATGTTCTGACCATTTTCAGGTGAACAGGACACCGTATCTGGATGAACTGTAATTGACGACTGCACTGATGACTTTTCTCCTGCTACTACAAGAGTGCCGTATGCTTACTCAACTGAGTTTCACCATGCTAGCTACAAATGAATTGCGCGTACTTACATAAATTCAGAAGTTGAAGCGCAGTACCTGAGTCTGTGTGTCTGGTTTTCGCATTTGGAAATTCTGAGCTCTGATAGGGAAGCTTGTGCTAGTAAAACTAAAGCAGACACGACAGGCTCAGTTGAAAAAGAACATTTTTCAGAGAAGCATTATGGATTTTATGTCCCCATGCAGCCAAAACATATTTTTCTTGCTGCAAGGCAACCCTGTTCAGTACTACAAAAATGTATAGTACTAAAGTTTTTTCCCAATTACGCTGTGAAGGCAAACGCTGTCTGGATTGGGTTCAGAGGTAACATTTTGTGTGAATGCAAGCCTATATTCCTGTACTGCACCAGTGTCACATAGCGATAGCAATCTTACATGCTGCAGCACTTTGACACCGGAGTCTGTGGTTCACAGCCTCACTCCCAGAGTACTTTGGATAAGGTTAGAAAAGATTGTGTTTTCTGCTGAATGACATTAAACACATTGTGTCTTGTGCATTGTAAACTTTTTGAAGTCTTAAACTGGGACCACAATTTCTTCTACCTCAACCAGGTGCTGTGACATTAAATATTCAAGTAATAACTGATCATTTCTTTGACATCTTTTTTCAAAAATAAAAAACAAAACAGCACAAAATTATTAATGTTGACAACTTACATTTAGCATTCACGTCATTATTCATTGATTTTCATTGGAGATTCATTATCCATTTTGCTGAAAAAATGGGAAATGTGGGTAGCAATTTAGAGGTCTGGGACCATATAGATCAACCTGTTTCAGTTATTTTTTGCAAATTAGTCATTATTTTTTAAAGTAAGTAAGTAATCTTAGTCAGTCAAAACTTTTGAGAATGTTAAAACAAAATGTGAGCAAATGGAATTGATAATTAGAAGATTATATCACATAAATATCATCATTATCATCTCCATCATCATTGACTTTCAGACCTGATTTGGTAGGATCTAAAATATTCACAACATTCCAATAGGTAATCAGAGCCGTTATCAGGTTGTAGACTGCGCACAGACACACACACACAGACACACACACACACACACACACACACACACACACACACACACACACACACACACACACACACACACACACACACACACACAGTACGTTACCACACAGTGCATGCAGGTGAACAGCTGCTGAACATGGGGGGGCTGTTAAATATTTCAGGGGGTACACACATTCTCTCACCAGCCTCCCTCCCCTGCCAGCATACTGGGAGGTGTTATGGCAAAAAAGGACATCCATGACTTATTAATACAACAGGGAAGGATGTCAAATGATGAATGATGAAAGGAAATAATAAGAATTGATGCTCATTATGGAGTGGAGAGTTGTAAATGGTGAATTATGTGTGTGTTTGTTCCAGTGCGCTCATTAAGACTGAGTTTGTTTAAAAGTTTTTGTCAAAGTAACTCAGGTTTTCAATTTTCTTCAATAGACAGCGATAAACTTTACTCAGGATTTCCGGATTTTCTCACACAAACACAAACTTTATCTCTGGTGTCTCTTTCCCACTCTTTTTTTAATGCATAATTTCTATAGACTTGGCACAGTGGTGCAGTGGTAAACGCTGTGGCCTTTCAGCAAAAGGTCAGAGCCCGGGGTTTGAATCTAGGACTCTCCTCCAGGTGCTCCTGCAGTCCAAAGACATGCAGCTTGCACCCTGCAGACACGAGCTGGTATAAATAATGGACGGATGGTTTTCTACAGAGGTGAACAGTTGGTTGTTTTCACCCCAGTTTAGCTCAACCTATGATTGTGCACGTGTGAATACTTTTAGTGAAACACAACTTTATGTACTGCCCCTTATTTCTGGACACGAGGGCACTCATCCCTTTTTTGTGTGGGCATGACTGTTCTTTTCTTTTCGCAGGGTTACTTCTATAATGATGATACGTTCAACTTCAACTATGCTCAGGCTAAAGCAGCCCTTGGCAACTACAAAGAGGCAGAAGAGGAACCTCACTTCAGCAAACATCTACAGAACTGCTTTATAGACTTTTATTCATTCTGACTGAAGTTATTGATCATTTTATTGCGCTAATTTTAATGTTTCTTTCAGGTTTTTCTGCTCATTCAGAGTGAAAAGATCAAGACTGACTATGTTTACCTCAGCTGGCTGGCACAATGCTGTATGTTTACAGTATATTGATACCGTAAAAATAATAACAGTCAAGTCTTAAATGAATGCCGCAGGCCGCCAGCAAGAGAATACCAGCTCAAAACGCCAGACTGCTGGTGAGGTGTTTGTTCAGTAAGAAGGCTGGGAGTTGACATTCTGCGTATATTATAACTAGAGTGGAAAAAAACTCCAAAACAAGAGCGATACGATCCAGTCCCTTAGTTTTCACCGGCACACTTGCTGCTGTGTTCGGCACCAGCTGCATAAAGGTGAGGCCTTTGTAGGTAGACGTGAAAAAAGTTTCAGGAGTCTATAGCTGTTGGCATAAAAGCATGGAGAACGCTCTCCGAGACCTTGAGCTGGTGAAAACATGACTGGGGAACCTTTTACACTTGTTCACTGACGCTGAGATCTGAATCAAACATCACTGCCAGATTTCTAGCCTTAGGCTTGTAAAGAATGTAGGTTTACTTTTACACTAGGCTAGTGTTACACTCAGCAGCTCTAAGATATGGAAATCTCCATTCTAAGATTTTTCTTCATTTCTTGACTTAATCCACATCAATAAAACATGCCCAAAGGTGTTAAATATCTTCCAAATTTGAGTCTATAAAGGTTGCTGAAACTGGCTATGAATGATGGATTATTTAACGCTCGTCCAGAAGGGTGGGCTTGCCTGGGAGCTCTATCTGAAGATGGGCACCTCCTCTGATTCTTTCAGTCTGCTGCAGCTCATTGCCAACGACTACTACAAGGTGAAGTCATCCTCTGTCTTCTGCCTCTTGTTACATCTGCGGTCACCACTTAAAAAGAAATACGCGTGTAAATGTATGAATTAGTGCTGAAATGATCAGTCAATTTAGTGATTAGTCGCTCGGCAGAAAATTAATCACCAACTATTATGATAATCAATTAACTGTTTAAATTATACAACCATCAAAGATGCTAAACATTAATGAATATGAAAATGGTCTTTAGTTACAGCCCTAGTGTGAACATTTATTTGCCTTTTTCGATGAAGTTATGCATAGGGCTGCAACTAATCATTGTGTCCCTTATCTATTAATCTGCAGATGATTTTCTGATTCATTACTGAACTGGTTAGTCTATGACATGTCCGACAATCATAAATAACAAAACAAAAACACACACATTTTTATTTGTTTTTTTAAAATAAATGGTAGAACTACATTTTGACATAAGACTTCTCAACCAAAACACAATCTTAAATAATAATTCATAATAATTTGCAACAAATCTGCAAGTAATCTAATTACCAGAAGTGGAATTGACACACAGTAACCTGGGGCCCGCCGTTTGTCTAATTTATAATAATTTAACCCGTAACCTAGTCTTCTCTCCCCGTTCAATTTTATTCTCCAGCAGGCTCACCACGAGAGAGCTTCTGCTTCGGAACAAGGCTATTATGAAAATGAGACATTTATCCACCTAAAATAGTATGTTCAGCCTTTGGTAGCTAGTTAGAGTTGCCCTCTAACTATGAAAAAATGCCATCTTCATTTGAGTGGAATTGTCACACCAAATATCGATGTATTCAAGGAAGCCTGGTGATACATTCTGGTAGCTTTTTGTTTGTTTTTTATGCCATATTTAACACAAAATTATCTTTTATTTTGTCTTTTTAAACTGCTTTGTATTATTATTATCATTATATTAATGATATATTTTTTTCTTTTTTAGCAGTACACAACCACAAACACACGTTTTCCTATGGGTGTATAGTTTAGCTCAAGGTGTGAAAGAAAGACAATTTGAGGGAGTTTCTTCTTGCTTGTATGATTTAAAAAAAAATTATTTTGTCTTTTTAATTCAGGTCTTAAATACCGCTCTGAAATACAGGCTACACAGCTACATTTTCATGTCCCTGCAACTTCATATTCATCTCCATGTTTTCTGGCAAAAAGCAGATGAGCCATGTTGTTCTACAATTTGAAAACAAGTCTTTTTTAAAAAAAAACCCCAAACAAACCTGAATACAGCGCAGATTAGTACTACTTAAGGAAACGACACAAGAAGGTATAAAGATGGAGGAAGGAGTTAGCAGTACTATACGACTGATGATTTGACTTTGGTTGCACAAAGCAGCCGAATTCTTAATTTTCTTAATGTATTAATTTCTTCCCTTTTCACTCTTCGCTTTCTGTCTGCCCTCCTCTGTTTCTCTCTTTCCACTACCAAAGGCCGCTACCAAGGGCTGAATGTTTCTCTCTTTTTTGTTATTTATCTCTTACTCTGACCATTTTCTTCTGCATCATCTCTGTGTCTTCCTCTCACTTCTGATCAGATATTTTCTCAGTATCCTTCTCTGTCTCTGCTTTCTCTGCCATCTCCTCCTCCTTCTCCTCCCTCTTTTAAGCTGTCCTCTTTTTCCTCCTTTACATACACAGTATGCAGCAACTCTCTCCCCTTGTTTTGCTAAACACCCTCCTCTTTTTATCTTTCCCCTTCTCCTTCCTGTCTACCCATCCCTTCTTCTCTCTCCTTGTTTTTTAAACCTCTTTTATCCCAGTTTTCCTTATTCCTCCTCACTTTTTCCTCCCTTGAGACTCTCTCTCTCCTGCTTTATCCACCTGTTTCCTTCATTAATCTCCTCTCTGTTCCTCTTCTCCTTAACTCTCATTCTACCTCCACAACCATATCGCTCTCTCTTCTACTTCTCTATCGGTCCAGGGGGATGGTATTTGTATCACTGTTTGTCTTGATATCTAGCAAGTGTCCGCGGGCTTTCCTTGGGCCATCATCCTTGATATTCTCTAATCCAAAATAAATCTTAATAAACGTGTTTTTCTTACCAGTAGAGAAACAGAAGCTCCATCTTGGTATCGCTGCCAGCTTTTCTTCTACTTCCTAGAAATCCAGATGACGCAACCTGGGTGCCTCTTCTGGATTTGTTCAAAAAGATTTAAATTTAAATTGAGCTAATTAGAGGAGCTGTCTAGGGAGTCCCTCACCTGGGCCATCTGTACATATATGTGTGTGTGTGTGTATGTACAGCAGGTTTTTCATAAGTTAAAAGGTTGCTACTTAACAGTACAGTAAATACAGAGGTCTCACAAGGGTATTACCACTCTCTCTCTCTTTATCTTTTGTGTATCTTTCTCTCTCTCTTAAACACTCTCTCACCTATTAATCCTTTAACTCTTGCTCGCTCTTTTATTTTGGTGTATCTGATAGTCTCAGTGAGATATATTCAATAACTTAAGTTCTTTTTAATACAAAACTACAGTAATTTATCATTGAGTTAGCTGATGGAAATTCAGAAACTAAAACAAGCGGAATACAAACACAGGACAACAGGAAATTAATTACTAAATGTCCTGAAGTCCAATATTGTTTATTAATGCAGATACTTGTGATACTTTCTCTTAATCTAAAAACAGTCATGAGGCACAAAGATAGTTACTGGATAGTGGAAAAACCAACCATAATAACTGCACTTAAAAGAGGTCATTTTTTTATTTTGTTTTTTTTTAAAGTTATGATTTATCTTAGTATCTTATCACTTTTTTCATCTCATGAATTGCACATACTCTGCATTTTTTTGTTAATCTCCCCCTTTGTCTCTTTGTGACTGCCTCTCATTGTTTTTTTTCAGTCATTCTTTTTTCCTTTTATCTAATATTACCTTTGTTTTATTTCTCTCTCCGTCCGTGTCTCCTGTTTGGTCTGTTCAGGCAGGATATCACGAGTTATCTTAGCACAACATATCATCATCATCCATCACCATAGTGGTGGTGTTAGTGAATCATGAGTGTGGCGTGCTGTATATGCATGTTTTAAAAATATAGGCTATAGAAAGGTGGAGTGATAGAACAATTTCAACCATTACTGATGATGAGAACTTAGATGTTTACAAGGTAAGTGAATCTTTTCAGATAGGTAAAACGCATAAATGACATGATTAATCAGTTGGGCATGGTAAGTGCATGCATTCATTTCAGCCTGCCACTTCAAAAGCTGCCGTGGTTGACAAAGAATTGTGAGTAAACAAACAGCAGAATCAAGATAAAATGAATCTCTAAAGACAGGTGGAGTGAACATGAAAAAGGAGAGGGAAAACGTGAGGAGGAAAATGGGATTTTTTTCTTCAATCAAAGTGGCAGGCGGTTCGTTTTTTAACACAGGGAATAATTTGAACTCAATTTAGTTTCCCATTAAAAATGTAATTGAACCACCAGATGAGAAAGTGATTCAATCAAAACTTCAAAATCAAAACTAAAATTATATCAAAGAAATTATAGCCTGTTCTTAGCAATGGAGTATGGAGAGTGCCTGGGTGTTTCTCATAGTTAGACATCATTTTCATGCCAATCCAGGTACTCTGACTCACTCTTGCCTAGTTAATTTGTCATCATTTTTTTTAGCCGGTCACTACAGCGATTATTTTCACCATTATGTATTGACAGGCACATGACAGACAAATCATATCACAAAAGAGGGTTTGTAAAGTGCAGCTTAAAGCTCTTCCTTGCTCTGTTTCAGCATGTTCACACCTGGGCGCTGCATTCACCACTGGAGGCAGCTCGCCACAATCAACACTACAGAAGGTGCAATCTGTAATATTCCTTCACACACAGTGACTATAATTTGTCAGTGAGGGTTTCTAAGTGTTGCCGATCAATGCCATTCACTGCTGGGTTAGTGCAGGCTCAGATTTCTTTTTCTGAACTTCTTAATAGAACAGGTACCTTGACAGTAAGTTCCACACAACTTTTCATACACTGATAATGTTGGTATGAAGGAATCAGTAACCATACAAAGACATAAGACAGGTTACACATACTTTTAAATTCACCCCTGATCATCCCAATAAAGTTCTACAGTATGTTCACCTTCCTAAGTATGATATAACAGAGGACCATCTTCCTAAAGAAGTGACCATTCGGAGTGGCAAACTCATGGTTTTCCATGCAGGTCACAGCCTTGAGTCCTTGAGTCCATTGGTCCAGGGTTCTCATATTTCCTTATTTACTTCCTCCCGTAAACTTGTAATCCCATAAAATGAGGGAGAAGTCTCTCCCTAACCTACATCCTCTCCAAAAGAGAGGATTAGATTTATTGTCATAATTGGCTAATACTAGCAGAGTTTTCTTTCTACATCTAATGCATTGTCTGTTAAGTCCATACGGATCCTACTGTATATACAAGATATTATTTTTCTCCAGTGTATTTGTTTCTCCACTATCTCTCTCCAGTAATATTCAAAGTGGTATTTCTTTAATGTCTTCCAGTTCCTTTTGTGTCTCCAAATAGTGTCTTACCTGAAGGTATCATTAGATGGCATACCATACTGATGCTTTGAGAGTTGTTCTTTCAAGCAATTGATTCACTGTTGTCAGACCTTTCTCTGCCCACTTAATAAAACCATTGTCCAGTTTGGCCAGCAAAAAGTCACAAATACAAGCTGTTTTGTTGTCCTCGATAAGGACATAGGTAAATTTGATAGTTGTGATATTATGATGTGCTAAGGGTGGCCTCGCTAGTATTTTCTTTAAAACACTTATCACGTCCGTTGCTTGTGAACATATCTATCCATAATTTAGCAACTCCTTCCTTAGGTGGTTTTCTCCTTTTAGTGAGGTCCAGTCAGGTCCACCTTTTCTCATTCTTTCATTCTTTCTTTCACCTGTGCTGTCCATTTCTTCTTCACACCGCTCAATCACGTGTTCTCCACGCCATGACTGAATGACTGATGATTACCAGCCAAAACAGCGGCTGGTATTGTTTTCACCTGTGTGTGTGTGTGTGTGTGTGTGTGTGTGTGTGTGTGTGTGTGTGTGAGAGAGAGAGAGAGAGAGAGAGAGAGAGAGAGATCATGGCAAAATGTGGTCCTGGAGACACCTACTGTAGCGGCAACAACGACAGAGGTGGTTTTGAGTACTTTGGCAAGTATTTACACGTCTGTCCGTCTGTGTGTGGACAGATTTTGTCACCGCAATAGTGTCATAATTGTGAAAGATACAGTCACAAAACTTTATAGGTGTATAGTTGAGATCAAAATGAAAGCCGAGTTCAAAGATGGGTGTGATCATAGCAAGGGTGTCAGAAGTAGGGGTTATGGAAGTAGAGAAGGGGCCTTTGGCCCCCCACTTTATGCCCCTGGCCCAAATTCATTTAAATCATGGATCACTGTATTCGAGTTCCAATCATTCCTGTCCACTCTAAGACATTAAGTAAAACTACAGACCATCTTGCAATGGGATCACACAAGCCACGATGCTTGTCAACAATTTAGTAATGACTACTGAGTACTCATCGGTTGGCCCATCAACATATTGATGGGAGTTGCGGCTTGTGTAATCTCATAATGAGATGGTCTCTAGTTTTGATTTGATTTACCCATTTCATTTTGACTTTAAACCACTGGCCTGACACTGGCCGGACACTGCCAGACATTCGCCCGGTGCTGGCCCTACTTGTTAGCCACATGATCTAGCTAGCTAATTTTATAGGCCTTTATTGGACAGGGATTGTAAAGAAATGGTTGGGAGAGAGAGATGGCAGGAGACATGCAACAAAGATTTCCAGATGGATGTGAACTAGGAATGAAATACATCGATGAAACTTTGAATGTGACACACGCCAAGTTCAACTGCGGTATGGCATTACCTTACTTGAGTCAGTTTGTAATGCAATCTCTCTGTTTGTCAGTTACCTAAGAAGGGGTGAATTTGTATTTCTAAGTTTAATATTTAAATAAAAACAGGAAATGAAAAAAAAGGGGTGGGACTTGGGGGATGAAGGTCATGCATCTGCAAGTGCTGTTTCAAGCAGCTGCCTCTAGATATTACTAAAGAGCCATATTTTACTGACAGCACCTTTAACTTCCACACGAACATCTTCCCAGTATGTATGGAACTTGCGACCTTCCAATCACAAGCTGGCCTTTCCAATATCCAGGCTATAAACTACCCAGTTTGGCCCTCACTGTGAGCCACAAGACTTGTGGATAGATATAGATACTACAAGCCACGGTGTGGTGTGTGCAAGTGCATTGATTGTAACAACATGAGACAGCTCCTGATGGACTTGGTGCTCAGAACGTAAACCAGACAGAGGTGGACAGCACCACGCAGCAAGCATTTCTTGAACCTTACACTGATTTGATACTGAGATTACAGGGAATCATATGTGCAGGGAATCCAGCTAGACACATTTATGTTACATTTATTTCAGTTCAGTGTTGAGACATTAGAAGCAAAGAGCAGAAATGGAGATGGCATTGCAGTTATGCTAAAGTAGACTGTTATGTAAAAATACACTTATCTAATCATCCTAAATCCCAAAGTGGGGCTGCACACAGAAATAAAGCATCCTGTTCCCGCTAATTGAGACGCTGCAGAGTCAACCTATTTACCCAAATTACATTCTGATATTGAGCATGGTCATTAACAGAGAATTTTCTTTGCACACAAAAAGTGAAAAACTGTTTCCTAAGCAGCAACGAAAGCTGCACTAGCACCCACAGCATATTGTGTAGAAGACATTTAATATACTGACATCATCTTTTAAGTGATGAACTTCAAACATAGGGTGGCTGAAGTGCAATCCTCCCTTGTTTAATAATATCAAGCGAGGAGTGTAAAAGGTAGTAAATTAGACAATTGAAAGTGTAGAATGGAAAGTCATGTTTTTCAGATTTTAAGTAACCCTGAGGAGATGGGAGGGGGAGTTGAAGATAATGGAAAGGATGCAAAGATCTGACTGCAGAAGCTGTTAAATGTCTGCATTTGCCAATCACTCATCCCCTGCAGTGTGTTTGTACGCCTGTGTGTCTTGTCCATTAGTCACTGAGAACTTTCTTAACAAAGTGCTCTTAATTGCCAAACTCATTTGAGACTTTTCCTTCTCTATTTCCCCCACAACCCTTCTCCCCATCTATTCTTCTTCTCCCCCTGTCTCTTCTCTTCTCTTCTCTTCTCTTTTCTTCTCTCTCTTACTATAACATTTTACTTTTGTTGTTCTGTAAATCTGTCTTCTTTTATTGCTCTCTCTCTCTCTGTACTTCCTTCTTTTCTCATTGTCTAAAATTTTGTTAATTTTAAGTCTTTGCTTTCTCTTTTTCTTTATAGAGTCCTGAGGTTGTTTTCTGTGAGTTTTGTATGTGTGTCTACAGCTGCATTGACCCATAGGATGAGTGGAAAATGCACAGTTAGGCCCTTAAGTATTTGAACAGTGACACAATTTTCGTTATTTTGCCTCTACACCACCACAATGGATTTGAAACAAAGCCATCAAAATGTGATTGAAGTGTAGTCTTTCATCTTTAAATCAAGGGATTTAACGAAAATGTTGTATTAACTTTTTTAGGAATTACAGCCATTTTTAAAAATAGTGCCTCATTTTCAGAGGATCAAAAGTAATTGGACAAACCAACATAAATATAACTATAAGGATTATTGTTAATATTTGGATGAGTATCCGTTGCAGTCAATGACTGCCTGAAGTCTGGAACCCATGGACATCACAACAAGCTGAGTTTCCTCCCTTGAGATACTTTTCCAGGCCTTTACTACAGCCACCTTCGTTTGCGGCATGTAAGTGGGTCTTTCTGCCCTCAGTTTTGTCTTCAGTAAGTGAAAAGCATGCTCAGTTGGGTTGAGGTCAGGCGACTGACTTGGCCATCGAAGAATAATCCATTTCATTGCCTTGAGAAGCTCTTGGGTTTCTTTTGCAGTATGTTTTGGGTCATTATCTATCTGTATTATGAAGCACTGTCCTATCAGTTTTGCAGCATTTGGCTGAAGCAGAGCAGATAGTATAGCCCTGTACGCTTCAGAATTCATCCCACTGCTTCTATCATCAATCACATCATCAATAAACACCAGTGACCCAGCTCCATCGGCCGCCATACATGCCCGTGCCATAACACTGCCTCCATCATGTTTGACAGATGATGTGGTGGCTTTGGATCATGAGCTGTTCCTTTCCTTCTCCAAACTTTTCTATTTCCATCATTCTGGGACAAGTTAATCTTGGTTCAATCTTGGTACAGAAGTGGGCAGGCTTTTTTAGATGTTCTCTGGCAAAGTCTAATCTGGCTTCTGTTCTTGAATCTTACCAGTGGTTTACACCTTGTATTAAACCCTCTGTATTTACAGTCATGAATGTATCTCCTGATTGTAGACTGACAATGATATACGTGTTCAGTGTAAAATTGTTCTTGACCTGGCTACATGTTGTGAATGATTTTTCTTCACCGAGGAAAGAATTCTCTGATCATCCATTTTAGTTGACTTCCATGGTCTTCCAGGCCTTTTGGTGTTGCTGTGCTTGCCAGTGCATTCCTTCTTTTAAGTAATGTATGTAATGCTTGTTTTGTTTTTTCAGCCTAATGGTGGCCATCTTCATTTGGATCAAAACCTCTTTGGACCACGTATTTATATTTGGTAGCTGTTCCCATGAACAGCTACCAAATGCAAATTCAACACTTGGAATCAACTCCAGACCTTTTATCTGTTTAATTTGTCATGAAATAATGAGGGAACATGGCCATGAAGCTGATCAGTTGTTGTTGTTTTGAGCATTAAAAATTAGTTGGCTCAGACATATTAAACATTAAACGTGCCCTGTGGAGTTTTCTTGTGTATTCTTGAGGTCTAACAAACATGTTGAATGTACGTCCTTCCTCATAAACAAAGTCGATTGTCTTTAAATGTTTAAATCCCGTATTGTTAATGTTAATCTTTTTCTTCTTAGCAGTCTTCTCCTTCCCAGCCTTTATTAATGCAATACCATGTTTCCTGGTGTGTTACCGCCACCTTGTTGGAATACTGTGAAACCTTTGGCAGGACTGCGTATCTGTTTGTGCATGAGACAAACAAAACGGGTTCACACTCATAAAAAACTGTTCCATAGCGCTATTAGTTGTCCAAAACTTCACTGAGTAACTCTAAGGTCTTGTTTTCTGTTTTCTACATGTGTTAATTAGAGAAAATGTAAAGTGCATGTGGACGCTTTGAAGTTTTTTAAAGGCACCCTTAATGGAGATCGGCTAAGTAACAAAAGTAGGCTAATGTAATAAGTAATGTAACCATTTTCTTTTTTTATTAAGTAATGTAATTACTTCAAATGAATTAATTAAAATGAGTAGTATGTAATGATAAATTGATTACATTTTTAAAGCAATATACCCTAGAGTGATTTACATGTATTTCCTTCTGTTTGTATTTGTTTGTCTAATTTTTGTATCCACGAGTTGTTTTTTTCTTGTTGCAGACAGATAAACCAGGAGCGTGTGTGCTGTATGTGTGTGTGACTCGCCTTTTCAGCTCGCCAAAGCCAAAGGTCATTGACTTCGTGTCTGCCATGATATCACTTGTGTATGTGCCTTTCTATGCCATAAGCGCGTGCGCGTATGTCTGAGTGTGTGTCAGTGTCAGTATCTACATATGTCCACTTGGCAAGAATAAAAAGGCATGTCTTGGTGAGTCAGATGGCTGCATTGCGCTATTGGTCTGCTGGGCTGACATTCAGATTGTCTGGAGATATCCTGAAACTGCTGCAGAGAAATGTAACCTGAGTCACTATACCGGGCCTGGATATAAAGTTGATCTCAAGAAGGGGAAAGATGGAGAGAGAGACAGAGAGAGATTGCCTCTGGGTTGAGCTGTCAGAGGGACCTTTAGAGAAAAAAAGTTTTGAATACTTTGCCTCACCTTATCTCAACACCCTGTCCTTTCTCCTCTCCTCTCCTGCAGAAATATGCAGGGCTTGTCCATCTTGCATCTATCCTATATTCCCATTGCACTATCTTACTAAATCGGGCCTGAATGAATATTACAATTTACCATAAACAAGAGTAACTAACATACCCAAAAAAATAGTACTGTACGTTATAAGTAGGTCATTGTCTAGATAGTAGATAGTAATTGTTAGTGAACAGCTTAGTAGTTTTCTTCCATCAGTGACTCAGCTTGCAAAATAAACTATTTCTGGGGGCATTTTTATGAGTCTATTAGAGAGTTGACGGTATAGACTTGTGACAAAAGGTCCCCTGTTGGAGTGAGACAAGGTACTTTGTGGTTGATGGTTGGCACTGTAAGGGGCCATTGTACTCCATCTGAAGTGCTTGTCAGACGACGTAGCTGTTTGGAACAGCTAGAAACACTTTTGATTTAGAATGTCGATGAACAGCATGTGGTAAGAATGCTACTGTGCTAATCAAAGAATATTTTTGATTTTTTGTTTACATTTTCTAATGATTCTTAATTTCAGATACTAAATTCCTCTCTCAGTCTTCATAAATGGTTGATGGACTGTGAAAAGAGACAATAGAAATATCGCTGATGTGTCTGATGTGTTGTATTTTGTATTAATTGACATTTGAATATTTTCAATAAATCAAACCAAACCAAATCTAAATCATAACTTTGTAATTTTAGATTTTTTTTCACTTAGTCAGGTTCTTATGTGGCTGCTTGTGTTAAGACAATATTAATCACTGATACACTGAAAAGTTAGGTTTATTTTGGCATGAAAATAAAATGATTTGTGGGAAAACATGCTCATATTTCTCTAACTAAAATACTGAAAATCACGTTTTTATGATATTAGTACTGATTCTCAGGTTCCTTAGTGCTATCACTATCAAAAAAAATTAAACAATATTCAGTTCTATTGATGATATAATATGATCTTTACAAAAATTTCCACCACCACCCTTTTTCCTCATCTGTCTGCAGAAACTTCCTGCACATTCTCGACAGCTATCTTATATAAATCACTTACTGCAATGCCAGTTGCCATTCAAACACCAGAGAATGCCTACAGCTTGTATGATAAACACAATTCCATTCAGCAGGGAAGGGACCTGAGGTTACATAAGGTCTCTTTCAGGTTTTGATAACCTTACCCTTGTGATACCAAGCAGAAATCAGCTGGTGCAGATAGTCAGAACCAACCGTAAATGAGATCACATTTCCATGCACCAGTCTCCTGGACCAAACTAAAACATCTCAGCTTCCTCATTTAGAAATTCTCCAATTCTGATAAGAGAATATCTGGTTTATTATGATGGATTATAAAAACTGCTGTCTGCATGCGATTGCCTGGTTCTTTCCCGTGGCAGCATTACGGATGCTGCTTACTTCAGAATTAGTTGTTATTTGAAGGTTAGTGAATAAGTCTTAATGGATTGAACTTGACTATCTCGTGGTTTTGAGCTTTGAATATTAGTATGCATGTAATATTAGTCGTGTTTTTCTTTTTTATCTTCGGATACTGAGGACTGTTGTTCTTTGCACAGCATTGTGTTTGTCAGAGTCTGGCAACCCAAGCATCTCGCCCCAGATTCTGATCTCTTGGATAACAACTTGCTGTTAATTTCAATCCAATGCAGGACTCTGATTCCTCCATATCTCTATCTGTCACTTTCTCCTCAATGGAACATAAATCTTAAGCCATTACTGTTAGAATCATAATAAGTGACATAACAATGGTAACTCTACTTTCATTGTGGGGCTTGAGACTTCGGATGGAGCCAAAATTGAAACGACTTTCCTGCAGCAAGCAAATTTTGCTCTCTCACTTGTCCCCAAGTACAGTTGCTTTGGAAAAACAATTTAGATTCTCCTCTCATCTGTCAGAAGCAGAATTGTAACGGGAATTAAAATGTGAGTTAATTATATTATGCAGGGAATTTTCATAAGGGAAAAAGCCAAATTCAATTATTTTTTCAGTTAATTTTGATTTAAGGATTTTTATCAGTCCAGTTAGTGGGTAATCTACCTTCCTCCAAACAAAAATGTGGTAGCCCAATCTAGGATTTCACCATCTGTGACTGGTGAAATCATAAATGCCATGGTCAAATGTTTAGATACTTTACATTTTAAAATGCAGCCCACAATACAAATGGATAAGTGATCACAGTGGTGGAAAATGTAATGCAGACAAAAAAAACAACACTAAATTTAGAACCATTATTTCTCATTCACACCCTGAGAATACTCTTTCTTTAATATGCATAGTTCCATATAGCATAAGAATGCTCAAATGGATGGTGTATAGACTCAGCTGCATAAATAAAACACATGGGGGAAAAAAAGTGTCATTATCATTAGGACCTTAAGTCTATTTCACCATCTTCACGTTGTCATTCCTCTCTTTCATTTTTTGCTGTCACATTTCTCTTTTCTGTACAGCATATTCAGCAAAAACTTAATTCATATCCTTTCTCTTTTTGCTTACACACACACCTTTGTTGCTGGTTATTATTAACTCTGATCTGTTGGTCAGCTGTAAAACAGAATACAAGAGAACAGAATAGAAAAAAACTCACACAGAGTAGTTATGATAAATAGTTGCAATTCTGAGGAAAAAAGCCTTAATAAGATTAAAGAAAAAAAGACCAATCCATTTCTTATGTGACCAGAAAATATCTATTTTTTGAACTGAGCCAAGGCCCCTGACAATGTCTGTGCACGTTGCTGACAGAGACAGACACATAAACAAGATGTAAACAACACAGAGGTCAACTACAATTTGTTGAGCTTTGTTGGTAAAGTGGATGATATGAAGAACCAAGGGACTAGCCAGCAGCATTTTAATATTCATCACCAACATATATAATGTATAAAGGCTGTATATATGCATATATACAGCCTTTAGTTAGTTTTATTGTCACTGTAACATACATTGTATATGTTGGTTGGTTATTGTGGACAAACTCAGTATGTTATTCATGAGCTTCAGTTTAGAAAAGTACCAAATCTGTTTCCCATAAATACTTTATGTTTGAGATATCCTGATATACAAACTCTTATTTCTCCCTGTTTCCTCCAGGGTTCACACTAGTTTATGGATATGCACTCATTGAGCACTTTATGCGGAGCACCTGTAGACCTGCTTATTCACGCAATTATCCAATCAGCCAATTGTGCGACAGCAGTGCAATGCATACAATCATGTATATGGAGGTCAGGAGCTTCTCTTCTCTGACCAGAAACTGTACGGTAATTGAAATCTCCTGCTAATGGGACATTGGCCAAAAAAAAAAATTTTTGGGAGCTGTGATATATAACAACCTGACAACAGCCAATTGTTGCAGTATATTCTGACGACATAAAGCAACCCAAGTGTGATTTTGTTGCACACTCAGAACTTTTCCAAAAAAACATTTCCAGGACAACGAGGTCAGTGCTATTATTTTCAATTACTTTTAAAAGACTGGGAAACTGCTTTAGATAATTCCTGTTCATGGTTTTTGGTACATGTGTGAAACCTAAACAATCTTCTGAACGCTGACACTAACAAGCAAACTCGTAGATTTTGATATTTTGGACAGAGTTCCTCATTTCTCTACCCTTGTGAGGCCGTTTGGGGCTTAAGAAGATACCGAGGAAGGATACACATGCATACACAAACACTTGCACCTAATCTATCTCAGTCTCTTAATTTTTCTCCCCCTCTTCCCTTCTTCTAGTCACTCTATCACACTCTATCTACTTTAGACAATTAGTGCCGACAGCTTCGTTGTAAAGAGCATGAACACCCACATGAGCAGGCACGCACGCGCACACGCACATATGCAGTGGGTGGGTGTTGGTGGGTTGCAGTGTGGAGGACAACAGCATCAGCTATCTGCCAACCCCCCAAGAGGCTCAGTAAACTCCACCAAACCTCCCTTACACTATATCTAGATAATTGCCACAGAGTGCAGGCATCTACAGTCTACATATAATGAACTCCCAAACCCCCCACCTTCCTCTCCTCTCCCCACTCCTCTTCCTTGTCCATGCTTTCCTTTTTACCCTCTCTCTTCCAATGCTCATCTGTCTCTGTGCCAGTTTTCTTTAACGTTTAACGCCGCCTCTATCTCACTCTCTTTCTTCTTTTTAGCCTTCCTTTCTTTCGCCCCTCTCCCTTCTCCCTGCCCCTCAGGTCCCCATTTGCCTTCCTCCCTTCTCCACTTAATCTATGTTCTCCTCATACCTCCTCTCTTTCTGAGTCATCTGCTCCTTTTCTCAGTTTTCCCTCTTCTCCCTCCTTGCTTTTTTTGCTTTGTCTCTGTTCTTCTCTGCCTCTGTTCCCTGTCTCCACCATCTCTAACAGCATATAATTTTAAGGCCATCACTGAGCGAGCCCGCAGAGCTGATAGTCTCGAATTTTATTTACTGTTTGACACTACATTTTATATACCACTCCCTCTTTCTGTGTCTATGTCTAATTTGGCAATCCAGCAGTTTAGAATGTGTAACTCCACCATCTGAAGGTAGGTCTTCATTAGTGATTATGGGTAAACAGAATTTTGTGGGCCTTTTTGTTTGCATTTGTTTGCAATTTTTTTTTTCCCTCTGGAGCACCCTGCAACTTTGTTAAAGCTGAACCAATCAGCAGTTTGATATTGGATCAACGTACAATATGTACAGTGAAAGAACCCACAAATAATAAATATCCCAACATATAGTTTGTCTCAGCTCTGAGTGTTTTAGCATCTTTCAACTGATCGTTTTGGTTTTATGCCCCTTAACTTTACTGTTTTGATTCACTCTCACAGCTCTCATCAATCCTGTTTGCAGGCACAGCAGGCAGCTGATTTCAGCAAAAATGTTTTAACAAACCCACTGTGTACTACCTGCCAAGCACCAAACAGCAGTCAGATACAAGTCTGAGGCTAGATGGTGAACATAGTTGAGTATTTAACAGATAAACACAGGAGTTGGTGAAGACCAAAGCAAAGCTAAAAGAATAGTGAACATTGAACTTAAATTTTGTCAGGTTCCAAGAAACACAATGCTAATGTTGTTCTGTGTCTGCTAGACTTGTGAAAAGGGAACTGTTAACATGTTAGCAATATCAACTTTATAAGGCCATAATATGTCAAACATGTGCATGTTTTGGAGTTCTGCCTCCAAGTGGCCAAAAAATGGGATATAAATTAAGACTAGAATTATTTTCAAGTCATTCCAGTAAATCTCTATTGTCTCACAGTTTATTTAAAGGCTATAATCTCTTGATGCCATTTTCAAGTCACTATCTGTGATAAAGACATTATTGCCAATATCCATTGCCCCCAAAAGCTTGTGCTTTGTCAAAATGCTGATTATGTATCATTTTCGTCAAGATGGCTTCATCAAGGTGACATTGGAGTTGAGCTGAACATGGCCTGGGGCCAATGCTGGAATTGGTCCCGTGTCCTGGATTTGATAATTCACCTAAATAGTTAGGACAGGATCATTTATCTCAATAAAGACACCCCTCCAAAGACACACTCCTGCCCCGAGACGGCAGAGGAGCAGTGAATATTCCTGGCATATCATTTGTGGAGTGAAATGACAATCAATAATTGATTAGGTTGGTAATTAGTTTTTGAAATTACAAGAGAGATGCAAAAGGTGGTTAAGTGGAACTTGGAGTGGAGCGGTTTGATGTTATCCAGGGAGAAAGAGAATTTGATAACTGCGTGGTTCTATGTGTGTGGTGTGGGTTTTTGTTGAGTGTGCATGTATGTACCTGTGTACAATACCGTGTGCTTAACATGCTGTGATATCCATGGGAAAGATAGAACAAATGTACCTGTCCCACATTCACACACACACACACACACACACACACACACACACACACACACACACACACACACACACACACACACACACACACACACACACACACACACACACACACACACACAAACATTCCATTCTATATCAGTACTTTGTGCTGAACCAGAACATTAGAGTGCTTTACCTAAATATCCAACAGTCTGCTTGTTCTATATCAAGAAATGAAAAGGAACTTTTCTGCCAAAATTCCCATGCAAACAGAGACACACAAAAACACAGTGTGAAGACAAAACTAATTATTCATAGCAAGCATCAAACAGATTCACATGGAAAGCACACACACACACATACACACACACACACACACACACACACACACACACACACACACACACACACACACACACACACACACACACACACACACACACACACACACACACACACACACACATACACACACACAAATAGAGGGACAACACTTTGTGCTAAACATGCTGGCGTGCACCTAATCCATGCAAGGCCACAACTTAGAAATAGATCAAAGACAGAGAGAAATGTGTGTCGTTGGTGGTTGGCATCAGTGGTTGGTTATGAAGAGTGAAAAAGGCACAGATAAGGCGAAAGTTTAGAGTTTGAATGATGAGACTTTGGGTTTGAGTTCTGGAGTTTTTTGACAGCCACTCAAGCGGCAGTCATATAAAGACCATGTCAATTTTCAGTCTGTGTACGTGCGACCATTGCTGTCCATCACGCCACAGTTTACAGCCAAGCTCTTGTCCTTTCATCCGGGGCATAAAATCACAGTCTCTTCTACTAAGTGTTGACAACTTAAGCCAACTCACAGACCACCTGACAATGCATACATTTTAAATGTTAATTTGCCAGAATACCCCTGTGGGATTTAATTTTTTTCTTTGATTTTTCTGTGGCTGTTAAATAGATGTGTCTGTGAAGACATAAGAGAAAATCATCAAAACAACCACAACAAGAAGGTGAATTAAATTCCAAAAGGGTTCCTTTAAGATTGTATTATCTCTGTGTCAACACTTTGCTTACCAAACTGAAGTTTACGCAATAACTAAAGATTCAAAGGACATGGAGCACCTGAGAGTCTAACCCCAGTTTGATGGTCTATCCATTCAATTTGTTTGGTGTGTGTGCCTCTGTGCGTGCGTGCTATTTTATGAATTGAACTACAGGGGCATAGTTCTCCCACCTTTGAGCTGAGACGCTGTCGCTGTCCATTTATTATCTGTGTCTCTGTGAGCCTAATCTTTAAAAACCCAAGGTGGAGTTTTAGTTCAGCAAACATTCGTAGGAGGAAGGAGCTGCTCCAGATGAGGAAATGAGCTCATTGCTCTTGAGATCTTTTTTTTTCTTTGGCTAAGTAACATAAAGCTACGGAGAGATTGGGAGCATCAATGGATGCATGTCTTTTGATGTGCAGCATATGAAGTCGGTTCTTCACCGCAAGTATTAATAAGGTAGACTGAGAAAATCTCTGCAGGATTGAGACAAGGTAAGTGTTGAAAATTTGCAAGTGTAGCAGTGTGAGAGAAGTTTCAAAAGTGTAGATTAAGTTAACATAATGCAAATTTCAGGAGTCTGGATCAAATGTTCAAAAATGGAGTGTCTCTTATATTGATGTCTCCTCATAGAGTGTTCCCATCTAACTTTCTTTAGTTTCACTAGAGAAGAAATTAAAAAAAAACATAATGGAGGAGAAACTGATCCTCTCAAGGTTTACCGTTATCTCTCATGGATCTCTTTTTAGCACAGATAAAATCTAAAACATGCAGCAGAAAATGTGGATGTTGAAATTGAAGAAATGGAAGTGAGAGTGAAGTGAAGTTAATATTGCTCTTGTACTTGTAATGCTGGCCAATGTGACTCAAATGATCAAATGGCAGAACTGTCTACACACACTCTGTCCTTGATATTTCCAAAAGTAGTCACCATTGCACAGGGTTGTCAAAAGTAGAGATCATGGTGGGTGGAAATTCATTTTTTAAAATTCCAGTTGGTGCATGTGCTAACTTTAAAGTCCCTGTCCTCTCAAAAATGTGTTTTGCTTATTGTTACTTCGTTTGTATGTTTGAGCTAAGTGATGTATGGATAGAGTTTGACACTAGAAGACTGTTTTCTGAATTTATGGTGTGTACGTACAACCATGATTTTGTAACATCAGAACTAGTTTGGAAGATTAAGGTCCAATGTACAACTTACACAGGTTTTATGTGGAAACTTGAAACCAGTGCACACAAAAGAGAATGGACTTTTCAGTAGAGTGGGAGACATTTTGCATGCAGCAGTAAAAAAAAAAAGAACAATATTTGCATATTCATATACTCTGATTTTGTAAATGAGGGAGCAGGTATAAATGTGCTATTTAAATTAACTTTTTTGCGCACAACCATGGGCTTCATGTATAAACACTGCGTATGCACAAAACGGGGCCTGAAAGAGTCGTAGGCCACCTCCCACGTAAAAGTTGACGAGAGAATGTGTGCACCTGTATAATGAGGCCGCCTCTCACACATTTAATTTCACTTCATATCACACGTTACCTATAGATCCTTCATCATAAGCATTCAAACAAGCAGTGTTATTTGTGCTCGTGCTAGTGAGCAATAAACAGTCAATAAGTACCTTTCAATTGTTAAAGATATAAGCCAACTCAAATCTCAAATCATGTTCTGCTCAGTATTTCATTAGCGCTGTCTCACCAACACATACTCCACCCCTGGAGTGCGGAGGAGAGGACTGTATGCTACTGACACTGGTGGTCAGTTGTGGAGTGCACCGCAGCTGATGAAATGCTAGGATGATGCCAGGATGTGGCAGATGACAGGATTTAGGAAGGTCTGGGTTGCCTTTCCCCAATATTACGAGTGAATACACTGAGTCATTTTCAGCTCGAACACGTTATCCAGGCTAACTGGTTACATTATCATCATTGGTTGTAGGAATCCAAGATAAAATCATACAGGGCAAGGCAATTTAATTTGTATAGCACATTTCATAGGCCATTCTGGCAACTGAAAGTGCTCTATATAAAATGGTTAAAATAGTTAAAAAGAACAGAACATAGAAAATAAAAAAAAAGCATAGGCCTATAGCAAATAACATTAAAGAATTGCAGAACAGAGCATCAATAGTTTTTGATATCTACCATTACTGTGTATATATAAATAATATGCAATTTTAGTTTTCATGTAGTGTTTGTCTGTAAAATTGCTGCAGTGTATACGACTGTGCTGTCAGGGGCACAGAAAGAACAGGAAACACTGCCACACGCACTCTGCCTTCTCCAGCTACCTCACCTGACACCACCTGCATTCATAATCAACTGTGACAATGAGAGAAACTCCTATATGCTGGTCAGTCAGCTTTTGGAGCTGAATACAGTGTTTATATATATATATATATATATATATATGTGTGTGTGTGTGTCTATTACATATAGATGCTTAACAAATACCAAGAGGTGAGCTTCGGGGTCTCTGTGCCTCTGCAGGTTGCTCCATACTCTGACGGTGTGCAGCAAAGCGTTCAAGGCGCCCATCTCCATGTCTGCTCACTTTGTTTAACCTCGGAAATCGTCCTGTTTGTTGCATTAACAGCTGCTGCAGCCATCAGCCCTCCCATGTTGATTTGTAAGTTGAAAGTTCACACATTTTCAAGTTGATTGTGATTTATAAGGGCAATTGCATGGAGTCGGTGTGTGCACAGTTTCACAAGTCTGATTACTGTGTTGCGTATGCCAGTTTAGACCTTTGAGTACACGTACACCTTTAATATGGATCCTCCGCACTATTTTAGATTAATTAGGCTCCATGTCATAACCAAATTATTATTTAAAGCAGATATTTTCATATATACCTAAAAAACAGGTCTGGAGGGCATCTTTAAGAAAATAAACCAGGTAAAGGGTTCAGTTAAACCCATTTTATAGCTTATTTTTAAATCCTAAAATACCCAGATGTTTTTACTCCTTTGCACTTGACAAGAAAGTCACCAGCAAACAGCAAAGCTCTGTCTAGTCACAGCAGTTACTGTGCATTGATCCGTGTGTGTAATCATGCCAGTGATCTGTAGCCTGAATTTTAGCCTGAATCTTTTTTTATAATGACAAAAATTTCAATTTACAAGGAACATTTCATGTTTTATTGCTACTACAGACTTGGCTCTGTGACTCTGTCGTCACATTTGTTGAACTAGAGGTTTCATCATCGTGAAATGGTTGTAATCTTTGTTTTTCTTGGTGGTTTTTCAGGGGCGGAGCTCTTGTGAAGCTATTTAGTAGATTTTCATTGCTTTTTCAGCATAAAAGAGGCATGAACCACGGATTTTAACCAAAGTCCAGTGGGTACAGTTTGGCCAGTTCACTTTTGTCCAATTACAACAGCAGCAGTGACTCTCAGTCTCCTAAAGTGATGCGAGTCCTCGTGTGTTCTGAGCCCATTATTTTCTGCCCTCATTTCCAGTCACAAATGAGCTCAAATGCCAGTGACACATTTGCCTTGTCATGTTGTTGTACCCCTGTTAGCCACGGGGTGGCAACACAGAGCCAGATATCAATCTTCACCATCGTATCAGTGCTGTTCGTCCAACCTCCCCCTGTCTTCCCCCTCCCTCTCATCTCCCTCTGTCACTGACTTCTGATTAACTTCTATTTTAACAAAATCCAATTAGCTGCACTGGCATCTATGCAATAACACCAGTATTATTATTAAATTTAAGAAAATCACATCAATGGTATGCACTTTATTTGACTCCAAAGTCAGCAAAATTAAAACATCACAGTGAGCACAAGAATCAATCTGATATAAAGAATTTAAAGTCTAGAAGTTGTACTTTGTTGATATTTAAAAACATATTAATTTCTTTAATCCATATAGTTAGACATACATATACATATAAAGCACAAATACATATTCACATGGTGAATCAGTTGAAAGAAAATAATGTTTGCCTCTGACTCTTGTAGCTGACTTTGCTACGTGTTCAGTTTCATGTGACCACTGACACCAAATTTGCCAGGGCCATCCTTTCGTGGAGCCGACTGCTAAGATATTTTGCCAGCTCAGTCGAGCGGCATGGGAGATAATGGCACTGAAACTTTCTGTGAGCTGCAGTGTCAGCTTTCCACTTTGGTCTATTAGGCATCCATTGCACACCATGGACAGTTATCTAATCTGCAGTGAAGATGATAATTCAGTCAAACTGCCATTGTTTATTCCATAAGAATGGGTATTTGATGTTCTTTTTTTCACCACCTGCCACTTTAATATCAGTGTGTGAATTTGAGCAATATTTTGACACGTCGGACGTGTGTTTTGCAAACATCAAACAGGACAAAACAGGACAATCTAATTATGTATTATTCACATGGAGGCTAAATAAAAAGTAAGTTCTACCTAAGGCAGAATTCATGCCTTGTATGACGGTGAACTAACCAAAAAGACATGTTTTCACATCCTCACTGCACCTGTGGAAACCCTTAGACCCTCAGAGTTGTAGTATTATAGTTTCAAAATGACTTAAAATGAGATCATTCAACAGAAAAGGCTCCTGCAAAAGATTACAATAGAATCCTTGTGGAACTTTATCTGTGCTGAATGGCTCATAAGGATATTTTTTTTCACTTTTTTTCACATGGGGTTTTAGTAGACTGTTTGTTAGAGACCTGCGTTCTCTTACAGCAACATGGAGCAGGAAGTAGGGGAAACCAGTTAATCAGTGTGCATTCATTACTTGTTATATATACAATGAAATTGCTATTTTTAAAATTGGATATACGAGGAAGTGGACGGCAAAGATGCATCAATAGAGCAAAACTGTTTTTAGAATTTATTAACTTGTCACCTTTAGGTCTTTAAAGAAAAAAACTCTGTAAGGCAAAAATGGTTCTCTTACTATTTGGCTTCCAAGGCTGAAGGCTTAGTTGTGTAATAATACACCTTCAAAAAGAGAATGCCATTGTTCAAAATGTTACATTCATTATTCAGACAAAGGGTAGCAAACACATCACAGGGTGGAGATGTGGAACGAGGTGGCAGAGCAGTGAAGAGAAAGAAATTTTCCTTCCTTAGGGAGGCAAGTTTTAACCTTGAGAAAGACAAACTGTGGTTGAAATGTCTGTTATACAATAAAATCACTGCAGCTTAGTGTGCGGTCTTCTTCTCTTTGTGTACTGTATGTCATTGTCATGAACAGCACCAAATCTTTGGTGTGCATTCACCAAATGACCCTTGCAAGGTGTAACATATCTGACTTCAGCATAATCCACAATACTTGTTAGAGAAGCAATCCTTCGCTGTGTACATATAGATTTAAATACATCAGTGACTCTTGTTCGGTATGTGGGATTCTCAAAAATTTTCCGCAACAGATTCTCACAGAATCTCCTGAAGGACACTTGCATTCATGCAGCTCAAATTGTAAAGATCCAGTCTGCTTACAGAAGAACTCCTCATGGCTAGAATATAACTGCTCTTGCACAATGAGAATGAAACATACTGTGAATGCAAATTGTGTGACATCTCTCCCTGCCCTTGCACGGCATAGCAGGCCACACACACACACACACACACACACACACACACACACACACACACACACACACACACACACACACACACACACACACACACTCACACTCACACTGCGATATGTATCTGCATAATTGTCAAGGTGGACAAGTGAAATATCCCAGACAGTTTGGCAGTTTGGCCTCTAGTAAAACTCACTGGTTCATTAATGTACAATTACAAGTGTGTAAAGCACAAATACTGAGCCCTGTGCTGTGTGGAGCCACCAATAATGCTGTTCTTTCAATAACAATGTCAATACACTGAGCCCTTATTATCACATTCTGCATCTCAAGTTGTTTCTAGGTAATCATTTTCAGCTAAGAGAGAAGGAGAGCTCAACAGTCATGACTGTATAGGGTCAGAAACTGAAGTATACAGTTTCATAGGTGCTATTGCCTGATGCTAGCAGGCCTTTGTCACAACAGATATTTTGACTTGAATAACACTGATGATGGCTCTGTTCTTTTCAAGTGTCCCAGTGAGTCGTGACAGCGTGACAGTGAGGCAGCAGGCTCAACACCAGGAGCCTGAAACTGAAGCAGCTACAAGGGAATTCAGCAATCTTTCATTTTATTATTCAGACCCGCGCTTTTGTCACCTGTGTCACACCTGTGTTACCCATGACTAAGGTACCTTCTACTGTCAGGGATTTTTTTCTTTTAAGTTTATATTATGTCTGTAACAAAGTGGCGTTGAACACTGTGCTGTGAGAGACAGGCAGGTGGATATCAATTATTTGACCTCAAAGCAAAGTCTCCTATAGGAAATGTTTCATGAAAGGCTGCAAAATGTGTCACCAGGGGAAAAAATGGAAAGCCAGTGTGTATGGTTTCTCTATATTTTAGCTAGAAATTAATTTTCATTTCACAACCTAGGATTTTCTAAATTTCTTTTTGACTCTCTCTCTTTCCCTCAGACACTGTGTTCACATTAATGTTCCATCCTACTAATAAATAGAGATATCTCTGTCTGTGGGTCTGTATGTCTTTCTGTCTCTCCTGAGATTTCCACGACGACTGCTCATCCGATCTACTTCAAACTTCACGTGTGTATGGTTGAGGATCCACAAAAGTGCAGTGTGTGGACTGTGAAGGCTTTTGGAGGAGCGGGTCTTGGGAAACACAAAAGGAGAAACATAAAACAACAGTTGGTTAGGGCTGGGGCGACTCATCCACGCAACTGACATCATCAATTAGGACAGTTGCATAGACGGCTGCGCCCAGTCAAAGCATGGATTCCTTAATTCAAATAAATGGGATTCACAAAATATTAGGAACACCTCTCAGCGTAACCCAGTACAGTTCACCACAAATCACAGCCTCCAGAATGACCATTAAAATAAATCAACACGTCTTTCAAAGAGATTCAATAAAAACTGAACATCATTAATTTATAGAGTTTATTACACGGCTGTTGTATTATATCGCATTAGTTTTATCGAGGTGTACCTAATAAATTGACAAGTGAATCCTTCTGAATTTGTGGTCCACTATTTTTCTGATCAGGTATCGGACAAATAGGGTCTATTAATATTATTAATATCATAACAGGGCAGTGACATGCAAATTAGATGAGGATGATTAGATGATTGAATAAAAATTTAAACTATTAATGAGATGACAAGCAAGTTTTTCATTACAAATCCCAGCAGGAGCTGAACACCTTTTTGATCATTTTCTCTGTAGAGCATGTGTTTAATGTGTGTGTGTGTGTGTGTGCAATATACATATACAGTATTTTTGTGTTTATTTGCACCAATATATGTATGAAAGATTGTTCTGTTACTGTTTCTCTGTGGGGTGTTTTCATAAGAGCAAGCAAGTTTTTTCACCAAACACTTAGGCTGATAGAATGCATGAAAATTACATTAGTGTTTGTGTTTGTGTGTGTGTGTGTGTGTGTGTGTGTGTGTGTGTTTGAGATGTATTCTCATTATGTCACTTTTCAGAAGGATTTTTTAAAAAGTTTGAGCTAATTTATCTTGAGGGATATTAAACTGAAAACACCCCCCGCCCTTGCTGAGAACTCATCTTATGTTTGTTTGCATGTGTATTGCAAGCATATGCAAGCTTGCATACATATAAATGGATGGTTGTATGTGTTTATATTAATGCATTTGCATGATTAATGAAAATGTCTATGCAAATGTGTGTGTTTGTATGCTTGAGCACTGTATTTGTTTAAACAGGATACAAACCCTGGTTTGTTTGTGTCTGCCAGTGAATGCCGTGCTAATTATTTCCATTTTGAATTGACTGTGTGTGTTTTTAAGTGAATGACTGAAGTGTGCTGTGTGTATTTCAACTGAGTGCATGCTTGTGTGTGAACAGGGTGAAGGGGATAGAGAGATAAATAGAAATGTGTGAGTTTGATGCAGAAGGATAAAAATGACAAGTACCAAATGTGTTCATTAAATTCTCATTTCTGGAGTGTTTCATTCTGTCTGCCTCTCTAAACTTTTAATAGCATTCAGTGAGTCTCTGGATCTCCATCTCTATGACAGCCTCTCTCATTTTCTCCATCCGTATCTCCAGTGTATTTTCCTGACTTTCTGAAATTTGTTAGTCTGTTTCTGTGTGTTTCTTTCTGGTCACACTGTCGTGCAGCTAGTCATCAATCTTTTCCAGACTTTTCTCCATACTTAATTTTCACTGTGCCACTGCAACAAAATAACCAAGCTCATACGCTGTAAAAAATATCTTTTTTTCTTTTTATGAAATAGTGATTGAAGGCTACAGAGCCCTTATAAGATATCTGAACAAATTTTACATTACATATTCTTGTTCCTGTGGTATCCATGCACATAGAACTGAAAAGATTTTAACAATGAGCAGGACAAGGTTACTTCTGATGCAGAGAAGAGAAATGATGACTAACAATGAGCATTGCGGCAACTTTTGATCACATCGAATTGTTCTGGTTTGTGCAGATGGCAGAATTCAGAAATAAAGGGTATCATAATTAATATCAAATGTAAAAGATACAAACCTCTGTTCATTTCAAAGGTGTGGTCATATAAAAAGTAATCATCTACTGTCATCAAGCGAGACTATCCTAACAAGAAAATCAACAGCATTTGTCTTCAGTATTACAAATATATTCAGATGCCTAAAATGACCTGTGTTTCCATGACAAGTATCTTTAGCAGCTGTGTGAATTAGGACCCTTGTCTGTCAGGAATGAAGGTGGAAGTACTTTGAAATTTTGTAGGGAAAAGTTTGTGGTAGATGGGGGGTGGTCAAAAAAGCCTGTGACTTGGACATGAGAAGCCACTGTTCCCCCCCAACAGCTAACTTTTTCTTTTGCTCACATGGTCCATGGTCACGATCCTTTCCTAACCTTAACCAAGTAGACTTGTAATCCAAACCGTGATCCAACCTTAACCGCAGTGTCGGCAGATAAGAAAATAGTTGTAAGAGTCATTTTTGTCATGGATTTTTTAACAGTTTTATGAGGCACTGAAAAACAACATTGTCCTGAGGATAGATTAGATAGATTGTTGCCAGATTCAAAAATGTTTCTGTGTGTCCTTTTGGAAGGCTATGAGAAACAACGAATTTGCTGTTTCAATTTAAGGATTCGTTGGAAATTCCCAAATAAAGACAATGGGATACTTACTTATAAGGATAGATATTTTGGCAAAATGCCTTCTTCAGGATAAGATACAGCTGTCACCTGACTGGACTTTACACTAAATAGGACCGGTGTCACAAATCACAGCATTCAACTTGAGTGACAGATTGACACCAAAAGCATATCCACATTATAAAGAAATTGCACACAAAGTAGAGAACTGAACAAAACCTAGGTATATTTCACAAAATCACACAACTAATAAATTAGCAATTGATCCTTGACCTAAGCCCTAAGGTGCATTTTCCCATAAAATTTGATTTGTAATCTTTTAGTTTTTTTTCATATACTCTGCAGACACACTGAGAGACAAAGTAAACAACAGTGATGAGAAACAACCTTCATGACAGAGTTAATAAACCAGTCTTATTTCCTCCAACCAGAGAAACAGCTTACTTGAGTTTTCAAGTTAGAAGTTAGAATAACTGAACCAAATCTAGGTTAACTGAAAAATCAGGGTACAAACTGAAGTCTGAGCAAACAGCCAGAAGCTGTCAGTCACGCTCTCTCTGCATCAACTATCGACAACACAAACTAGATAAACAAAGAAAGGCAGGCTGAGAGGGAAAAGCAGGCTAATGTGATATATATAGTCACACCCACTCATCCAAACCACTGTGTGTATATTAAGGCTGAGCAAAAATCTTAACAACTATTAAAGCAATAAGCCACTCAACAAAGCGTTGCACAGTGATTTGAGAAGACACGCTATTGTTGAGCACACAGAATAAAACTGTAAAAGCTTGGCCTTGAATTCCAAAAAGGCAGTCAAACACCATGATTTGAAAACAGAGAGGATATAAATATTGAATACATATTTTATTTTTCATGAGTGATGTCAAAAATGGTTGCTAAGCAACATAGTCTGTCTGACATTCCCAGGATGTTTCCAGAAAATTTGCCTCTCAATTATTTCTGTGTCCTTTGCTTTCTTTTCTTCAAAAATTGAATACATGAAACATCACACTCTTAAGTACATGACAGATTATTCTGATTCTCAATTATTTTTAACTTTTAATCAGTCTAAACAGAAGCACAAGTTTTCCTTTTGAACTTTGGTTTTCCTGCCATGTTATTAGGACCTTAAACTGAACAAATGTTACAGGTCTTTGTGTTTCTATCCTTTTCGGATCGAAGAGACCGATGAGAGAGAGCAGTTTCAGCATTGTTGTCAGCATTTTTGACGTGATCAGTGTTCCTCACTCTATGTGTGTATTCACAACCCATTACAAAGGTAAGGTCACTGATTTGTTTTTAGTTTGGAAACTCTCAAAAGTTTGTTGAATTTTCCAAATTATGAGACTATTTTGTAATGCGGTGGTGGCTCAGCAGGTAGAACAGGGCCAATGGTTTGATCCCGAGCTCTTCCTGTAAGAGTCAGTCCCAAATTGCTCAAAACTGTTTGCCTTGTAGCTTCCGGCCACTGGTGTATGAGTGTGTGTGTGAATGAGATGCAAATCGTATAGCACTTTGGATAAGAGTGCTCTATAAATGCAGTCAATTTTTACCATTTATTGAGTGAGAGTTAGGGTCTTTTTTCGGTGGTATATTTTAAAATATTTTTCCATATTTTACTGTGTCTCATATTCTATTTTTTGCTGCTCATGCACACAAATTAATGCAGACACTGAACTCACTAAATTATTTCCATATTGTCATATATTATTCAGACTGCATCACCAATTCTATTTTATCTATTCTGTTCTACACAAGTGAAAATGAACTTGTTTATTAGATGTCACCCCTTCTGCATAGGCAAACACACAAAAAACAAACACCTGCACGCACAGTCCTCCTGACTGACAATATATGGTGACAGACACACACTCGCCTCTTCGTCAACAATCAATACACTAAATTGAGCAGCAATCCAGAGGATTAGATGCCTTGTTCAGGACGAGAGGAGAGATGAGAAGGACACACATCAACATACATACAATGAAGATTTCTACACGGCAACATACCCACACACAACTCCTTTTCTCTCACATATCACTCACACACACACACACACACACACACACACACACACACACACACACACACACACACACACACACACACACACACACACACACACACACACACACACACACACACACACACAGACATCTGCATATATGTGTGTCCAACAGTTGTTTGTTGATGTAAGAGAGGAGGTGATGTAATTACCAGGAGAGGCGATAACCCATCCCATCCGCACAGCCACCTCAATTTCAGCTGCAGGATACACACACACACACACACACACACACACACACACACACACACACACACACACACACACACACACACACACACACACACACACACACACACACACACACACACACACAGATAGAATACCATGCAGATATACACACAGATACACACAGACCTACATGTTTTTTCCTTCCCTCTCTTTCAGGCTCACACACATTCTAATGGCCTAGTTTCAAACTGCAGAATTAAGGACTTTGGTGACTTACAGTCTCTTTGTGTTTTCTGAGAGACAGCTGTGGGAGAGCAGACAATCATCATTCTTCACACCACCCAACACACACACACACCACAAAAATAACCCTGCTTCCCTTTCAGTCTGATGGTCCCAGCCTGTTTGAGAGAGAAATAAGGTCAGACTTATTTTTAACCTCGCTGATGTCAAACAAGGCTGCTCTAATTTGGCTTCACACCTCCCAAATTATCTCAGAAAGTGAGATGACACCCTGTATTTTGGTGAGTTTCAGTGTTATTTTACACTGAATACCACCTAGGATGCAGGGATTGCAGGGTTTTTAAGAGCACCTACAATGGGATCTGACGAGCATTTTGAAGATACTAGACCCACTTGATTTGTGTGTCAAAAACTTCTTAGTGGATGACAATGATTAAATTTTTATCTTCTCAGCTTCGAATGAGTTCAAAAAACAGAGTTGAATGTGGCAGAGCATATTTCAACGGTTGAAGTGGATATAGCAAAATATGGAAAAATAAAATGGAAGCTATTTCTCATTATGCATCATCTTAAGAATAACCCAAGGGGATTGTGTGTCCGATATGCTTGCTCTGAATGCTTTGTCATGTTCAGAGAGAGTTGGGGAATTTATTTAATATCTTCATACATATATATATTGCTTTTTTCTTTGTATAATATCTTCCTTATCCTGCACCAGAGTCATGGAACTCGTCCATCTCTTCCCTCTGTGTGTGTTTGTATTCCTATACAGGGCCAACCTGAGGATGCGGATTTCAAAAAAGAGCACTTCTAGGGGAAAATGACAGTATTATGGTTGGTCCTGTCTTTGAAGATGAGCTGGTACAGGTTGGGTCTGGTCTGTCCCAAAGAGCAGTATTTCTACGAGTGCCTTCTCTTGAAGCATACTAAAGTGCTTTACTCAAACAGAGAATTTATTCTGTTAGTTTGGTTTGTTTGGGCGGATGAGATCGATGCTATTCAAATAGAGGGCACCAAATCAACATACTAAGATGCCTGAAAAATGTAAATTTTGGTAATTTTGGAATTCGAAGTAAGAAATCCACCCACATTAACAGGAAATGCACCAAAAATGCAAGATTTGTATGGGAGAGTTGCCCTGTTTTAACTGCTTGCACTGATTGTGTGGCTAACATTGTTTTATATTAAATGCTTGCATTGTGTATATCCCACTTTGCATGTCTCCTGGCCCACTCCTTTGAACTTTTCATCTTCTGTTTAGCAGCTTCATGTTTGCTGATTATATTCTGTTCAGATTTTACATGTTATTTGTTTTACAGTGTTATGCCTGCCTGGGGAAACCTGAGCATAGGATAAAAATGACTTCCCTCTCTCCCCACTCCGAGGATGACCAGTGCCACAGGAGATTGCAGTCCAATTAGAATTGATTCATTTATCAAAAATGGTAGAAAATAGGCATCAGGGTGAGCACGGCCAAAATAACTTACAAAAAGACCACAAAATAAAATAAAATAAATTACAAGCATCTTACCTTCTTCCCTAAACTTAGGAAGGAGAAAAAATTGTCAACAAAAAAAAAGGCCTCCCACCCCTACAGCAGCCAGAACTGCATTTAGAAGATATTTACACTACTTACAACCAAGATCACTCTGATCAATCAATCAAGCCAACACTAAATCCACAATCACTTGGCAGAACAGCACGGCACGGTCTGGTTGGGAGTCAGGAAAAAAGGCAAAGTGAAGCCAGCATCTACAACTCAGCCTACTAGGAGAAACACAGAACAGGTGAATGGCACCACCCTCAGCCAGGGAGGGAGAACAGAACACACAAACAGAAACACGATCAAATAATAATAATGAGTCAGGGTCATAAACCCCCCCCCCCATCAAATGTTTCTTTCCCCCCAAAAAATGTTTGATACTTAAAACCCAGCACGGGACAGCGCATCAGCCACAACATTGTCAGTTCCCTTTAGGTTGTGAATCTCAATTTTAAAATCCTGCTGCAATAACAATCAGTCTATAAGAAGCTGATTGTTATTACACACACAGGAAAGGAACATGAGAGGACTGTGGTCTGAAAACACAGGAGCTGGCATTGAGCTTGAACCAACATAAACTTAAAAATGTTGTAAAGCCAAGCCTTCTCAATCATACTGTGATTGACTTGATGCTTATTGATTTTCTCGGATATTAGCAAACAGGATGATCAATACCATGATAGTCTTCCTGCTAAAGAACAGTGCCTGCACCTTAATTACTAGCATCCGCCTCTAACTTAAAGGTAGGGCTTGCCAAAGGGTTAGTGTTGCAACTACACTAGCAAAGGTTTTAAAGATACCACAATAATAATCACACATTACAAGAAACCGACAAAGTTGCCACTGCGTTCCTGGCACAGGAAAAGCCAGGATGGCCTGGAGTTTGGCTGACAGAGGGCACACCCGCCCCACTTACTTTCCCCAATATGTAACCACAGCCTTACCAGACTCACCTTCAGCCAGATTCAAAGTCAAAGAAGCACCATCTAAACAACAGAATACGTCCTGCTAAGTGTCTACATGTTAACACCAGGTGGAAAAAATAAACCATGTCGTCTACATATGAATCACCGTTTTTGACACCAGAAAGAACTGTATTCATCAACCTTTGGAAAGTGGCAGGAGCATTTCTTAAACCAGAAAGGCATGACGGTTTACTGAAGGAATTGATTACGAGTGACAGAAGCTGAGATCTCAGATGCACGGTGGGAACGGGGCACCTGCCAGCATCCCTTTAGTAGGTCTAGCTTAGTGACATACTCAGCTGACCCTACATGACTCATAATACCCTACGCAATCATCCAGGTTTTCCAGAATTTTAGAATTCTCCAAACATGCACATGAAACTGAAACAGGCTGGTAACTTGAATAGTCCTCCTCGGGACTGTAAGGCGATGACACCACAGTCACCACAGGATTGACACATGGCACAGGGGTCACAGATGGCACCCTGGAGTTATCATGGACAAAATACTACGTCAACATATTGACATGACACACATGGGTCTTCTTCTTCCTATGTGGTGTTCTAATTACATAATCTGCGTCACTCACTTTCCCTGCAACCTCATAAGGACCACACAACTTTTCCTGGAGACTGGAACCAACAACAGGTAATACGACTAAAACACGGTCAAATTGCTGGAAATGGCGACTGAGAGTTTTCTTATCATATTGTTTTTTCATTTTAAACTTTGAAGCGGAAAGGGAACTGCATGACAGCTCACAAGCGGTGTCCAACTTCTCCCTGAATGAACCCACATAGCCTAACAGGTTGTGCATGGAGCTGGGTTTGTCCAGCCACCTCTCTTGCAGCAACCTTATGGATGGATTTTAGCATCTGGTGTAATCTCTCCAGTGCCTAACAGACAGCTCTGTCATATCCTGTGCAAAAATATTGGACATAAAATTAGACCCTTGGTCAGTCTGAACACATTTTGGTACCCCAAATGTGGAAAAGAACCTAACCCAGGTTTTCACCATTGCTTTAACCCTAATGTGCGCAACGAGACAACCTCAGAGAAACATGTGATGGAGCACATCATGGTATTTGTTAAACATAACAAGATCAACCAAAATTTGGCAACATTGGATTTTAACCCTGGCCAGAAAAAATATTGGAGCACACGATAGTATGTTTTCTTGATTCCCAGATGGCTGGACAGATTTTGATCGTGGGCTAAGCTTAAGACTTGGAGACGGAACTCTTTTGGCACAACTACCTGAATATCCGCATCGCACTCCATCTCAGACACAGGGGACCATTACACAGCAAAACACCTCCATCAAACAGGTAAGTCACAGGCTGTGTAACATTTTTCTGTTCCTGAGCAGCAAACAGACAGGCCGCTAATGTATTATCAGATTGCTGAGCCTTGATGAACTGATCTTTATCTACTGCCAAACACAAATCTGTCTCATCTGGTAACACATCAACAAAAATAGGCATTTATAAATTTCTGTCTTTATGCTTAAGTCACTAATTCATAGATACGTAAAACTTAACAACATCGTAGGCAAACTCTGTTCAACTGTTAGGGTAGGACACACCACCTGAGGTTTCCCCACTAACTTACATTGAAGCAGTAAAGTCCAAATATCCTTTGGCCAATTCAAAATGGCTTCAATGCGCTCAAATGCATAAAAATATAAATCCAGCTCAGACTCCCTGACAGTGGCACCGGTGCAATATGCCCGCTCACATCAATGCTTTCTCAGGGTGAGTGTGGGGTCTGTTGTGTGCCAGGTGGATGGGGAGCAACACTGGGCTGGCTCTAAAGCTCTCACCCTGAGGTGCATAGCCTCCACCTCTAACTCCTGATTTCTCACCTCCTTTTCCATAATGCGGCGTGTCAGCTGGAGCTCCTCTGCCGACATCCCTGGTGTAATGGGAGGAACTGCGGGAGCGGTCGTGAATGGCGGCACAGAATCTCAGAGCTCCCCATCAGCTTTCCCCGTTCCCTCCGCAGTGGATTGTGTTGTAATGTAGGATTTATTGCAAAACTGTCCAAATCAAACTCCATAGTGCCAGGTGTCATAACAGGGTCATAACAACAGTTGTTTTAATGGCTAATCTAACATCTGACAAAGGAACAACACTTTGTTTATGACTACCACAAACACAAGAGAATAGCTTACTGATGTTTATCATGCCTTGCTTAAGTCATTACAACTGATGTTGATGATGTCCAGATACCATGCGATATGTCTTTAATAACTCTTAGTTTCTTGAAATATGGTTGCTTAAAAATGTACACACCAAATATTAAAATTCAAATAGGTAACATATTGACCCTGCCATGTTGCAATATGGCAACCATCCTCTTCTACTTTTCCCAGTTTGATTTGTTGGTTTTTGATAGAGGGCAGCCAGCAGCGACTGACCCTCTCAGCCTTTTGAATGACAATCTGCAGTGTAACCATGAAGAAGGCAGAGCCATCAAAGACTGTGACGGATGATGGGAAGGAGTTCTCAGTGATGGATTTGGATCAGGATATGTTGTGACACATTGTACAGGGCCACTGACATAGATATCCCATTCCCCGACACGCACACATTCAACATACACACACATGTATACATGGATACACACACTGAGGATGACAGAATCAACTCATGGTCTCATCTCTCTCTCCAGCTGTGCTTTTTCAAGTGTGTCTGCAAGAGAAAGAAAAGGTAGAAGGATCCCTACTGTATGTGTGTGTCTCTACACATACGTGCTCACCTGCAAACTTGCATGCGTGTTTGAGTGTCTCTTGTGTCCAATATCACGCCATCAGGTTGTAACATCAGCTCTGACTTTAGGGAACACAACTGTCAGCTTCACAATAAAAGCCACCTTCTGCCTTTTTGATTTGTTTGGATACTGCCTGAGCTTGTTATATAAGACTCTCCTGGTGTTCTTTCTTTTCAGCCTCTGTGTTTTCAGTCCCGCCTGCAGGTATTTCTGAAGGAAGTTCCTCAAACAAAAAACAATGCTGAATGTAGAGGGAATAACCACATCAGAAAGCTTTAATTTTTCTAAGCAAAAGACAGTAGAAAAAGGGAAGTGAAAGTCAAAAAAAAAAACTTTGGTGGAGGTTTACTTGATCTATCTTGTCATTTACATTGGGAAGTATTGGAACAATCCCAAGAGTAAACTCTATCTCTTAGGAAAGATGAATTAAGCACACCTCCGTTCATCTTTCAAATCGTGTTTCAAGTTTAGCTTTGTGTATATGTTAATGATTTTTTCAACTTTTAGTATGAATGTTCTGAATGTCAATTTATAAAGGATTAACCAAGTATTGTCTGTGTAGCCAAAGCCTGCAACATGTTCTTCTGTGCTATAGATGTTCATTGTTGTCCAAAAACTACTTAAAACACATCAATAACCCACACTGTCACGCAGGGTCACATGTTTCTTCGTTACCATGAACGAACTGTACTGTAATTCATTTTGAGTCAATCCCACGTACACCATCCTGGACTTTTAAATACTCACTGCAGCATGAAACATGTATTAATCCATAGTTCAAAATAGTCCCCAATGAATGAACTAATGACTCTTGATGAGAGTCACATCTCTAAAACTAAATGGAAGAAAAGAATGAATATGTGGCTGCAACTACAAGTAGTTTACATAATTTCATGGTGGGCACACTGGACACCTAATTTTACTGCACAAATTTGTATCTTAACTTACTATCAGGCTGTCAGTGCCGTCTCAGCCCCTGGCAAAGAGAAATTAAATAGAAGTTAATGCAACAAGTTATTACAGCAACAGAATATATTGATAATCCATAAAATTTAATTGTTTTTGTCAATAGATTTAAAGGTCAACAGGGACTTACATATGTACCATTTGCAGCATATATGCGGGGTATTGAAAATGTGCTTAGGTGTTATACTTACAGGAGACTATGTGGATTCAAATGTATCCATCTTTAAATGTTTTCCTCAAACAGGGTGATGTGTGTTACCTGAAAAGGTGTTTTGGCCGGAAAAAATGTCTGTGGATCCCAGAAGAAAATACTATGCAATACACCAAAGTTATATTGTTATAGTCCAAACCATGGGCTGGAGAAAAAAATGTTCTCTTCCCATCACTGCATACCTCACACAGTGCCAAAATGCCAGTACTAGGTCCCAAAAGGTGTAAACTTTCTCTAAAATATCTGGTACACTACTTCTTTGAGGGTTAGCTTTTCAAACTTTAAAGATGAGCAATACTGGTGTAGAACCAGCTGTCAGAGCTCATGCAGGTTTGCAAAAGACCTCACAAAGAATGAATTTAACCTTCATCTAATAAATTAAAAATCAGGCACAAGTAAAATTATGTAATGCAGTCTGCCATTAATGCAAACACAAGGAAAGAAAGCAACAGAGCAAAGTTGCATGTTACACTGCAAAGCCCAAAAAATGGAGGAGGCCTTTGGCAAGACAAGTCAAAGACTGATTTTCAATAAGCAGTAAAATGGACATTGACCTGTGAGCTCTAAGGTTTTCTGCCACTTTTGGTTGGAAATTAACACTTTGCTGGATTCTGGCTCCACCATGTTTATTGGCTTCACACAACCTTAGCCAAACTTTGACTTGCAAGTGGAATACTCTGAAAAGATCTAGATGATGATACTCAATGGAAGCACACTCATACAAATGCAGCACCATTGGCTGTTTTGATGGACTGCTATTGTTATCCTGAGTGTATCCTAGAAGTTCAAGTAGTAGTGAGATATTGGTTGCCTGTGTTATAATTAAGTATTCAAGTTGTATTGATTGTTTGAAGACTTGTTGCTCACCAAGTCCTTGTCTCTAACCAAGAATGAGATTTGTGGTTGGAGTGGACTGCAATCAATCACAGACAAATAAAGTATTTATGTGATCATTAGTGGCTGACAGTAAATTCTTTGCCAAAACAAGAAGCCACTCTATAATTACTCCTTTGTTTCCTGTACTTCTGCAAGTTGGGTCACAAAAGACTTTTCTGCAGATCTGCAGGAGGTAGTTTAAATTGGTAAGGCCTTAAATCATGTCTGTTCTCTGGTTTAATATCAGATAGGGCAGACACTTTAGTAGAGAATTACTCCACTTCTAATGATCCCTCAGTGGCAAAGTTTGCGAGAGTCAGGGTCACACTCAGTAAGTGGGATGGCTGCTGACAATTGCACTGCTCTATCAAAGATCCCCACTCTCACTTCCACTCCACATTTTTTTTTTCAATGGCTGTAGAACACTGGTTATATAGGCAAATAACCTCATAGAGGTAGCTAATTGTAAGAATCTGCTATAGTAAGTCAGTTTCTGTAGAAACAAACGCAGGCCCCAATGTTCACATTGAAGGATACCCAAAGGACACAAAACAATGAAGGTTTCAGGCATTGCAATTAGTGTCAAGTAATTCAAGAAAAAGAGATTAGTGTCCTCAGACATAGCACATATTCATTTCTGCTCACTGTGTTATGCAAAATTCTCAAAATAAATCAAGGGCAAAGCTAAAATTCATTTAACCATATCACTGTGACAAAACTATTCGGCTTTCAGAATAAAAATGATGCCCATGGATTCTTTATTTGTTTCTTCGTTCAGTTGGAAAATACATAGAAAAGGTTTTTATCTTTAGTGCCTTTAAATGGTTCCATGATCCATGGAAAAGACGTCTGTAGGAATTTCTCTCAGCATTTATTATACACATTTAATACACACTCACTGTGTTTGTATATTCATGTGCCAAATTGTTTGTGTGTGTCCTTGTACTTGTGTCTCTTGCAAATAAAGGGTGAAATTTGCTTTTTGTGTGTCTGTGTTTACTCCAGTAGTAATAGGGAGTGTGTGTGTGTATTTGTGTGTGTGTGTGTGTGTGTGTGTGTTCATGTGTGCACTTGCCCTATGTAGTTGTGTTTGTGTGTGTGAACAAGGTTGTAATTAAACCCAAATCTATTACATTACAGTAGGGAGATTTTGAGGGGGATTCATCTCTACAAAGGCACCGCTTACACCTCCTCCATCCTTTTTATTTTGACGGATATGTTTATCCATTTTTGTGATGAATTGCAAACAGTACATCCCTGGTGCTTGCACAAATTAAAACTGTAATTAAAATTGATGCTGTGGGTTTTGACTATTCATGAAGACATCATTGTGCATTTTGTTTCTCATACATACTTGCTTCATAGTTGACAGAGGCATCGATGTCCAGCACTTGTCACAGGGGAGATTCATCGCAAAAAATATCCTCGTTCTGCTTGTCTAACCTTCATGCATAATCCAAACAGATTATAATGTTTAATGTAGAGATAAGATATTATGCTTATGAATAATAGTTAAATAGGTTGCAACAACAAATTAAATGTTGAGGCAAATTAAATGTCGAGTAAGCCGAGAATTCCAAAGAATGATCAGAATTAACAAAACATGCCACAAAAGACACATCTCCTACTGACCTATGGAGATATTACTTAAGGCTACAAAAAATTAGATTCCTGATATCAACTCAACAATAAGTAAATAATAAATAGGACATGCCACACTTTTGTAAAGATGTTTTCACTCTGAATGGAAAGTTGCAAGTAGAATTCAATGTCATATCTCAAATCCTTAGTTGTCTTTTCTTTAGTTGTCTGACTTGAGAACTTAAAAGTTTCACACTAAAATATGTTGCAGAGTATTTTCAGGACAGACAGTACAAAGCACCTGACGCGCAGATATTTTAGAGGGTCAGGTACTTTGCAGGGTCCTCTCCAGCCAGAACAGAGAATCCTTTAAAGAAGGAATTTCAGTTTGCTCCCCTCTGAATGGAGGATTGTGGTGCCCAGTGTAAAGACCCATAGTTGTACAAACTCTATAAACAATTACCTTGCTAGACCTGATCCATTTTCTTTCACTGTTGTGGGTCTGAGGCACTGAGAGGCAGATATGAATCAAGGGAAAGAGAGAGGGGTATGACATGCATCATTTGTCTGAAATCGAACGAAAGATGTTGCAGTAACTGAATGTCATTCACTACACAGCTAGCAGGAAGGACACCCCGTGGAATCCATTTCAACCAATACTACTTTGCATCATCATTTGCAATGCTTGTGCAAATAACTTAAAGTGGAGATAATTGTCTGGTAGTCTTAGCCTAGAATTTCTACTAATGACAGTAATCACCATCATAATCATAATCATAATAAATGTCATGTACGTAACACTTTCTTACACAAAGTATAAAGTGCTTTACCTAAAGATGGCAGGAGTTAATTCAGTCACAAAAAACAAGACAAAGGGCTACATGTGAAAAAATTAAGACACTGAAAATACATTTTCTCAGACAGCATCACAAAAAAATGACTTCTTTTTGCTGGGACCAGTTCAGTTTTTTTGATCCACACAGCAAATAAAAGAAAAGAGAACATGACACACAGGGATTTAACTAGAAATTGAACTTGTTTTCAACTCAGACAGCAGCTAAAAGAGTTGTTTACATCCACTAAACTTTTTAAAACTTGGGGTCTTCAAGACGTGTGGGCAAAAATCTAATAGAGTACCATTATAATTTTATTGTTAATTTATCATTATGATGTTGTTGTTATTGTTATTATTGTTATTATTATTATTATTATTAGAAGTAGTAGTAGTAGTAGTAATAGTAGTAGTAGTAGTAGTAGTAGCAGTATAGTATTGCATCTTTGTAACTACCGCTCTCCACCTTTCTTAGGGATGGAACAGTTGTATAGTGCTTTTTATTGCATTTTACCTTCTGCGTACATGTTTCCCTGTGGGAATGTATTTGTAAACATAGTAGTTCTCTGCCATATTCCATCTTTAAAACTGCTCTCATCTATCTTATTTACATCAGGATGCAATGTCTCTTTCAGAAAATCATATGCAAAACAGAAAACAAAAGTTGTAAGGTACAAAGGCACCTCTAACTTAGAGCATTTTTGAAACTATTGTGTTTTGTTTTGTTTTGTTGTGTATATCTCTAAAATGCTTATTCATCTTGCTCTCTCGCTGTCTGTGTTCAATAGCCAAATATCAACCTGAAATAAAGCAAAAACAAAAAAACAAAGTCCACAAAGAAATCATTTGCAGATTACAGGCAAGTTTCAAACCTTACTGAAAAAGTTTTGAAGCGGCAGCAGGAAATGTGGAAGGGTTGACACCAACTTCAGCTCTGCTAAGGTTAATTATTGCTATTTTTCTTTATGGTAAAAGCAACCAGTGAAGATAAGGCTCATTTGAATTCAAACACATACCTCTATAACATTAGCACCAACTTGTATATCCAATAGGAGTCCACACAATGCACAAGTCAAGATGTTGAAAAGAAATGCTTGTGTATGCAAAAAATTATGAGAGAAATGTCTACTATGGCCTTAGAGGCGTCTGTTTGCTATTTACTATTATACACGGATGGCAGCTTGAAATGTCTATATGTTGGACATTTGTATGTATATTTGTACTTTTCATTGCCTTTTGATGTACAGGCTGCCGTTGTTGATGTACCCAGAGGGTATTTCAGGTGAAAGGGCAGCATTTTGTCTAGCATTGAAAATCTGCTGATGAAAACACATCTGCATTTTAAAGCATATGAGGTCAAGGATGACCTCATATGCATAGTCACCATAAGAAAGAGAAAAGGGTAAAAGAGGCAGATGAAGAGTGAAAGCAGCAAATGAAGTGACACTGAAGGTCACAGGCACATGTAGAAAAAACTATTTTTCTGTGCAAACACTTGTGCAAAATGTGGCAAAATGACAAATTTCAGATATCATTATGTGCCATGGTGATATCACATAATTGTGAAATAAATTTAATAATTTTGTGTGAATTTATACAAAATCTTTGCTTTAATAGCAAATTATAATGTTGAATGAATTTTGTTGCTGTTATTGAGTCCAATCTTGTCAACTCAGGTCCGTAACAAAATAAGAAAATCTGTTATTGTATTCTTATTATGAAATTGGTGATGAGAAAACATATGTGTTTCTTCACAGTGAAATAGCAAGCCAATCTTTACAAAATCTGAGCTCTAACTAGTCCAACAGTTGAATTCCTTCAAAATGAAATGGGATGGGAATGAAGCCAAAGTCACTTATTTGTAACATCATTTTTTCAGCCTCACTGAGAAACTATCACTGAGGATTGAGGGAATGAGGGGTGAACAAAATAAAGTAACATGCAGACAAAGTGAATGTCACAGCTGGAAGCAGAGCTAACTTGAGCAAAAATGCTGAAAATGGCCCTACTGCTGCTACCAAAATGTCATGAAGTACACAGTATGAAGATATCTGTCATGAAGGTGTTTTTAGCATGCCAGTTTTTCTAATTTGCATCTGTAAATGTCACCATTTGTTTTAGTGATCCCAATGATGGTACTCTTTTTATGTGTTTCTTTGTACCATTTATTTGCACATTGAACTCAAACTCAAAGTCAAACTTACTGTGCAGTAATGTGAGGGAACTTACATTAGTAAAGTGAATGAAAAGTCAAAACTTGTTGCGGTGAATACTGGTTTGCATCCTTTACATTTAGATAATAATAAGCATCAACATACGTGTAACAACTATGAAACAGTTTCCTGGTAGAAATTACTGGAATGTCCCCAATCTCCATTTGCTTTCATATAGTATCTATGATCATTGTATGTAGCTTTTGAGGTGGGCTTTTCTATTTTTGTCTGTAAGATATAAACACAGTCTATTAAAATCCATTATTCATCATTCATGAAACAGTAGCCAGTTATTGCTAAAAATAAATATGGACACAGGTATTACTCAAATGGACATAAAACAAGAGTATACAGCCATGCTAGCATCTCTGTGAGGCTATACTTGGTACAGCAGTGTTTTGAGCTAAATGCTAACATTGACATGCTAACATGGTCAAAATGACAATGCTAACATGCTGATGCTTAGCAGGTATAGTGTTTATCATGTTCACTATGTTAGCATACTGACATTTGCTAATTAGAACAAAACACAAAGTGCAGCAGAAGCTGATAGAATGTTATTCGTTTCTTTGGTATTTGGTCACAAACCAAAGAACTGGAGAAATCAAAATTTTGACCAGACAATAGCAGAACTAGTGGAAAAAGGAAGGAAAAGTTATTACAAATTCGCCTGGGGGGGGGGGCATTAATAACTGTACCAAATTTCACAGCAATCCATCTGATGGCTGATGTGACGTTTCACTCATATGTTGCAATTCAAAAACTACCCTCACACACTCATTGTATTTATGGATTTCTTCTGTAACCAGCACCTATCCCACTGAGGTTTAGTGGATTTGTGTGTAACCACTCTGATTGATTTAAACATTTCAACCAAACATGTCAACCTCAAGGTGGTGCTAGAGGAAAAGTCAGGGCATCACCAAAGGAGTCGTCCTCTGGCCGACATCTGTATCTATCTGTACCAAATTTAATGGCATTGCCATACCTTGAGGCGCGGCAGTAGTGTTGCTAAAATGACATAGAGGGACAGAGTGTATCTGTGTGGCTGGTGTGGGAGGTATCTTATTATGTATGTCTAAGTAATTGGTATAACCACCTAGAGAACCATTTACCAATGAGCATCTGTTTAGAAATGTTTGACAAATGAACACAGGTGAGGCTAATTTAATGTAGAGACGTTGGGTATATTAAACAATTTACCATATTGCTCAAAGACTTGAGTGTCAGTAGGCAGTATACAAACAGAAAATATCACTAAAACATTAGTCATACAGTTACCAACCAGCAGTTCTGAGATCAAACTGGAAACCAGCACATTATCCTGCTGCCTGTCCTCCTCCTCTGGAGCCAGAAGAACAGCCTCAGTCAGGATTATGAAGCGAATGACTGCCTAAAGCAATGGATTGCATTAAGCACATATCACATGGAGAGTGTGTTGCACAGGGATCGAGGGACTAAAGGGACCAAAAAATAACATATACCAATAGTTACATTTCCATCAACCTGTTTTATGTGCATTTCACTTTAAACAGGATAACATCTGTGAGGAAAAGCCAAAAGTTGGTTAAACTGAAAAAGGGGGCGAGACAGTAAAAAGAAAATGCAATAAAGACAAAGAGAAAAATGGATTTGTCAAATAAATATTAATGGTGCTGTACCTTCATCTGCTTCTCATACTGTGGACAAAGACCCCATGTCTGCCACTCACTGCATGCCCAAAACATACAGAGCTCGAAGAGAGTGGGCACAAGTAACCCAATGCTCCAGGACGTGCACAGAACATGATTGTAATATCCCCATTGCACCTGAGGACCCTTGTTGGATATCTCTCGCCTCTTTTTCCCCACAATAGCTGATAAAAAATACCACACAGCATTTTTAAAAGTTTTGCAACAGTGATAAACAGCAACAACCATTGCTGTTGCAGCGGTCAGCGTACTTATCAGATCATGTAAGCTTTTCAACGTTATCAATCTGAGGGAAGGTACTGCATGGCTGTTGTGTCTGCAGAACAAGAGAGGCAGTGAGTGGAAAGAGGATACACAGAAAATAGACGAAAAAAGAGAGCGAAAGATGGAAAGAGAGAGAGAGAAGTAGGTCTTATCAGCAGCTGCCTGTCAATCATTTTCACTGATAATCAGTGCAGGCATATAAACACACCCTGTCAAGTACACACACACACACACACACACACACACACACACACACACACACACACACACACACACACACACACACACACACACACACACACACACACACACACACACACACACATCCACAAAACAAATGTGTCAATAAGAGATGGAAAATATTAAAATATTGTAATACTAAACTTGTTTTATCTCTGCATATGATCTTGTACAGTTCTGTTCTCAATTCTTAAGTATTTGTAGCCTTCAGCTTTTAGAGCCAAACTTGGATGAGAATTATTTTTCCATCCCATAAGGCAAGCTTAAACGTAAGGCTAAGATAATAATTTGTGTAACTTGAGTGGTTTGAGTAATACAAATCCTCAGTTCAAAGCCTCTGTCTCTGTTTTGACATGTAATCATTACACAGTGGATGAGTGCACAGACAGTAATCACTGCTGCAACAGGAACTGACCGTGTAAACTGAAACTGGAGGGAAAAGAGGAGAGCAAAAGGGAGACACGGGCAGAAACTTAAACATAAAAGTGGCCTTGCTACTACAGTATGTGTCAGGGGAACACAGTGTCAAGCCAGGATAGAGTACATCAGACGCTTAGGCTTATATTCATTATAGTAAAGTGCATATGTGCAGTGTATATGTATGTGTACCTGGTTGGGAATGTTTTTGGGTTTAGTTCAGCCCCATTCATCAGTTTCCATTTGGGTGACCTGAGACATTTTATTTTCTTGTCTTCCAGAGGAGAGTTATTGAAAGGCTCTTTGTCTGTCCTCTCTGCCTCTGCATTTCATCCCCAACTCCACTCGTCTTGTTTACTCGTTTCCTCTGCCAGATCTCCCTCCTGTTCTTCCTCTTCTTGGCTCAAGAAACGATGTCTCTCACCTCACATAACTCCGTCAAAGGAGAGAGGCAGATGTGTGAATAAATCATGCATAAAAGTGAACCAAACAACCAGAATGAATCTGATCACATTTTACATTATTTAACACTCACTGACTCTTTAGTAAGTAAGAATAAGTACTGCTGTGCATGTGTCACAGCCAGGTCCGCTGATACAGAGATGGATTCCATAGAATAAGAGGATGGTGAAAATATTGCCCTTCAAACAAGTGCTGTTTTGTGTTCTTGCATTACAAAGTAGGAAAGCTGAATTTATCTGCCACTTGAATGTTTAGCCAAATGAAGCCTTTGCCATGGTAACACATGAGCTTCCTGAACTGTATGCTGCTAAGTCCATAAGTAATTACAGTCCTGTAAACTGGTCATTAAGGCCCAAGACAGTTACTCTTTGTGTATGTACTGCCACATTATGTATATATTTCATTAGTCGCGTTACCATGATAGCAGTTAGCTAGCTATTAGTTATCATATCTAGAAAATAGAAAATGATGACATGCAATTTAGATGGCCAAATAAATGATAAATTTAGGGATAAATGTACAAATCCTGTGCTGTGACCACAATAGCAATCGCATTGCCAGATTTAAACCAATGCCTTCAAAGCCCCTGCTCACAGTGTAAGGGAATTTTAACAGAGGATTATGGGAGTTCGAAGTGTGCTGACATTGGGGAAATTGGTGCATGACGAGGCCAAATTCTTTACTGCTGTTGTTTGTTTGTGCAATTTGCCAACACATAAAAAGATATGCTGGCATACACACCCTTAGACACAAAATATTAAGCTTTAACTCGCTTATACACAAACACACACTCACACAAACAGACACATGCACATATAGATATGTACACGAATGCAGTTTCACAGCAACAGAGATACACACACTTGTACACAAACTCAGAGAGCAAACTTTGCAAGGTAAACATATGCACACCATTGCACATGCAGTTGGAAAATGCATATGAACCCACACACACTCTCTCCCTCTCTCTCACACATACACACACAAACACACACACACACACACACACACACACACACACACACACACACACACACACACACACACACACACACACACACACACACACACACACACATAAACACACGCACAGTCCCCCCACAGTCCAAATCCTCTCTGGCTTGTTTAGAAAACCCACTGCTTTCCAGTAAATCCTAAATAAGATAATCCCAGAACATCAACAAATGCAATTTTCAGCTCAGCATAAGAGACATGCAAATGGAAGGCAACCTCTCTTCGCCCTCAATATGAGAATGTGTTTGAGCAAGTGAATGTGCGTGTTTTATAACGCTGCAGGTATACTCAGTCGGGTAGAAATTATGCAGTGTAGATGAGGAGGCGGATGAGGTTAAGAAGGTCAGTCATGTTAGTTTCTTAGCTTGGAAAAGAAACGGGGGAGAAAAATACAATGTCTGGCGTGTATAACAACAACTGACGATGTGTGTGCTCTCTATGCCCTGAGGTCAGTCAGGTCAGCACTGTAAACCTGGTACAAAATACTTATGCAAAGACGATGACAAACATCAAAAAGGTAGTGTTATAAAAAGCCAATTCAGAGAACATCAATAATCGGGGGGTGAATCAGAATTATTGAGAGAATGTTTTCAGATGATTTCTGCGTTTGCTCATTGATGTACTCCTTACATGTACTTTGTAAGCAGGAAAAATTCACATTTTTATCTCTTTTAGACTGGACTCTGTAATTTGAAGTCTGCGGTTGAGAATCAAAGCCTAAGCCCTTGATTTTGTGCAACCACTATGCCAGTAATTTTTTAATTTTCAAAATTCATTCATTCTTTTTCCAAATTGCCAAGGTTACTGCCGTTTCCTGGAATACGTTCATTGGAGGGCAGCTTTGCTGGTTGCCAGACGTCACATGGCTAACAATCACAATCCCATTGACGAGTACGGGCAAATTAGACTCTCTTGTCCACCTCACTTTTCTTTAGTCTGTGGTAGGAAACCAAAGTCGACACAGCAACAAAAAGTAAACTCTGTATAAGAATCAAACTGTAAGCAGGCTCTGAAGAATATGATGTGGCACGAATACAAAATGCAAAATACAAAAAAACAAACAAACTCCTGCAGTATCTGCTTGGCATAATCAAAGATATTCTGAAATCTGGTGAATTATCCCACACTTTACCTACTACAGTGTTTTGTAGTATTTTCTGGTGTCTTCTGAGTCTGGAGCCAGCATTTTGCTCATCAACACAACCTGCATTAAATCATATTTCAGACGGACTCTGTAGTAGATTCTCCAATGGGGAGGGAATTTGTGTATATTTGTGCCCATGCACGTCAAAATGTTCCAGGGTATGAGCTTCAGTGTTTTCAAGGGTTACATCTGTGTGTGTCTGTGTGTTCTGGCCTTGGCCAGATAAACATTAATCGTTAGCCTCACCATATGGTGTCCACAATGATCAAATCCCCTTGACAGGCAGGGTGCAGGTGAGAACACAGACACATGCACACACACGCACGCACACACACAGAACCCTAAAGCCCAACAAGAAACTCAATCTGTAACAGGAATTCCCCTTGCTGCCACCTTTGGGTTTCAGTTTATCGGCAGATATGCTGTTCCTGTTGCCAACAGTTCTAAAAAAGAAAATGAATAAACTAGAGTTGATATTTCATTTCTTCAGTGAAAACTATGTTTGTGTTATGTGCCACACTCTTTGTGAAGACACATTTGACCACTGCAGATAAAAATAATTACATGGACATGCAAAGATATATATATATATATATTTGTATATAAATATATATGAAGGGGGCACCCTGGACAAGTCACTAGTCTATCACAGCCAACATATATACATAGAGACAAACAACCAGTCACCCTCACACTCACACCTATGTGCAATTTAGAGTTGCCAGTTAACCCGCTGGTCTGGAATGTGAGAGGAAGCTGGAGTACCCAGAGGAAACCCACACAAACACGGGGAGAGAGACAGAAGGCCTCATTATGGCAACAGAAAACTAAATCTCCATTATGTTTCCTACAAAATATACTGTTTCACCTTAGTTGTATATAAACGCAATTTCTAGGTAAGAATTACCAAAAGTATGTAAAAGGTCTTCATACAGTATCTGTCTACTACAGTACTTCTCACAGTGAAAACATCTGGAATTTTAATTTTTTTAATATATCAGCTTTCACTTTTCAGAAAGAGACAAAGTAGCAATCCATGGGAAGGAAAATCCCAAAGAAATCTGTATTTGAAAGAAACTACTGAAACTACTGAATAAGAGTTGAATAATTTTATGTAAATATTAAAATATAAAAAAGACAACACATTTTTTTAAACATCTTTATACAATAGCTTCAAGTCCATGCATTATACAACACTGAATCTGTCTGTTCCATTCAGCCACAGCAATACAGCCGGCCACGGATGGAGGACTGCAGCTGCTTCTGTTTGGCTGCTGCTGTGCTGGCGGAGTAGAGAAGGTGTAATTACCAGTGCATACGGAGCTTTGGTAATTGCCAATGCTACATGAAACTAGGAAAATACAGGAAAAAAAATAACTCACCTCTTGAACCAAGGCTCTCAGGTAATTCTTAACATATTTTATTGCCAAGTTAGAATGAGACTTCATATCTCTCCATCACACACACACACACACACACACACACACACACACACACACACACACACACACACACACACACACACACACACACACACACACACACACACACACACACACACACACACACACACACACACACACACACACAAAGGTATTTCTGTAGTATTCACCAGCATCCCCACAGCTTGTTTAGTTCCTTCAGGCACACAGATTATACAAACTTAAACATGGATACATTCGATCACACAAAACTGGAAGCTCACTCACATTCACTCACACTGTTTCAAGAGGAATACTTCAAGGGGTTTAACACACGATACATAACAAACACTCTTGTTCAGCCAGACACCCCACTGAGAGCCTAGCAACAAAGTCACAGCTAAATGTAGAAATCTCCTGCCTCTTTTAGACTCAACATTCCAAAATACCTCATCCAGGAACATAAACATCAATGACACTGATTCACTAAAGCTTGTGCGTGCATGTGTGCACTGGGCCGAATAAAATATAGGTCAATACTCAATATCGTTTTAAAGCCTTTTTCTTATCTTAATTACACCTACAACATACATGTATAATATTGTGGTACCCATCACTCATGTAGCTCAGGAGGTAGGGTGGGTCGTCCACTAATATGAAGGTCGGTGGTTTGAACCGATGCTCTGCCAGTCCACATGTCGACGTGCCAAAGTGTCCTTGGGCAAGATACTGAACTCCAAATTGTATGTGTGAGTGTGTGTGTGAATGCGATGTAGGAATACGTGTGTGAATGGGTGAATGTCAGTGGTCGATAAGACTAAGAAAGTGCTATATAAGTGCAGACCATTTACCATCAGTTGCTTAACTGTATTTCACTCATAAATTGTCAGTTTAATTATGTATTAGTAAGGGAAGTTTACAGTTTAATTTGATTAGTAAATCCAGACTTTACAGATTTCTTCAGAAACCTGACCTCTTACTATTTATTTATAGTTCTACCTTCTATTTGTCATTCGTGTAATACAAAAGTAATATAAACTTTGTTACAGATTCTATATTTGTTGTATGAAACAGTCACTGCCTGTAGGTCTGGAAAAAAAATCCTCTTCTGCACAGGAAGCGATGCACTTTACTTATTAAGTATTTAGTTTGGAATAAACAGAAGAAGAAACAGGAATGCTCAGCCTCCATGGTTAAAAAGAAAAAGAACACAGTGACATCTACACAAACTTGAGCGACAGAAAATCCACAAAAAAGTATGCACAGCACTTTACTTCAAGACTGTTTGTTTGACAGGTGATTGTTGAGAGGTGTCACCAAGGCAAAAAGATAAAAATGTACAATATGGTCTATAATATGCCCTATTAATCTCTGCGTCAAAGAACTGAGGACTGCAGATCTATTTGAGGACCCTGCTTGGGTTTTAATGATGTGAACGTCAAACACATTTATTCTGTTTCAGGCGTCGGTCCTGGTTGAACAGAATTATTTGTGTGTGTGCAAAGGGGAGAAAAAGGAATTACATTTTTTTTAAGCTGCATCAAAAATGAAACTGTGTGAAAGAATCTCTCTGTAAAATATACACACCGCATATGCTGCATGTGTACATACAGGTATGTGGTTTTCTGTCAGTCTTCAAACCCTGATGAAGAGAAATTTTATTTTTAAGAGAGCTAATGATAGAAAGCACTGATGCAATTTAAAGTACATGTATGTGTTTGTGTGTGTGTGTGTGTGTCTGTGTGTTTGTGTGTGTGACCCATCCTGTGCCCAGGCCTAGCTAAACAGAAATAGCTACAAGAGCAATAACATCCCCGGGTAAGCGGCAAGGGATTCAATTCCCGAGTCATTTTACAAAAGCATGATGTGATTGAGTCGGTCTGCCCATTGAATTCAGTATTTAATTTCCTAAAGGTCCCAAGAGCCGTGTCTCTGTTTCCAATTTCTCCTTCTCATGAGATCAGGATGGGGGACTAAATGAAGGGCTTCCTCATTTTTTCTTTCTTCTTTCTTTTCTCTTTTTCAGCCCATTGTTTTCTTTCATTGTAAAATGCTGAACACCCAGGGTTGGATAGGAGGGGACAGGCTAATGAGTGTTCTTGGTGTAGCAACGCTTTCCATTATCATCATTTCTCTCTTCCCTCTTGCCTCTCTTACACCATTTATCAGCTTCAATCCTTGTTTTTTTTCTTCCTACCATCTCTCATCTCATACTGCCGCTCTCTCTTCTCTCACACATTTTATGCAATGGGGTTCAAAAGTTCCAATTCACTTGAATGGGAAAGTGGTCTCAGACTTTTGGACCTCACTGTATATATTCTGAATTCATTTTTGTCCTATTTATATGCAACAAAATGCATGAGAAAGGTTAGTGGTAGGTGCCATTAGGTAAATAATGACAGGATAATGAAATGATCAGACCAATGTAGTGTTGTGCAGAACAAATATAAGACAAAGACATTCAAGGAAAATGCCCCTTATAATTCACTCACAAATGACACCGATTTGTTCTAACAACTGGAGCAGCAGAATTAAAGCCTTGTTTGCTTTACCTAGAATTTCTTTGAGTAATGAAGAGGCTTTTTGGAATCAAGTAGATTTTCTGTGTTTGGAGTAAAACCTGAGTCACATTTCCCATCTCTGAAACAGAAGATTAGTTCTCGTAAAATTACTCAGCCACATTAAGCACATTTAAAGAAAGCAGAAATTAATTTACTCAACTGTGGCGTTACGAGTAGTTGTAACTAGTGAGTACAATTCTTTGGTACTGTGATCCTATTTTCTGGTTCAGGAATGTTGTCACTGCTAAAAAATAAATTTTCAATTATATTTGGTATATGATATTTATGAATGGACAAATAACATGAATAGATAATTTTGCAAAACCATTTATTTAATGTCTCATAGTTGCAAAGCCAAGCAGAGGCAAAACATATTTATGGTGGACATGGTTGCCTGTGTTTTAAAAAAGAAAATTATAAAAATTTCTGACCCCATATTTTGATGTTAGGACATCCACCTAAAGCATGCTTTACAGGACAACAGATTCACCCCAATAAAGGCAAACATTATTGTCTTTATTGCAAAGGATGTTCTCTGTGTGCTACTGGTCAATAGTATTGAGCAAAAGCCAGATGACTGTTAATAAACCAAAGATGAAAACACAAATGGCTATTCAATCACCAGAGGATCTACTTGAAATGCATCATAAACCCAGCAAAATTGATTCTCACTCCACAGGATATACCTTAAAGTCACTACACATCCATACACATGCCTAGATAATTGGTATTCAATTGCAATAGGTAGCAACTGAGTTACAAGTGCCACAAAGCGAATTATAACTGCATTTAAGCCCATAAACAGAGGCACAAACAAACCCCCTGGAAGGTGAGTAACTAAATAAGAAGAAACTGTTTTAATATCACCTTTATTCCTCTGCTGCTTTGATACTTTAGACAAATGGTCTCAGTTCCTACAAGAAGCAGGCAACCTAAGGGCTGTTTACTTAACAAACCATCACTATTTTGTCTTTTATATGACCTCCTGGAGAAAGAAATGATGAAAGGAGGAGATGTGAGGCTTGGTATCACAATTTATCCTGTGACCCCTGGGGTGAGTCAAGGGGCAATCCTAGCACCGAGTCTTTGTAGTTCCAAATGCCAGTTTGGTGGCAGAATAGATTGGAAATTTAATTTTCCCACCAACGTGACATTCCACCATAGGGGTCAGTTGTTTTATCTGTCTAAATAAGAATAACACAACAAAGACTCAAAGTAAAATAAAAGAACTCATGGGGTGCATCCAATGAGGAATACTGTATCATTTCTATTTTCCAACTTTGCTTCCAACTGGGTAAAAAAAGTTGCATGCAAGTGTGCTCATGTTTGGAAAAAGATAAAACATATATATATTGGTATTGCATGGAGCAGAGCAACCCAAGTAACAATGTGTGTAAGTATAGTTTGAACAATAAGTGCAAATGTTCAGCATAAAAGCCATAATGTAGTACCCATGTAGTATATGTAATGAAATTGTATGTATGACCTTTATAACTTTTATCATTAATTGTACGGACAGTGACTTAGAGGTACAGTAAGAGCCCAAAGGCTACAAATACTAATTGATCATTGGTAAGGTCTTTGTAAAAGTGAGGGAACTTGTTAATTCTTGATGATGAATGCAGTGTGAGCAATTGAACAGAAAACCATGCTGCAGGCCTCAAAAAATTGACAGCCATTGCAAATGTACATGCCCAAAACGAGATATGCTTATGTTCAAGTGACCAAGTCCTCTAGTGGCTGTAGCAATTATGATGGGGGCAAAGGAGGAAGGTGACGTTGTTATAGAGCTACAAAGTCCACATAGGGAGGAGATCGGGATGGATGGATGAGGTCAACAAAACATCAAACTTGAAGACAGGAGACCACTGTTCAACCATAATGACGAAGGTCCCCTAACCTTAAAGTAGTCAATTTAAGCCAAACCGTGATGTTTCCCTACACCTAACTAAATAAATTTTGTCCCTAATCCAAACCAAACCTCAGCTATAATATTGTGAAAGATTTATTTATCAACAGCAATTTTTTGAAATGGAAACACACTTACACATGGTGTCATCCTGCCGATGGAGGCATCAGATAATACTTCTATGCGTTCTTCTGGAGGGCAAGGACGAAAAACGTATTTTGTCTTTAAATCTGGAGGACTTGTTGAATACAAATGCAATCAGAATGCAGATATAAGCAGTAAACTTACAAAAAAATATAGACAGAATGATTGTTAAACTACAGAGGTCATATCGTAACAAATACACAACACAGCATCTTGAGTGACAGAATATTTCAGTCAGCATTACTGCTCATACCAAAGCTGAATAAAGCTTCTTTGCTGGTTGTGCAGTGATTGCAGGTGGTACTTTTCCATGGCTGGGCGCTGTGGTCCTTCCTCTGGCTACCGACCAGCTGACATTGTTACAGCATTGCTAGGACTGAATAGCATTGGAGGAGTCACAGGTGGCCTCTGTAACTATGTCTCTCTTGATGCCTGCCTCCACTTTGTCAGTTTTGATAGTTTCTGATTCTCCTGGTTGAGGTTTTTTTCATTATGAAACAATGCATTTTTATCACAATGCTAACGTACGAAAGCAAATTTACACACTTACTTAAGTAAAAACATCTTGCATGATGTTAGCAACATCAATTTGCCCGGTAGAAGGTTTCTATGGCAAAAGGTTTGTTGAACTGCATCTAAGAACATGTGAATATAGGAAAAAAAGAGAAGATTTTGTCTGTCCACATCTGGTAATTTATTGGTGGAGCTAAGATGGCCGACCAAGACCAAGCAGTGTTTACTCTCACATTTGTGAAAATGGACCTGAATACACATATTATAGCAGCGTTTGTGTTTCTCTGTTGTTGCACAGCTTGGATTGTAATTCATTATGACAAACAACACATACAATTAAGAACCCCAGTACAGTTCAAGTCATTAAAATTTCACTACAGCTCCATAGGTCACAGCAGTGCACAAATAACATCAGCTGTTCACGCAGTTTTTCTCACTATTAGATTTCACAGACACCAATTTAACTTATTAGGTTTGTAAATGTCTGCCTTTAAAATCAACTCAAGTCTGTGAGATATAACCATCATTCACAAACATTCCAGCAATGCATTCTGTCTAGTGTGTCAACTGAGTAAATTTAATTTGTATCCAAGCTTTAGAGGACGTCCTGCTATTTCTCTGATCTCAGTACTTTTCTGTCAACATTTTTTATCTACGAGTAGCAGCTTTTTTGTCAATCTACTACTGACTTGTAAGAAAAGTTCCATTCTAACAGTCATAAATCAAATGCATTCATATGATAATTACTGTCAATAGAGCAATACTATGTTATGTCAAGCAATTTTGGCTGCTCCTTTGCATGAAACGTTCTGTACAAATAAAGTCATTAAATAGGATAATAACATGATAGAAAATATGTGACAAAACTTGGCTTCAGGTATTGCCACTTTAAAAATAAAACCAAAGAATCAGTATGCTAATTACAATTCATAATTATGTACCATTCATGATATAATTATTATTATTTTTATTTACATTCATGCCAATACCTCCCCATCAGGGATGTTTTAATTTTATCCTCAACTGTGAAGTTGCTTGCTTTGTAAAGTCTGTTTCAATATGAGTGCTATGAATTAATCATAGATTATCCTTTTGACATTTAATAATGATGACGGGGATGTCAGTACATGCGATAAATTAGTGGTACAGGTGCCATTACCCACAGCCGTGCGTAATGACATCTGTTCTGCTGTCTCAGCTAATGCAGGAATCTGAGGCTTGCTAGCCTGTGAGTCAGCCACAGCAACATCTTCCACTAGCTAATACTAATTTGAAGCCACAGGAGTAGTAGACCAGATGTGAATTCACATTTTGATTGACAGCAATGGGCTCCAACTGCTGACTTTGGCCTTTTCTGAATGGTTAGAAGGGTGAGGCTTGCTCAAAAACTTTTGAGCATATTTTCAAAAAAAAAAAAAAAAAATATTATTATTAAAATGTTAAATTATAAAGCTTTCATTTTCATCAGAATCACACACACAAAAAAAGACTTGCAAAAGTGCAAAAGACTGCACATTGATGAGGTTCTCTCTTTTTAGAAAGATAAATGAAGGAAAGAAAAAAAAATTAAAAACAGAAGAAGTAAATCATCCTGCGTGTGTCCAGTGGTCAGCTGTGATCTGCAAGCACTGGGAAGCGGTCAATTGTTTATTATCTAATGTCATCAGAAATGCAAGACTAGAGTTGTAAATTTTGGACTTTATGACCAATGTGCTGCCATTATGCTTGTATTATTAAGTTAACACAAGCCAACTACTACTGGTAATTACATCCACATTGCATGAATACATGCCTCACGATTTATTTCCAATGTCAACATTTAGCCCCAATGCAGAAACGTGTGCACACTTTATGTAGTGAGGCAGAAAGTAAAGGTGTGAAGGTTGAGATGGTGCATATGTAAGGTGTTGGACTTTCATGCAGGGGACCGTAGAATGCATCCCGTTACAGACCTGCAATTAATGTTCACCTATTTATTAAACATAACCATGATCTTTCCCTAATGTTGACCAAGTGTTTAAGTTGCCTAACCTTAACCAAGTTTTATAGATCTAAACCAAACCAAGTCATACCTTGAAAGCAGTCTATGAACAGAGAAAAAAAGAACGTATTATTATCTGTAGTTTATTTGCCTTAACTGCAGTCTTTTCTGTACCATACTGTAGCTGCCGTGTGCAAATGATGTAGAAAGCAAATAATTTTAAAAACATTTTAAAATAATCTGTCAACACTGATCTTTCTTGTCTGGTAATATGGTTGGTGAAGGGCTTTAAAGTCATGGTAAGGTTTAAAAATGTTTAAAGAAGAAAAAAATGGCTAAAAATTAAAACTTAACCCACAACAGCGAACGCAATATCATGAGTAGGAAACTCACCCTGGGTTGTTTAAGTTATTGTCGAATCTACGCTTCCAACCACAGCACTATCATTTTCAAGCACTGCTAGGTTAATGTCAAACAACAACCTATTTCTTGTCAGGTCTGATTCATGTAAGTTTCACACCTGATTCGGTATGTTATTTGAGTTTTAGGTCATGGTGTTCATTTCAATCAGTTCATGAGGTCAGGCAGTTAATTTTATACCATCTTGATGAGTCAGACATGAGGAACTTCAAACTCTTAAACTATTTTCATTACTAGTCCAGACACCTGAAAGCTTATGCGGTGCCCCGAGCAGCCATCTCTTTGTTATCATTATCTTGCTCCAGTGAAGGTGAGTTTAAAGTGCCATGTTATCATGAGAGAGAAGGTGCACAGCGGCAGGGTTGGCTTCAGCTGGAGTTGGAGGGGAACCACATTTGGGCTCTGATAGCTGCTAATAACAGGGTCTGACCCAGGGAAAAATATTTAGGGAGTGATGTGTTTTCATGATGTCGATTCACAGATCGCAGGACCTGCTTGTGTGAGCCAGAGAAACCCATTCTGTGAGATGTATAATTGGCTAATGGGTCTGCAGATGACAGGGTGGCAAGAGAAGGTAATTGGATGATATGACTTTGAAAGTAGCTGAAATTGGCTAACATCAGAAGTGCAACTCAGAGTGGCCAGATTGTAATTGCTATCTTTGACTTTAGAGGCAAGGGCAGGGGGTAGAAACTAATTAGTTTAAGGCACTTTAGAACCCGAGGTGTGTTCGTAATCTGGTCAATTTGATTTGAGAACAGAGATTGGAAAGGTTTTTAACTGGCTGAAGTCCTATTCCATGAGAAGTACAGTACAACAATAGCGACCATTGCTTTGTGATGAATGTAGGTAGGAACCTCTCTTGTCCACATTGCTAGTGTGTCTTATCAGACTGAAGAGTGTGCCAATCCTACACAGACTTAGTTTCAGAGGAGGGTTGTCCTGGCCTTGGCCCCTACTGTGTTTAATGCAAATTTGTCTAAAGTAAACAAATGCCAGTATTTCAGCTCATTGAAAGATAACTGTAAAAATCTTATAGTAATCTCATTGATTAGAAGAATTAAGTATACGTATAGCTCCCAGTTTACCATATGTCCCAAGAAAATTCATGTATTCTGGTCTCCTTTCAAAGAAAAAAAAAGAAAGCAGTCAGGAAAATTTGTTTTTTAAATTTGTTAAAATTCGTTTGGTTAAAATTAAAAAAAAAAAAAAGGAAAAACAAAGTTATTTTACAACCTGGGTTTGGAAAGTGTGATGGATTTTTACAACAGATACTTTGCATAATGATTTTATCATTCACCCTTCCATTCACGTATGTTCCGAAATCTCAACAATTGTCTTGGTGAACACAACATTATAATCAATGAAAGGAAACTCACGTTGTTATAACCATTTTCCTTAAAGTAACATTTTATTCATGCCAATAAGGATTACTAAATTCAAAGGTCTTTAATTACTTCAGTTCAACATGCTTTGTAAACAAATGCAGACTTTTTTCTCTAGGTAATATTGTTACATGTATATATTTTTCATGGCTATAAGTGACATTTTGTTGGAATAGCATATTCTAGGAGCATCTTATGAGGGAAAGATGGAAGCAACTGTCTGCCTTTTTGAGTGCCATACACACACACACACACACACACACACACACACACACACACACACACACACACACACACACACACACACACACACACACACACACACACACACACACACACACAGTTATAGAACTCTCCCTCTCTCTATCCAGACGGAGGAACTCCCATAATATACAGTAGTTACCCATGAAGAGGATACTGCCCATGTTAAAGTCCCTATAGTATTAGCATAACATTTTGTTCCACTAAAGTAGCTCAAACCTTTAGAGATTGGCTGAATTAAAGCAACTACATACACTCACATACCAAAAGTACCATCACTAAATATACGTAAATCTGTTAAACCACATACATTGATACATTGAACTAAAAAACCAAAACTTAATTTAGATAGCAAAACAGACAGAAGAAATAGGGAAAAAGGAGAAAAACTGACAGAAATCAATATGTAAAAACTTGACATTTAACAAAAACAAAAATAATTTTAGAAACACATGGATCTTTAGATGCTTTCTGAAAATGGAAATAGACTTGGCTTATCTGAGACTTTGTGTGAAGCTGTTCCAAAATCGAGTAGCAATTCAACAGCAAATTAAAAAAAAATCCCCATTGGTTTTTATCTTGGATCTTGAAGCAGCTAACAGTCTCTTCTCTGAGGATTTTTTATTGTGACAGATCCAGCAACAGGGACAGTCTTCTCCTGGTATATTTATTACAACTCTCTACATAAAGGTCGATAAGTCCCCTTTCCATGAGGTCTGACTAGCTCATGAAAGAACCTGTCAATCACATATCAAACACAACACACAGGGAAAAGCAACATTTCATTTTCTGTATGAATAGATTAACCAATTTTGACTAAACAGCGTGGAGCGGCTGAGAGTGGTGCATTTGAATCAGGAAATCAACAGCAGGGAAGCACTGGCATTTCAAGTTAGCAAATATTTAGTGATTTGGGGTTTTAAAAAGTTTTGTTTTTGGTTTGGAGTATTTCATAAAGTATTTTAAACTAAAATTATATCTTACATTTGAAAGTGTAAGCATAGTCAAGTGGACTCAAAAGCCATTAGACCCTCCTGCACACCCATGGTACACCCACAGCAGTGTTTTCATTTATGTTGCCTGATTAGACCTCTACTCTGGAATATGTAAGTATGTATTGTACATACTGTGCTTGACTGCCATCTCCCTGACTCTCCTGTTAGGTGTATTGCACCTGTTAGAGTAGGACAACTTACACCTTTATGTTTCTTATTAGTTTGCACTGCCCCACTTCCTCAGGGATTCCCAGCATGGCTCCGCCCAATGTCAACATTACATTTCCAGTATATGAATATTTTTTCTGGCTCCCATTCACTTCCATTGAATAGTGTATTTCCTGTTCCAATGGGATCTCCAGCCAGCTATTGCGGATTCGCAAGTCAGAGTTCATCTGAGCAGATGAACGTTTGGCCAATAGAGACAGTGATGCACTGTGTTTGGAAGTAGAGAAGTTATTAATCTAGTGTGTTTTATGGCTATATTTAGTACATTATCACACTACCAGAGTACAAATTGTCGCTTCGCTCTCATAAACTGTTTCAGTTGGGGATCTCTCTGATCCATGTTTATTTATTACAGTATCCACAGTAGAAATGTGACATCACATCCTTTTCTGGGGCTGAGTATGGGGAGTTTCATTGAGTAGAAACGCAACATGGCCATGCCTTAACAGAGGCCTAAATAGCTGCAATAAGGGAAAACATCCTTTTAAAGGTGCGCAGGACCTTTAACAAACAGGCCCAGCTGTGGCTGCTGTCAGCAATCTGCCCTGTAATCAAGTCAATACATTAGAAAGATTTAATGACAATGAGGTTATTAAAATACTCTGACATGGCTCCACTTTCACAGATAAGAATTAGACACGTTCTCAATCCTAAATCTCCCCAAACTTTACCCTGCAGATCCAAGATTTTCCGAAATTTTCTATTTAGTTAGATGTATGCCACAATTTCCCTCTGGGTGGAGAGACTGAAAAAGTCCTTTTGCTTTAAAGGCAAACTGACTGCAGTGGATGTATTTGTGTGCGTCTGTGTGTGGCTGTGTGTGTGTGTGTGAGGGAGAGACAGAGAGAGAGAAAGAGAGTTGGCTAATCCTTTTCACTTAGCAGCAGAGTGTGTCATTGACTGTCATTGGCAGCAGAGCAGATACCCCAGGCCACTGCACTCTTCCCCTGGTGGCCAATATACACAACAACAGTAACAACAATAACAAAGACATCAAGCTGCTCTCGCTCTTTGAGCCTGACAAGAACAGCTACTGGAGGGCATTCCCACTGCCCCACTGCCAAGGTGACTTCTGTGTGTGCGCGTGTTTGTGTGTGTGTGTTTTGAAGTGAGAGCGAGCACAAGATAGATTTTGTGAGGTACACATTGTAAAGAAAGGACATAAAAGATGTATATTGATGTAAAAAAACAACAAAAATCAAACATTTTGATGTGCATTACCTGAATATACATCAGTTTCTTTATTTTTTTTATTACTTACTCATTTGTGACTTGCTGCAAATACTCCTCATTTTCAGAATTGTAGCTCCTGGCCCATCTTGCTAAATGTGTCAAACTGCAAGATGTAGTAGTACAATTGCCGCTCTTGCCTATGACACATGTAATGACTAATGACATGAATAGCTTTTTATTCTCTAAATGCACTCTCAAATAAATGATACTACTTTATTTAGAAGAAATGTAATGAACTGTGCACAGGTACCACATTCCGTACTCTGAATTTTTATCTGAATTCAAAGAGTTTTATCAAGTTTAGTCCTTAGTACAGATAAAGTAATTAATAGTAACTGATTTTAGTATTCATGTGGACGTTGATAATGTCTACATGAGCCTTAGCACTAAATTTATCTCATTATTAGACTCATTTGGCTTCACTGAGAGTGTAAATAAACCCACTCATTGTTTTGACCACAAACTTGACCTTGTTTTGGCATATGGCATCGAAATTGAACATTTAAATGTCTTAAAGAAGTAATCCCATCAGCACTTAACTCACTGCCATGTTTCAATCTAACAGAGGACTCCTATGCTAACTTTAGTCCCTCCCAACTTGAGCATTTTGTTGATAGTTCCACGGCCTCAATGAGAGTAACACTTGACTCTATTGTCCCTCAAAAAAAGAAAATTATAAAACAAGAGAGGTCAACTGCATGGTTTAACTCCCAAACCCACATATTAAAGCAAAAAACAACTCGCTTAGCCTGGCAAGATAATCTTAAAACATATAGGAAGGCTCTCTGTAATGCCAGAGCAGCCTGTTCCTCATCTTTAATAGAGGAAAATAAACAGAACCCAAGGTTTCTTTTAAGCACTGTAGCCAGGCTCACAGAGTCGTAGCTGTATTGAGCCATGTATTCCTATAGCTCTCAGTAGCAATGATTTCATGAGCTTCTTTAATGATAGAATTCTATTAGAGACAAAATTGACCATCTCCTGCCCTCAAACGGCACCGACTTATCTTCAAACACAGGCACCTTAGAAACAGCTGTAAAACCTGAGATATATTTAGACAGTTTTTCTCCCGTCGACCTTCGCCAACTAACGATTTCTTCATCTAAATGATGAACCTGTCTCTTAGACCCAATCCCAACCAAGTTGCTTTATGAAGTTTTACCCTTAGTTAGCACTTCTTTACTAGATATAATCAATCTGTCTTTTACAGGCTATGTACCACAGTTCTTCAAAGTAGCTGTAATTAAAATTCTTAAATGCAGTAAATTACAGAGACAGAAACATTTAATTGACATTAAAGGAACCACACTAAGCTAGTTTAGGTCCTATTCATCAGATCAATTTTAGTTTGTACACGTTAACAATAAATCCTCCATATACTCAAAAGTTAGTCACGGAGTTCCACAAGATTCTGTGCTTGGACCGGTTCTATTCACCTTCTATATGCTATTTTTATTTTAAATAATCAAACCATCATTAAACTATTCTACTAATTCACAGCCTAGGATTGTTTTTGTTTTTTTCAATCAGCTGATACCATTACAAAGAAAATTTACTTACTTTCGGTATAAAATGAAATGTTGACTGGTCTGCTTAATGCTATATGTAAATGAGGAGCTCTGTTTCAGCTCTGCACAAGTGTTATAAATACAGTGTGCTATGTCAGCTTCTGCCCTGATCAGTGTTTTTGGATCATTTGTTTCCTGTTGTCAGGAACATCAGAGAAGATCCTGACTCTTGATCCTCATCCTGCCCCTTCGAGATCTCCCCTTCACTATTTACAAAATTGAATTAAAACATACCACATCTACTAAAAACCTTGGTGTGATCCTGTTATCATATTCTCTGTCCTGTTAGTCCATGAGCCTGCACATTGATTTTTGAGTCTCTTGGTTCAGGCTCCTGTCACCTCTAGGTTTGAAAATACTCATTATAACATAACTGAATTTGGCATGCCCTCTGATTGCTCTTGAATAGTTCATTATTATTGCAGTATAAAGAGTAAATTCCACTGGAGCCTAATATACTCACTACAACATTGGGTCTGTTTGTTCAGCATCAGTGGTAGATAAAGAAAGTCCCAGTGAAAACAGACAAGCAGCAAACAGATTTACACTAAAACTAGGTCAACTTGGTTGACAATCAATTCTCAGATTTATTAAATGTACAAATCAAATCAAAATTGTATTCAAATACAAAAATACAAATTTTAAAATTCTCTAAATTGGTTATTTAATAACTCAATTTGTATAGCAAACTTCATACAGAGATGCAAATCAAAGTGTTTCACAAAAAAGGGATTAAAAACAAAGTTGAGCAAAGTTAGTTTCACATGTATCCCATGGGTAATGTTGACAACAGAACTCCTGACCTCCTTGGCAAAGGTCATGTAATACAAAGTTTCAGTTCTCAAACTGAACTTGCTAAGATAAATGTACTTTTTAAAAATGTAATAAATGGTGAAATAAAAAGACACCAGTTTACGGAAGGACCAATGCATGTAGTAAAAGTTTATAAAAAGACACAAATACCTTTAAATTTACAATACATTTGAACCAGAACCTTTCAAATCACCGAACTAAAAATATCAGTATCTGAGAGAGCAAGTTCCGTTCAATTTATTACTATTAATACAACTGAATTCTCCACAAATAGAGCTTTGATATTATTACATCATATCACTACATTTACATTTTAAAAAAATCATATATCATACAAAAAGTTATTTTTTATCTATTTTGACAGTAGCTACCTCCAGGTTACCTTTGGTAACTGAGCTAGAAAATAGAGAGAGTCACCTTCGTTGCTTTCTGATTGTTGAGCAACAGAGTACACAAATTCACTTTGGGGACCTGTGACTCTGCTCTCTGTACATGCCCCTCTTGGATTGACCTTAGACCTGGAAGCTGAATTTAAAGAAACATCTTTTGAATACCTGCCAGGCTCAGCCACTAATTCAGTGTCTTGGTGGTAGTAACAATTAGCATAGAGACTGTCGGGATCAGTGTCAGTGGAGAAGTGCACGGTAGAGACAGTTACAGGTGGGTTCTCAGTTTGGTGGTCTTCAGTTCTGATTTCATCATATTCAACATCCTTGAAATAGAAAACAGTGAGAAAATACAACTATAAAAAACACAGAAAACAGAGAGTTAAACGAAAAATATAGGGTAACACTTTACTGTAACTTATGCATTACTTTATACATTAATATCTCATGAATCATCAGGAACTAACATGAGTTCAAAGTCTTTCCTTCATTACCTCATGCATGAATAACACATTAATGAAAGCAACCAACTACAGCATGGAGCCCATCATGAAATCTTAATAAACTAGGCATCATTTGTGGCCCTTAAAATTATGTGGGAACCATTCAATCTTTACTATCCATTGTGCTTAAAACTATGGTAAGTGTACATGAATTATCATTAATTCATGAATCAAAAAAGCACGAATTGTTCGACTTCTTGAATAATTAGGAGTATATACAAGAATCCACATTATATCACATTATCTCATGCATGCATACAATATATCAATTAATTTGAGAACTAATGTTGTTCAATCATCATAATCTCTGAGATGTTAAGCATTTTCATGTCGCTTTCATAATAGCCTGTAGGTAAATGGACACACCCAACAATTGGCCTATCACACACTTGGCAAATGAATTCTGTTGAAATCCAAATAGTATAGCCATCATAAACTAAGCATTAGCTTCTCATGATTTCATCATGTTTGTGGCCCCTAAACTAAAGTGGTGAATTAGTCCTTCTTTAATTCTGATGAACGATGTGTTATTAATGATGGCATCATTGTGGAATGACATGAATTAAGCATTAGTTGCTTACGAGTTGGTGACCCCTCAAATGAAGTGTGCTGAACAGCTTTTACTATTATGGCATCATGTATTTAGAAAAATTCCAAACACAAGTTGTGTAAAAATTTAATCAGAATTTATGCCCTATTTTGGCCATATCAATTACATACAGTAACATACAGCATTAACAGTATGAAAACTTGTAAACATTTTAATAGTAACTTAAGTAACATAGCAATATTATTACCTAAAAAGGTCTTACCAGAAACAAATGTTGATGCTAAAGCTGAAACTTAAACAGCTTAAGGTAAAACATTAATAATATCTAAACATTTTTATTTGACAAATCATGCTAATTAAATCCAACAGTCATAAAAATTAAATAGAATAAGTAATCACTCTAATGAATGTGATCGCTACCTCCTGAGACAAAACACTGTAGCTACCATATTACTCCTTTGTCTGCACGCATGTCCTACATATCAGTTACATCTGACTTCTGATATGTGAGCTAACAGGGAACGTGAACCCTAACGTCTTTCAGTGAACAATTTGTATCTTAACTATGCCCCTCCAACGGCTGAGTGTGAGCTCCACTAACAGGATCAACAAACCACCTTGAATAATTCATATTGAAATGTCTGTAGCCCAAATCGGTGAGAGCACCCCTATATGCCCTCCATTCATCAGTAATGATTAATGTCCCAGGGTGCACATGCTCCAACACAAATGGAATCAGATGGTGGCGGGACATCTTCTTGACCAGCCTCAAAACGGTCTTCAGTCCCTCTTCCTCTTTCACTCTAAGTATTCAAAAACCAAAAAACCCATTTTTTGCGCCTCCAGGTGGCGGATATTCTCCCCTGATAACACTGTAAAAGAAAGATATCTTGTAAACATAAAACTCTTCAATTCACAATCAGCATCGTATTAGTCTTATAGCCTGACACTAAGGGCCTTATTTTCATATCAGCGAGGTATGTCAAGTGTGGCCAGTCAACAGCACAGTGACATTTTGGTAATTTGGTGACGCGCTGTACGTTGAGGTGGGAGAAGAGGTGCAGTAGTAGGTGTGTGATTTTCAGTCCATTGGTGCACTGCAATTTTGGTACCATGGATGCAATGTGCGCCCACTAGAGCCCATCAGCTTAGTTCAGGTCAACATCATGGCACAACGTATCTGCAGTGCAGCTGGGTTGGGTGTTATTTTTGTCATTTTATTTGCTGCAGCAACTACAGTCCTCTGAAATTCAAGAACCCTGGTTCATCTGTTTGTCATGAATCTCTGAAGATGGCACAAAAATGTATTTGCCTATTTGTTCATTCTAACACGTGATGGTGGCTAAATGATCATATAAGTAAAACTGCCATGTGTCCTGGCGCACAAAACATAATGAAATCGATTGCATTGTTCGAGGGTGTTTAAATTTGATTTGGAAATATAACCAATGTTGATAAAACATACACATCATTTAGCTTTGATCCATTTTATGTCATGACTATTTCGAAAGCAGCAAAATATTTTGGAAATTAGCAATTAGCACATATGTTGTTTATTCTATTTAGATCAGAGGGGAAAATGAGCATGATGACATCTTTCAAATACATTTTCATAAGGAATAAGAAAGGGGAAGAAAAGAGGGTTTTGAGTATCACCTTATGTACATTTTTCCTCTCTCATCCACTTTCTCCCTTTCTCTCTCTCTCACTCACTCACTTACTGATCATGAAAATGGCACCACATCATTGCACGGTGCGCACTCTCCTTAACGGAAAGGACTTCCCCAAAGATAAAGTATCAATCTCAATCTCTCTTAATGTCTACCTTTCGTTTATGGCGGAAGTTGCTCTCATCGATGACAACAAACTCCCTTTCATCTCATAGGCGCTGTTCTGTTTCATTTTCATATTGCCTCATTGCATGTCTGCACACTCTTCTTAAACAGGATGACATCTTTAAGATTGTTGCTGAACTTTTAGCAATGCCATCTTTCTTCATATCAATGCCTAAAAGTTTGTGTAACATTTTAGAATCAAAAGCCTTCTAAATGTGAATAAATATAGGAAATTTGTGTTTGGAGCTGCAGTAAGGTACTGGTACTGGTAAAATATAACAATTGTATTACTTAGCTGAATGTATGGTCTGGATTACCTGTAGAAAAATTTTATCCATGAAAATAGACTGTATCTTGAGTTCTCAAAGATTGATCCTGATCTCACAGTCATGGTGTTTTTTTGTTTTTTTTCCCTCTGTGGCTCTGATGTTGGCACGACCTAGGGGAAAAAAAAGTAAGCCTTAAATAAATACTATATAATTATGTAAGGCCTACGAAGCCTAAGAAGAAAAAAGAATATGCATTTAGCAAATCTATCTATGAAGTTGTATACAGACCAGTGTTCATAAATGTAACATTTATGCAATAGGCTAACACAAAAATATTGAATGAAAAAAAACTTGTTCGGATGAGGTTAACATAACCTAGTTAATATTAGGTATTAAAAGTGAAATCCACTCAACAATGCACATAACTTACCACTTATAGAAGTCTGCTGAGTTGACTTTCTTCTTTAATTTCTTGTTGCTTTTTTGCAAAAAAAAATAAAATAAATATACTTCCAAAATGAATGAATCATGTCGGATTCGGAAGGCAATTTTCTCTTGATTTTTTTTACGATACCAATGCATCTACCAACCGTGTTTTGCAGTTGCAAAATTTTTTCTTTAAGGAAGAGAGGTGCTCATTTTGCGGACAGGTGCGCTCCCTTCCATCATGCTCACCAGGCTCTGCCCACCCTCGGTGGCCTCACTACGACTGTCCTCCAGGGAGTAATTAAAGTATGCCCCTTTTCTTTGTATGATTTGTAGTAAGTCTAAAGTCGAAAAAGTCGAAAATGTGCTAGTTGAAAATGTTTCTAATTATGTGCTATTGCTCTTACTAGGCTCCTTCGTTCAGTACAGCCGCCCATTAAAGGTACGGTAGGGTACAAAAACAAAATACTTTAGGGTCATCTGGATGGGTTGACAGTTTGGGAGCGATCGTTTTTATCACTAGTGTCCCCCCAGCCCACACCCCCATTAAGTGCCAGGCAGACATCGTGCTTCTAGACAAATACATTATAAAAGTTCTTAATGATATCAATCTATCTGGAGCCCCCTTTACTCTGACAATGGTATCATACTTCGACAATACACTGAAAACCCAGGTCCCTGCAGAGAAATATGGTTCTGTTGTGTTCTGAAAGCTAATCCTATTCCGGGCCAAAAGGTGGCACTATGTAACTGCTGTTATACTGTTTTGTAAAAAAAAAAAAAGAAGAGAGGAAGTATTGCAAAGTGTTGTTGTGAATCACGCAATCAGTAAAGTAACATGTCCAGTACTTCCTTTTAGTGATTTATTACAAAAAACTTGACAAATTGGCACCAAGGATGACTGTGACTACTAATCCTTTGCCTCCCACTTTGCTACAATGTCCAGGAGAATCTAAAATGCCATTTGAAACATAGCTGAGGATGTTCAAGAACTATCTACTTGTGATGAGTGGTGGTCATATAGGAGTGCTCTGAGTTTAAAATGTGACAATCTGCATAACAGTGTTTCATTATGAGGCCCCGTCGGCAGAGCTGGGGCTTATTACAGACGCTCCAGCTCTGCAGACAGCTCTGCAGGAGGCTAAGCAAACAATTGAAGGCCAAGGGGGAAAGTTTGCCACCCTAAAAGAATGTGTTGATGTGCTACAGAGGAGTGAAATTTCCTCTGGGAGAGACTGAAAGAGGGTTAAGCTGATTGAGGACATTACAACTTCAAAAATAGATGTACATGTCCTATACTGTAGGATTTTCACAGCTCATGCACTAACAAGTGACAAGGGAAGAGAGGTGGCCTTTAATATCCTTTCTGTAGGGCAGGCACCTGGGAAGAGGAAACAAAAGTCAGATGAAGCTGCTTCCTCATCCTCTGAGTCATCTGATTCTGAGCCTGATTTTGAGTCCCCTGAGGACAGGAAGGCCAAAAAGGCCAAGAGAATGGGCAAGAAACTGAGAGATATAGAGTGAATTATTCACAAACTCGAGTGATACAATTGTCAGTCTCTGTTTGGGCAGTAAGTTCAAGATGAACTTGCCTGAGCACTCAACCAGCACACACACACACAACACTGAGGTCCACAGAGCGGGTACAAACATGTTGGTCCATCCCTGAGGTGTCACAAATTTCACCCTTGCAAGTGCATAGAGTGCTCCTTTTTAAGAGGGAGGATATACAGTAAATGAAGAAATAAATTGTAAGAAGGATTAACCACTGTCCACCTTAAGCTGTTGTCACCATGGCAGCCAACATAACTTACTTGTCAAGCTGTTGTGTCATGGTATGTGCTACTTCCTTGTGAATGCATAACATATGCAAAACAATGAATATACGCTGAAAAATAAATTGTGAATGTAGATTGTGATTGAAAGGAAAAAAGTGATACATTCCTGTTGTTTACTTTTAACGTTGTATTTTTTGTGATTTTGTCAAAAGTTACTATGAAAAAGCAGTATAAGGAAAATGAAGCAAAGGTTTAAGTGTCTGATCAAAATAAAAATTTGACAAAGTAGCAAGATGGAACTCAAATTTGTATGTTTCCTCCATTCTGCAGCACGTGCTACTGCTTGAGGGTAGTAGTAGTAGTAGTAGTAGCAGCTGATGCATACTTGCTGTCGGAGGATTTTGTAGTCCATTTCCAATCCCCACTAACTGGTTGGAGTGCTCTCAATATAGGGAACCCTCCACATGAAGGAGACAGGGTGAAAAGTGTTTTGTACTGGCTTAATTAGATTGAACTGGTGCCTGAAGTCTGCGATGGTAGCTGGGTCTTACAGCCACTGACTTATTTCATAGACAGTTATAGACCTGCTGCAGCAGCAATAACAGCCTTTTCACAGATGTGTCATAGTAGAGTCAACACAGTGTAACCAACAAAATTAATAATTATTCAAGTGTGCCACTTAGCAAGCAGTGACAATACTACATTTGCCACTCCTTGCCCCTTGTCACATCAAAATCTCCTATGGATCAGTTATGAATTTTATCAGCTTCAGTTTCTGTGCACGCTATGTTATCACATGAGTGTATGTTGGCATTGACTGTACTGTGTAAATAGTCTTGTTTGCTGATTAAGCAAATGTGAAATTGACAATTGTAGTGCAGCGCTGTCACTAGGCTCGTTTAATTAAATTGATTCATCAATTATTTTGTGCTTTCTCTTGTCTTACAGTAAAAACTCCTGACGACTCCATCTGCTGTTACAACATGGTTTTGGAAAAAGTAAAAAGGGAACGCATCAGGGAAGCTGAAACTTATGCAAAGCTTGGGGTAGAATGCAACACTACTGTGTATCAGGCCCCAATAGCAGAACTTGCAGCAACTAACCCAGAACTGTTTGATATCTTGAGGTCCACTTTTAACAGAAGGACAGGATGAAAAGGTTTGCTGAAACTTGCAGGGGCTTTTGTGAGCAGGAGCCTAAAGCTTCAGCTATCCTAATGAAAAAGATGATGGATCCTTACTGTATACCTCGTGAATACCTCATGAGGAACCCACAGCAGTAGTATTTTTTACATTAAAAGATGGCTCCTTACCTTAAAGATGCTATATATAAGTTTTTGCTATCGCTACATAACAAAAGTTGGCATTAACAGCTGTTTACTTACCAAGAGCTTCAGCTATTGTTGTGTTTACAAGACAAGAGGATAGAATACGCCCTCTGAGCAAAGGAAAGGGGAAGTAAGGGCCGGAGATAGCTGGGATCATGCTACTTCAGTAGCAGCAAAGAAGTGATAGAAATGGAAGCAAAACAAGAGTTAACATTGCCGTTGCTTTCCACTGCTGGAGACAGCTCTCGGTGAGTAAAGGAATTATTTTAGAACTAAATGGAACTTTGTGTAAAGTTTTCCAAGTTATTTCTGATGTACAGGCATTTAAATTTCATGTGTTAAAAGTACATGGACTAAATACCTACTCAGCTCTTCCCAGGCATTGCTGTTGACTTAACTGCCTTATACTGTTAGGAATAAAACAAAGACTAAAAACCTTTTGCATCCACAGTGCATTGTGTGTAAAGTTCTGTATCTTAAATTAACTTTTACTAAATGTATTATTTTGTCTGCCAAACCATATATTCATGTCATTTCACAATTATGCCATCATTATTTAACACATCGTTCATCATTATTAAATAAGGACCAATTCACCACTTTAATTGAGGGGCCACAAACATGATGAAGTCATGAGAAGTTAATACTTAGTTAATGATGGCTACACTATTTGGGTTTCAACAGAATTCATGTGCAACGTGTTGTGATTGGCCAATTGTTGGGTGTGTCCATTTAACTACAGGCCACTATAAAGGAGACATGAAGATGCTTAATAACTCAGCGATCCTGATTATGGTAAGAATTGGTTCTTGCATTAATGGATATATTGTCATAGAATGTATGCATGCATGAATTCATTCTTTTTCTGGCATGAAGTCATGATATTTCATGTACACTTACCATAGTTTTAATCACAATGGATAGTAAAGATCAAATGGTTCACCACTTCATTTTAAGGGCCACAAATAAGTTTATTAAGATGTCATGATGGGCTCCATGCTGTAGTTGGTTGGATTTGGTTCAGTGGTCCAATTTTTTTGTGAACAAAGAATATATAATTTTCACGCTTAATAAATCATAATTCATGATGATGTACTCATCTTAGTTAATGCTTTAATTAATGTGTTGTTCATGCATGAGGTAATGAAGGAAAGACTTTGAACTCCTGTTAATTCCTGAGAGATTATTGGTTTAAGAGGCTGTAAAATATTAAAATGTAAATACCACAACTAAAATTGGGACACAATTAAAATGAAAGATTTTATGTTATTTAAATAAGACTCTCTCTCTCTCTGACACACACACAACAACTTAAAGACAACTTTAAAACCTGTTATTGAAGGTGCTCATCTGATATCTTCAGGAGTTAATTCCTGACCTTTAAAGCCTTTAAATTAAAGGCATGGTAACCCTAATTACAAACTGCTGATGTCATCTTGCTATTGAAAATGACGCCAAGATTTTTGCTATTTCTTAAGTGATATTGGGAGACAAGATTTATTCTGACCTGTGTATCTGCAGTGTCTGCACCAATATCGATAACTTTTTTACTTTTTAAACTTTAATTTAGCTATGGGTACTTCAGTGACATCCAGTTTTTAATGTCAGGAAGACAGTTGTGTGGGTTATCAAGATGGAGTCTTGTTGAGATCAATAGAAGGATACAGTTGTGTGTCATCACCATGGCAATGAAGCCAAATACAGTGCATTTTACAGTTAGTAATTTCCAAGTTTGTCGCCATAAAATTGCTTTGAAAGGGCAAACAAAGTGCATACAACGGTAAAATATGGTATGAACTGTGACATTTCACCTCAATGCATGATGCTGCTCGAATATCCCTACTGAAAATAGACCTAGTCCTCTCATTTCTTTGCACATCAACTCACACTTTTTAATGCATGATGTGGATTCAGGACACAGAAATCCCAATGCCTGAGCCTCACACAAGCTGAGGAATGTACTGTATTTGTAAGTACTTCAAGCTGCTGTGGAAGAGCCGACAGAAACTGTCCTCCACATGGTTTCAAAATCATAATGATAAAAAAAAACAAAAAACAAAAAACTCACCCTTTGTGTGTCTTCTTGTGGCCCATCAGGACTTGACACTTGCATATCGAAAAACATTTGTTAATGTGTCTTGTGGACTTTACTATTGTTACCAAATAAATGCAATGTGTGTGGTGATGTGTGTGGGTCTTACTCAGTTGTTTCTTTATCATCCTCCCCTTAAACTTCAGCAGGACCATCAACATGGTTATTATAACAATGTAACCTATAATCAAATATTGTACACTTCCTGAGGAAGTGTCCCAAGAGGAAGACAGATGAAAAAAGCTTAATCACAACGGATCATACCAAGAACAGCTTGCTCCTCAAATCCTCTTTACTGTAAATGAATCTTTAAAGTACTTGCTTTTCACCAGATATGTGAAAATAAACTTTTTTTGAATGACCTGAAATCTGAAAGTAAGGAAAATCAAATAAAAACTCAACATCAGAATCCAACTGAAGCACTAAAGGATCAACATTAGGGGGCAGGTAACTGAGACTTGTAAATTTGGCAATAGGATATTTGAACATGAGTTTGTTGTATCATTGTAAACTACAACTAATACACCTAATTGATTTTGCTATTCATTAAAACTCTGAGTATTTCGGATACCATTATACGCTATCTTTGTTAATTTGCTGTTACTACAAATTAGGATGGCATCTATTAATCATTAAGAAAATATATTTTCAGCACATTGATAGCCGTACTGCAGTAGCACTCAATATTATTTAAACTCTGCATTGCAATTTTAATTAGCAATCAAATATGTATCAAAATCAAATGAGTGTACTTCATACCAGCTCCTGGTCTTGTATATGCAGTAGTCGTTGTTATATGAAGGGGGGTGTATGACATAGACATATTTGTAATAATATCTGAGCTGCTTAAAGACGTAATGTAGCTGGTCATAGCAGCAAATGACACGGTAGACCTAACAGTGACTGTTTTAGCAGTTGTTTCGGGACCTGAAAGCAGAAAATAACAGACATAATATTCATTAATCAGATTTTACTACTTTTTGACAAAGTGATGGTATTTTGTTGAAATGAAAATGGAGAACACAAACTTACTGTCTATGACTTTAAGATTCACCTCTATAAATGAATCATAGCCATATTTCTCAACTCCACAAAGATATGTTTTGGAGTCTGACATTTGGAGATCAGTTAAGGTCACTAACAAACCTTCTGCTGTGTTACTTATGTGTATTCTGTTCTTATATTCACTCTCTCCAAACGCTGCTTTGATGATGATGTCTTTGTCTTTTGTGCATGGTTCTTGACAAAGATACTTGACATTAACTTTTACATCAACCCAAACGTTCCAGCCTGAGCAAATGAATGTCACATTTTTACCAACATAGCCATTTTTGTTCAGAGTCTTCGTCTCCACAATAGTCAGAGCTACAAATGAAAATCAAAGAAACATTTAAAGACTGTCATATTGTCAGTGCATAATACTTTCAAAAGGTAAATGACTAAATTATTCCTTTAGCAAAACAACAAAAGGCATATCATCCAAATGCTACAGGATTTCTACATCAGCTACAGCAGGTGCAGATACAGAGAATACAGAAATATAAACTCACCTGAAAGGAGATAAGCGTAAATGTAGATTTTTATCATAATGAAAATTATCGGCAAAGAAAAAAGAAGCAAGTGTACAGGAATCATTGGATCAGTCGAACTACAGTATTTATAACTTCCCCTTCCTCTCACACTTTCAAAGGTCCCAGCTCCTCCTCCTTGGCTTTAAATACAGACACAAATTTTTGTGCAACATCCTTTATCTGCAAGGGTCCACATCTATTTCGAAAGTTAACCAAAATTGCATTATGGTTCATAGCTGCAGGCTAGGACAGAAATATGTATGACCATTTACTAAAGAAAACTGAAGGTTATTTTCCATTTAGCACAAAGAAACAATAAAGTTAAGCCATTTTTTTAAACATTTTTTTCCAACGTGTTATTTCATATCATCATTCATACGATAGTGAAGTACAAGCCCCTGCTACAGTAATCATTCAGTGCTGTGACAGTTATGTGGTGTGCCAGCATTTTATTAGAAGTTAATTGAAGCTGATAAGACATCTACACATTTGCAAAGTGGACCAAAATGGCATTAAGTTTAGTGACTACATGTCAAATTTGAAAATGTTATTGTATTGCAAAGGAAGTCAAATGCCATAGCAGAAAAATATAAAAACAGTATTGCTGGAAGAGAATGAAGAGTGAAATATGACACACATATAATGGATAGTCACACAAGCCTGAAAGGTTCCTCCAAAGTAGTTTACATGCAGTAGAATTTAACAATTGAGACTCCTCACTCTATAAGATAACTTAGTATGTGATTGGCAAGTTTATCATATAACCAGCCTGTATTTGCCATGTGTAAGACAAGTAACTGTAAGGACCGAGAGCATGATATGAGAAGGATAGCTATTCTTGGCACATACAACAGCTAGCACACTCATTAGTGCAAACAAGAGTGTCAGTGTGTAAGTGTCACCAGGAAAATGTGGTTCTTTTGTCTTCTCTGTAGATCTCAAGCTAACAGTGGCATGCATGACTACAAATACTACTTATCGTATCTTATCTTACTTTACTTTACCATACTTTATCAGATTATTTAATCTTATTTTAGGTTTTCTCTTATGTTAAAATACAGACAGTGACAGCAATAGTAAAGGAGAGAAAACCATGTACCTTATTATTATGAGACAAGAGTGCTAAGCATTGACCCACAGCACCACCACACGCAAGTTGAACTGCACAAGCATATCAAATACAAATGATAGTTGCAGGAAAAGTTGGCTAGAATTTGTGGCTCTGAGTGAGTGGCATGACATGATGTGTACACAACATTTAATTGAAGGAGAATCTTGAAATGAACAAAGGGGAAAATGAAGACAGATTTTATAAGGTTGACAAAGTTCAATTACGTGTTAAAGCTTCAAAACTGTAGCCACTGCAGGTTAGAGTTTAACATTCTGAGAGAAAGGAGGCTTGTGGGGACATGATGTATATAACATTATTTATAGTATGGCGTGTGTGCGATGAGTGAGTACTCTAGGAATGATGGAAAGTTTTCTTCCCCCTTAATCCAGCCGTGTCTGACTATGTTGATGACCGAATCCCCTGTCCACTGCTAGCCTTCTAACAGAGTAATGTTAGACAAAAAAAAACAAAAAAACTTATAAAAAACACGTATCAAAATGTTAAAAGAAGCACACATCTCCTTAAGAAGCTGAACGTTTCAAAGTTTCAGCGTATTTAGGTAAAAGCATGTTGAACTAGTTAGGTGCCATAGAAGTGCTCATATGAAGAGGGAAGATGTCAAAGAATATAGAAGTGAGAGAGAGAGAACAAGTGTTTTTATCTGTAGATAGCACAACAAAATACGACACTCATAAACTTAGTGGCCAGACTGACATAATTAACATGGCTTCTTCGAAATGTAACATACTGATGCTTATGGGAGTTGCTTTCAGCACTTTTGTGCAAGTGCACCGGAATTGAGTCAAACCAACCACAGTAGTTATAACTTCCCCTTCCTCTCACTCTTTAAAATGCAAAAGTTCCTCCTCCTTGCCTTTGAATACACACTCACACACACACAACCACAGACACACGTTTGTACTTCTATCTCTGTGAGAACATTCATTAATATAATGAATTCCTAGCCCCTTACTCTAACATAAACCATCACAACTATATGTAACCCCAACCTTAACTCTTAACTAACCCTAACCCTAAACTGTGTGCTCAGAAGATGTCTCAAAAGATTTCAATCTGTCTCAAAAGCTTCTTGGACGCATTCACAAGTAGCTTTTTTTGAACTAGATCTGCCCTAGGTGCTTGAAGAGACTGAGTATAAATGTGGTCAGAGAGTTGCCTTGTGTGACAGTTTGTGTGGTGTGCCATACATGTAACAGTGCTGCAGACTTGGTACTGATCCTTCATGGAAGTGTTTGATTTGACTTCGTCTGTGTGAGATGAGTTAATGAACGTCACATCTATTTGGGAAGTGTCGCAGTAGTGCAGCAGCAAAAAGGTAATGACAAGTGAAAAATCAACAAGTACAGTAAACGGCCAATAGCCCTAGCTGAAGAGAGAGAAGAAAAGAACCTTGTTTGCAGAACACAATATAAACAGCACCGCTGAACGAGGGAATGAAGCAGAACACACATATGATGAAGTCACACAAGCCTGAGATGTTTCCTCCAAAGTAATGTACACAAAGAAGAATAAAACAGTGGGCACTATTGGCTACGTAAAATTGTTAAGCATGTGATCAAAATTTTTTTTAACATACCAAGCCTGTATTTGCCCTGAGAGGGTATTAGCGCCTGATCGCTGACATTTGATATGCCCTGATGCAACCTTCTAACTGACCAATCAATGCATTACATAGTACTATGTGCTCCATGAGAAAATCTCATCCTCTCCTCAGAGTTCGAGTTGGCAGTCAAACATGCATGACTACAAAGCATTAGATCATGACTAGAGAGGGCACACTTCTGCCAAGAATGCAAAATCCTCCAACCTGGTTATATCATCAATATGAAATGTTTAGAAAACTAAAATGTGCATCTGAACCAACAACTCAATCAACATCTGCACTTGGCCTTCCAGTTTTTTTTCCCCTTATTTTTTCACATAAGTTACTGTGGAGGTTCATAAGAAAATTGGTTTAAAAAATGTTTTCTGGCAAACTTCCTGGATACGAACCAAAATTTTTCATTTCCCACTTTCCACCATTTTACATCAACTACCCCCTTTTAAAAGTAGACTCTCTTAACTCAGCACTGTTATCTAAGACAGCGTTTGTCTTGGCGGTCAAGTCTGTGAAATATAATTATAATTTTTAATAATATAATTATAATAATTATACAAATTATGTATAAGATTTTCAGCTTCATAAAAACTGATGGGCAAATCAATTTTTTAGAGAAAAGAGGTGCTAAGGCTCACATAAAGATTAGTGCAATGAGTCTCATCACCAAGGCTGCTTTTTGCCAAACAGTAATACAGTTACGTGCATTAGTTCTACTCTGGAATGGAGTTTCACCAAGGTTTTATAATATGTATGAAATTTAGATGAGTGTACTCCTTACCAACAAATTAAGCGTAAACCCAAGGATGACTGATTTAGGAGCTGTCAAAGGTGCCAAAGGTGAAGCATAGCCGAAAACAACAAGATGTCGATGCATGTCATTACACTCTGATAACATGGTGTACAGGCTTTTGAAAACTCCAGAAGTGTTTTCACCTTATAAAAGAACATAAGCAGTACTTTGTGACGTTCTTGGGGAGCCATACAATCGCAACTTTCTACTTTGCATTTCCTAGACTGCCTTGGGAAATTCTGGCAGACACCAGCCTTCACCACACTAACTGATAATTCAGTCCTCACACGTCAACACATTTCACAATTGTGCATCTGGTTATGAAATTACCAAAAATCTGTTTGCCATGGAAATAGAGCACCTTATCTCACCTGCACCTCTCCAGCATCTTTCTGCCGCTTTCCATTTCATTTCCTCTCTCCACCTTTCTCCTCTCATATGTAGTGATTAACCAAACCATTCTCCTCTCCTCTGTAATGTGTCTCAAAGTGCATGGAGGAAATGAGAGAAAATATTATCTTCATCTTCTCCTGGCTTTGACAGTGCTTGTCGTTCAAATACTAGTTTCATCAGTGCTGACAGTGCTGGGCCTCTGCATCGTGTGTGTGTTTGTGTGTATATCGGTGTCATAGATAAGGAGAGGTTTGTAAGGGCAGCTCAGTGAATGCTGCCACTTGACACTGCTACATGATGGGTCAACCAATGTCACAATGTCATTCAAATAAAAGGACAACACATCCATTTATGAATAATGTCTCATTTATACTGTATATCTTCTGAGATGTTGTTCACACAAAGAGCAGCAGAATCATCAAATCAAATCAGACAAGGCAGCAACAGCTGTTCAACAGCCAATCAGAGCTTGTTTCTCTGCCAATGCAATTTCATAAACAGTAATTTTACCTGTCAAATGGAAGCCAGTCAGTACTTTTGTATTTCCTATTGAATCACCATTCCCCCAATCATTTTCTTGATTTTTGATTGTTTAATGGTTTAATCACAGGAAAAACAAACAAACAAACAAAAAAAACATTTGTTTTCAATTCATTTCACATTGCCAATTCAGTTAAATCCATTTTATAATGACAGTTTGGCAGCCCCATAGTCAGAGCAAACTGAACAGAGGGGCATTTAGTTTTCATGGGGGGTCCAGACTTTAAACATGGTTGGAAACATTTGCTTTAGAGGGTAAACAAACCAGTATCACTGTATGATTAGAGATGATACTGATTTAATATCAGTATTAATGTTATACTTAACAAAATTGTGCTTTGATAAATAAACACATTCAAAACCGTCATGATTCCTATCTCAGAGCCCCGTGTATTTTTGACCATTCTGCTTCTGTCTCATTTCACACTCCACCAGCCCACCAGATGTCCTCAGATTTTTCTCCTGTTCGCAGATCCACCTGCCCACCTGTTTCCCATTCTCAGTTGCTGGAACTTCCCCACCTACCTACACACCTGTTCCTCATTCCCCTCATTTGCTCCCCTGTATTTATACCAGCACTTTTTTCCCCAGTGACTTACCAGATTGTTGATCACGTCTCAATGTGGGTCCCTTTGCTCTGTTCCTGCTGTGGACTTTTGTTTCTGTTACCTTGCCTGCTACCAGTATTTTGCTACCTGTTGTCTGTTTCTTGCCTGCCTGTCCACCCGTCTGCCTGTAAGCCTGGTCTTCATAAATTATTCTAATAAAGTAACTTCACTGCACCAGCCTGCCTGTGTGTCTGTGCTTACGTCCTCCCTGCCTGTGCTCCTACCACCAACTGTGACAACAAACTTGATAGTCCCATACTCTTATCTTAACAGAAAAACCTCACTAAATGTCAGACTGCATCACAGCATAACACAAGCAATTTCCAATGCAAACCTAGTAACAAGAACAAATATTTGCTAACGCAAAAGCTGATTAATTCCACCAAAGTGCTGCAGCATAACTCACAAACCCACATTTAACTGTGTTTGTAATATATCCTGAAACAACCACAGTTTTATGCAGTAGACTTTCATACTTCGTTAAACTGTTGCAGCTAAACCCATGGACTCAGCATTAGAAGAGTCGCAGGTGATGCGCCTTGGTGTGGAGTCTCCTGAGGACCTTGTCCTTCCATTTATTCAGAATCTTACGTTCATGTCGAATGGAAATATGGTCGATGAAAACATTCCTCAGTACTGAAAATGAATTTTCACACATCGCAGTGAACACACCAAGGGTAAAACCGAGTCTCATAGCAATCACTACTTCAGCGATTTGTGGTACGTTGAGAAGCGTTTTAGTATTGTCCATTGCTCCTTTGCTTCCTTTTCTGTTTGTGTGAAAATAAACTGCTTGGCAACGATACACTCTGTCGCTGCGATGGTTGACAATGTTAATGTCATGAGGTGCAGCGTAAGTGGGGATCCCAAGACGTGTCATTCTCTGGATTCAAAGCAGCAAGTGAACAAGCAAGTTGTGTGTTGTGTTCACTGAAGCGCTGATCGATTTCACACAGTGTCAATTATGGTGTAAAACACCTCTGCAGTTCTGTCTCGTCATTTTTCTTTTGTCTTGTAGTCCTTAAAACCACATCGTTGGCCCTATTCCACAGCTCAGAGAACTTGGCCTCACATTGGAATTTCTTGACACATTTCGCAGGAATTGCCACCAGGTCCAACGCCATTAAGAGGTCCATATCATCTGCCTGCAAGAGTCTGTCTGGGCATCTAACAACATCAGCAGCTTTTGCACAAGGAAAGCAAAAAACCAGGACATGCGTCACTCACCACATTACTCAGTGTGCAGATGAGTGCATTCTGTATGTCCGTACTAGCATGGCTTGCGTTTTTTGGGATATTCTTTATTATTTCAGCTAGCCCAGGGTTGATTATGTAGTTTAAAGTAAGAAAAACAGTCTGCTATGCCCTTCAGTCATATCCTAAAAATGATTAAGGCTCCCTCTGAAAGGGAGCTGATTCTATATGTTGTAAGATTTTTCTGTAACAGAAGACAAATAATACTGGTTTTTACTTTACTTTATCTGGTCAGCATTGAGGGGTGTGGAAGTCTCCATATAGTATAGTATCCATGCATCTCTCATGCTCCTTTCACCTAAGCACATGTTTAATGTTCTTTCGAAGTTGAGTGTTTGTGAAACCCCTTGTCTTTTTCAGCAGCATTTTTCCAATCCCTGTTCCAGGGGAAAACTGTAAAACTACTCGATTAGATATCTCACTTCCAAGTTCACCTGGAGGCTGAACTTGTGGTCCACTGACCGTCACACCTGATCCACCTTGAACCAATGACAACGGCAGGTCTCCAGCTCCAGAGGCAATAGTTTTGCCTTGTATTGTGATTTTGTCCCTTCCTCCTCTTTGTTTTTGTTGACTGAATTTCCATTGACATTTAGCCACTTTGTTATATCCATGATCACCATTTATTACTATTTATTTAATGCTAGCTTTCAAAATTCTCTGCACGGTGCACTTAATCTTTAACCTTATGGGTGTTCCTTAATCTCACAGGTTTGTACTGTCTTCCTCTTAAATGAGGCTGCTGAATTCATGATTAAATTATGTCCCAAAACAGTTTATATCTGTATATTCTTAAATGTAAACTCAAATGCAAAACACAATTTTCTTTTTTATTTAGAAAATTCATTTTGTCAGATAGAGGGTGCAACATGGGAGCATGAGATGCATATTGATCTTTATTTTACATCTCCATGCTCTCTGAAGATATATTTCTGATTGTATTAGCTTGTTTTTTCTCACACTAACAACTCACTATTGTGAAATCTGATGGGTACCAACATAATTAATTATGCTCTTCACATGAGTTATATGAGTGGGAACAGTACTGCAATTTTCAGCATAGAGAAAGACACGGAAACAGGAAGCCATCTTGTTTATCGTAGTGCTCACATATGCTATTTTCCCTGGGAATTTTGGCTGTTTTCTTAAGAAATAAAGAGATTTTTCTAGAGCACTGTCTGTAGGAAAGCTGGTCTAATGGTTGCTGGCTCATATCATTACCTGACTGTTCAGAGTCTTCTTGGAAACCAATTGTGGGTGGAAAGATGCACTGAACAGTTAAAATTTAATTAAGTTTTCCACATTCATTATAACATCTTATACAAGACCTGTGAATGTGACAATGCTAACTGTTAATATATGGGCTCTTTTCTTTTTATCAGGAAGAGACAAAACAGTTATTTCTGCACTCTCTTGTATTGTTTTCTATTTTTGCACTCATCCCAACATACTGACTTGTACTGAATAAATGATGATAATGATGATATACTTATATAGAAGTAGATAGCTCTGTTCTCTCTCTTCTTTTGAATTTTGTTTTTATATCCACAATTTGTGTGTACAGCAGCAGACAAGTTTTTTTTTTTTTTTTTTTTAAAGTTTTTTTTTTTTTTTCAACTGACCTTTTTTTTTCCTGTGTCCTGTGCCAGTTTAATTTTGCCAGGCTACATATTTTTTTTAATTTTTTTCATTTTTTTTTATTCAAAAATATTTAATTTATTTCTGTTAAAAGCCATTTTGCTAAAAGTGCTTTAGAAACTGTGAGGTGTGGATGAGATGATCTTTGTTGTATGTGTTTGTTTTATTTTAGAAAAGATTTTTTTTTTTTTTTTTTTTTTTCCTTGTCTATCCTGATGAATTCACCATCTATCTACTATATATTCTTATATATATATTACTATATATATTGCCTTGCCTGCAATGCTCTTCATCTCTCTATCTCTAGGACACTCCATCTCCTCTCCTTTTCTTCTTCATCTGCTCAGAATTGATTTCCATGTTATCATCCTCTCATGTGTGTGTCCTTCTCCTCTTCAATAGCTGTCTTTCTCTCTTATTATATTGCTGGGGAGTTTTTTTTCTAGCTTTTTTTTTTTTGGCATTGCTGTGGATTCCACTGACAATGTGTAAATGTGAAGATGATGCTGGTCAAAAAAAGAAAAAGTCAAAGAGAAGAGATAGGTTTAGGTTTCATTGTATTATGTTTTTTACCATAACCACACCGTTTTTACGCAGTTCCACTTTTTTTTTTACTTAGGTAATAATCTGACTCAGCAAAAATGTGTCTATGTTCTTCACAAAGAATATGTTTCGAGTTAAAAGCAATTATCTGAATTTTCCATGAATAAAAATTTAGAAATGGTCATTTTGATACATTATATAGTCTATAATATGGTTAAAACCTCTGACAAAACATAAACCAAGAATACTCGAATACTGTCAGGAATAGAAGAAGGCTCTATACTGACATTAATTTGAAAGTAAAATTCAACCTTGTTTTCACAAGTTACCATTTATTAATGAGTAAGCCACATCATTATAAAATGTAATTCCTTAATGGTATTGTCTGCGTCCACCTCAATACATTGGAGGTTCAGGGAGTTTTGGTTGTGGGGCTCCCTGTTACTCTGGATGATCCACAAACACTCTGTCTTGTTCAGAACATGGTCTTGGAAATCAGAAATACCTAACATTAACCAAAACGAACATAGCCATCTAAGACAATAATGAGAATAATGGAAGGAAGAGGTCATCTAATGAGCCATCCCACTTTTTTCTGTCATTTAACTGGAGTCTCACTAGTTGCCTACTCACTACGAACCATCCTGCAACAGAACTGGCTTTAAAAAAAGTTATGCTTCAGGAGGTTTGGGAGTCGAAGTTCTCTGTTCTCTGTATTAATAAATTATTTTAGCCTCATTGTCCACCTAACTAACTAAGAAATTAGGCTGCATCTTTACTAACTCACAAAAGAAGTTGACTCTCATCTGTTTGAGCTGTTGTGATAGATAAGATCACTGTTGATTTTTAATGTTTAACCTTTAAGATATAACAAATGGATGCAGTGTTTCTAATCCAGTTTTCCAATTTATTGGTTTTAAAATCTGAAAGGTTTAATGTGCAAATTAGAGTGTCCATGGATACAATTAGTGCTCTCTGTGTTCTCTTTTTTTTACAAGAAAAATTCAGTGAGTTTTAATGTATGTCAGCACACAAGAATCAGTTTGGGTCAAAACTAATATGGACTTCTGGGGCAACTGATTATTTTTGTGTTTGGGATACAAAGTAGCCCAATTGAAAAGGTATCTAAACTTAGAGAAATTACATTTCTGCATATGCATTTCGTTACTCAGGATGTCGTAACTGTCCTAACTCATGGTGTAGCTGCACATTCTGTAGAGTCTGATACTGATGCTCTATATGAGGAACACTTTTTCACATGTGCACCTCGAAAGCAAAAGACAACATATTTTCCTTATATTGTAAGTGCATCCTATATTGTTTTAAACAAGATTCCAGAAGATTTGTCCAGCTGCAGTGTTATAAAAACTGTCAAAGTTTTCAATGGCTGCACCTGGAAATGACAATAAAATAAAGTGTCGGCCTTTGAGTGCTTTGCACAGTATCCTGATATGAAACCATGCATTTGGATGTGTGTGTTTACAGGAATTCATATTAAAGTAGAATGAGTAGAGGAGGACAGAGACATAAATAAAAATGTGTGAGATAAACATGCTAAATGAACATAAACAAAATGACTGAGAGATGGATTCATCCAGCCTCCCTCCACTGAAAGAAAATTAATTACTATAATACTGAATGCATAAATGTAATGATATTGTTGCAGATAATGAAGAATATCAAATGGGAGAGTGACAATAAAAGGCAGGGAGAAGAAAGAAAAAAAGATCCAATGTGAAGAGTTCGGGTGAACATCCAAATTTATGAGAAAAGAGTAGGAGGCATGTGAGAAGGTAGGAGGTTGTGTGCCATGATGAATCATCAGTGTTTGTGTTTTTTTTTTTTCCATCAGATCAACACTGCTGCAGCCCAAAATAACAACATAACCACTACTTATGTTGAAGCCTGTTATTAAGAATACCTCGATTGTAAAAAAAAATTTGGTCTATTATGAGGGTAATTTTATAAGGGAGTTGCATGATCCTAATATAATCCAGATAAAAACTGCTAAAGTAAACATTCCTTTGGAATCTTTTTGAAATATTTATGTATAGTCATCTTTGCATGCTTAACCACAAACTTAAATCATGCTTTGCGTTTCTGGAGCAGCAGATACATGTGATATAGTTGGGTACATTTCACAACAAAGTTTTGAAAATAAATAGGAAGCAATCAAAAGGACACTTGGCCAGAGAGACAGACAAAAGGGTGCTGAGAAAAGGCGAAGTAATAATAATGTTAAGGAAGTTTAAAGTCTGGTTAAAGATTGTGGTTTTAATTAAATACTGAAAAAGTCAACAGTGCCTTGAAAAGAGCAATAAAACATGTTCCCTTTATTAACATTTGAAAACCACAAGCTTTCCCTGACCCTAACAAAACTGCTTTTGTTACCTTAACCTAACCACATGCTGGATTCAGGATGCAAATTCTGGTCACCCCGAGCAATTCCCTATGTCTCTTCCTTCAGGGTCTATGATCACTTCCAGGGCCGGCTAATAAGTATAGGCGACATAGTCGGTTGCCTAGTAGGACTGACTGATGGCAAATGCTAGATTGGATCAGCTGGAGGGACGCTTCAATAAATATTTGCTCAAATTATTTCCTAATGAAATGGTCCAAGCCTTCAGGTACGCAAGGACAAAAATGAATGAGAAAAGAGGAGGAGGAAAAAAGCCCAATATAGAGGTATGTCGTCTTATGTTAACATTAAAATGCTTTTTTGTGCGTTGATGTCTCAGCTGTAGTAGGTTGCTTGCTAAGTAGCAATAAAGCTAATTCTAGATAATGATGCTATGATAGCTGCTAGACTCAGATACCGATTGTAGGATATAAATCTGAATCTGGAAGCCAGCAGTGGTGGAAGAAGTATTCAGATCCTTTTCTTAAGTAGAAGTACCAATACAGAAATGTAAAAATACACCATTACAAGTAAAAGTCCTGCATGAAAAATCCTACTTAAGTAAATTTGCATAAGTATTAGCAGCGAAATGTACTTAAGGTATTAATGTAAAAGCACTGTTTTGGTCCCTCTGACTGATATGACATTATTATATGAATAATACTGATGATTAATGGGAGCGGAAAGAAGAAAAATCAAAGTTCTGATTCAGAAATCTGTTTTCCGTTTTTGGACTTTTTCTGTAATCTTTGATTTTTGGTGAGATATTGGATCATTTGAACATTTATTAAAATGAAACCATTTGAGATGTTTAGGGGGAAAAATCCCTATTTGGTGGAGCTGTGAAGAACTCATAGACATCTGAAATGTGACCCTGACTACACACTGCTTTTTGTAAGACTTGAAGCTTGTTATATCATCCAATGTGTAAAATCTCCATTTTAAAAGTAACTAGTAACTAAAGCTGTCCAATAAATGTAGTGAAGTAGAGAGTACAATATTTCCCTTCGAAATGTAGTGGAGTGGTAGTATAAAGTAGCATAAAATGGAAACACTCAACTAAAGTACAAGTACATCAAATCAAAACCAAATCCTAATCTTATCTAGGGCACCAAAATGGCTATAACTGGCCCTGATCACTTCCTTTTTTTTTTTCACTGAAAAAAAAGGCTGCCACTTAAAACAGTGCAGGCAGCAATTACATTTCCCCTCAAAACATATTAGGTAAAATATATGAGTACTACATAAACTTAATTTTTAGGAGACTAATTTGGTATGATCATCTGAGCTTCTTGGTAGGACAAAGTGATTGCTGAAAAAAACTGTTTATTAAAAAACAAGTCAAAGGCTGTAGCATGTTCCCCACACTAGTGCAGGCATAAAGTAACAACTTTGTTCATGTCAGTGTTCAAATGATCTAAACAGATCTTATTAAGTCTCCAATTTGCTCAGATGTCCTCCTTGTAATTTTAGGTTTAATGACTGTGTGAAGGAGGACACTGTGCGTTAGTAGCGGCCTAAAGGTTCAGAGACCCAGGACTGATATCGATATTTGTAAATACAATAATAATTGTTTCTGTAAAAGCTAAATCTATTAGAAATTGAGAATGTTTTGTCTGTAAATTTTCACCGGGTAAGTACACCTCTTAAGCCAAAAAACTCTTAAAAATGAAATGGAATCGTGAAATACTGTATTGAGTTTCCGGTCACATATAAAGTTAACATAAATTGACACTACTTAGAAAAATAAAAGCGATAATTACAAATTTTACAACACTGAAGACTCCAGAGATTCTCTTTAAAAACAATATCATTTTATTTTGTATTTTATTGGTACTGTTATATACATGGCATAATTTGTGCTTTTTTTATTATCAAGAATAAAACCATAAGGGAACACATCAGAAAAAATTAAACTTTAAACCAGGACTGAATTGTTCTTTTTTTCAGCTGGATATACTGAGAGTTCTACAAAACCAGGAGAGAAGGGGAGGAAAAAGACAGAAAACTAAATAGATAGATAGGTAGACTGATAAATAGATAGTTTGTCCAGAGACACTTGCAGATGGTCCACTGAGGGTAGTGTGAACGTCAAACTGTAATGTGCTTTTACCAACAGCAGCAAAGGCACCTGTGTATCGCTTTGTTTTAAAAAAGAAGGTACGCCTCAGGGCCTTATTCCAGCTGAGTCCATATAAATATAACCAAATCCATCATTCATAATTTCTTTCAGGGGCATTTTTGCCGCACAAATTTGCTGATTTCCTATAATTTCCAGCCGTTGCAGAGGTTGGGCACTAGGTTAGCCAGCTTGAGGTCATTAACACCGATTCCTGCGTTTGAGATTTAATGAGATTGTATAATACATATATGTCATGACTCCTCCTCCATGACTCCTCCTCAACAGCTTGGAGGGGGGAGTATGTCCCGTTGGCCCTGGTGTGTGTGTGTGTGTGTGTGTGTGTGTGTATGTGTTAGGGGATGGGTGGGCGAGTGTGTGTGCTGAGGGCCTGGACTCTATGATTCTTCTCTGCATTTGTGGTGATTTGTGGTGGTCGGGTGTGGGGATACTCATGAGCCCCCAGTTTAGCGCTGCTATGTTGGAGTTCTCCCCGGAAAAACAGAGGGTCGGCTCCACGTGACTGCAAGTTGATGAGAGGAAGGCTCTGACTGTTGTTTTGCTTATGCACCTAACAGCAATTTGGAGTATCTGACCTTTTGGAGTCTCTGGGTGGGCTCCTGGGTAAGGGCATCACCTGGGGATTCTATAGTCCTCTTGGGGGACTTCAGTACTCATGGGCAAGGATAGAGAAATCTGTAAAGGGCCTGATTGGGGGGAATGGCCTGTCTGATTTGAACCCGAGTGGTGCTCTGTTACTGGACTTCTGTGCCGGTCATGGATTGGCCATAACAAACACCATGTTTGAGCGCAGGATGGTTCATAAGTGTAGTTGGTACCAGAACATGCTAGGGTTAAGACTGATGATCTATATTGTGATGGTATTATCAGATCTGCAGCTGTATGTCTTGGATACTCAGGTGAGGAGAGAAGCAGAGCTGTAGACTGATCACTGTTGGTGAGTTGGATCAGATGGCAGGGAAGCTGCTGGACAGACCTGGTAAACCCAAACATGTAGTGAGTATGAGCACTGAATGTCCAACTGAGGCCCCTGTCAGCAAGGTCTTCAACCCCCATCTCTGGAAGAACTTCTCATGTCACCTGGGGGAGGTTGGAGAAATGGAATCCGAGTGGGCCACATTCAAAGCCTCAATTGTGGAGGCGGCTGCTTACAGTTGTAGCCAGAAGGTCGTAGGTGCCTGTCATGGTGGCAACCTCAGAAACTGCTGGTTGTCGTCATGCTGAAGAAAGAGAGATTTGCGCTGAGATGCTGAAGGCTCTGGACATTGTTGGACTGTCTTAGCTGACACGCCTTGTCAGTGTTGTATGGAGGTTAGGGACAGCGCCTGTGGACTGGCAGACTGGGGTGCAGGTTCCCATATTTATAAAGGGGGACCAAAGGGTGTGCGGCAATTACTGGGGTACCACATTGCTCAGCCTCTCCAGAAAAGCTTATGCTAGGGTGTTGGAGAGGAGGCTTCAAAATATTGTTGAACCTCAGATCCAGGAGGAGTAATGCAAATTTCCGACTTGGGCGTGGAACAGTGGACCAACTCTTTACCGTTGCAGGTTACTGAAGGGGTCATGGGAGTTTGCCCATCCAGTCTACACATGTTTTGTGGACTTGGAGAAGGCTTATGACCATATCCCTCTGGGAGTCCTGTGGGGGGCACTAAGGGAGTATGGGGTACAGGGGCTGCTACTATGAGCCATCTGGTTGGTATATAACTGGAGTGAGAGTTGTGTCCGTATTCTCAGCAGGAAGTCAAGCATGTTTCCTGTTGGTGCTGGCCCCTCTGCCAGGGTTGTCCGTTGTCCCCAATCTGGTTTTTGATTTTCATGGACAGGATCTCTAGGCGCAATTAGCGGCCAGACAGTGTCATGATTTGTCCGGTTTGGGGACTTCAGAATTGCTTCTCTGCTTTTCACAGATGATGTGGTTCTTTCAGCTTCATCAGACAGCAACCTACAGCATGTACTTGGATGGTTTGCAGCTGAGTGTGAAGGGGCTGGGATGAGAGTTGGCACCTCTAAGTCTGAGGCCATGGGTTTCTGCCAGAAAATGGCGGATTGTTCCTTTCAGGTTGGGATTGAGTTGCTGCCTCATGCGAAGGCGTTTAAGTATCTCAGGGTTTTGTTTATGAGTGCGAGTAAAACAGAGTGTGAAACTGACAAGCAAATTGGTTCAGCATCAGCAGTAATGCAGGCGTTGTACCGAACTGTTGTGGTGAAGAGGGAGCACAGCTGGAAGGCAAAGCCTTTGATTTACCAGTCGACCTATGTTCCAACCCTCACCTATGGTAATGAGCTTTGGGTAGTAACCGAAAGAATGAGATTGATAATAAGATTGGCTGAAATGAGTTTCCTCCGTAAGGTTATTGGGCTCATCCTTATAGATAAGGTAAGAACCTCAGACATCTGGAGGGAGCTAGGAGTAAAGCTGCTGCTCCTTCGTGTCGAAAGGAGCCAGTTGAGGTGGTTGGGGCATCTGATAAGGATACCTCCTGGGAACCTTCGACTGGAGGTCTTCGAGGCACAACCCACTGGCAGGAGACCATGGGGTAGACCCAGAATATGCTGAGGAGACTACATATCTCCTCTGGACTGGGAATGCCTTGGGATCCCCCAGGAAAAGCTGGAAAGTTGCTGGGGAGAAGGATGTCTGGACTACCTTGTTTAACCTGTTGCCACTGCATCCCAACTCCGGATAGGTGTATGAAAACGAATGGGTGGATATGTAAAGAATAACCTCCAAAATCATATTTTGGACCTTCTTGACTTTTCTTGCTTACGTTTCTGAACTTTTGAATGGGAGCGTAGTGTAAGAGTGAAGGGACAATCTTCATGATATTTGAGATTGTGATGGCCAAAGGAGATTATAGATTTAGGACATAGCAAGAAGGTGTGGAAACAACATCAAGATGTGTCATTTGGCGAGTGTCGGTTCAAAGATGTAGCATGAGATGAGACGGAATTTCGAAAGAGTGGTGTGGATTGGTGAAGAGGCTGAGCTAAGGAGTAATGAGAGGTAAAAATACTCCGCTAAAGATAAACTGAAGAAGTAACATGAAGCAGCATGAAAGCAAAGAGCAGAATCATGTCTCAATGACAGAAAAAAGGACATGACTGAGAGGGAAGAGCAATACTTAGGAAGAAGAGCAGAAAAGTCATGCAAAATGAGTTTAAAAAAGTTTGACAGACAAGGAACACAGGATGAAGATATATAATACTCCATAACCAGAACAAAATTGGTCTGGCCATCGGTTGACTGCTGTCTCTGGCTGACTGTAGGTTTGGCTCCGCACCACAAAATGGTCTGTCTGCCTTAGCACCCATCTGAGCCTTAATTCAATGTAAGATTTATAACTCACTTTTCTGTTCTTTTTATTATTCCATTTGCTTCCCTACAGTGGAAACCAAAAGATGTGGGAACAGATGGTGTGAGGGAAAAACCCTGCATCTGGTACAGCTGTCATGGTTTATAAAAAATCTTTTAACTAGTCCAATCGAAAAAAGCAGACATACCAATGTTTTCTGTTTTTTTAACCAGACCAGTGGAAAAAAGTGGATAGTCAGAATGACATTTTGTTTACCAGTCCGGTGCAAGTAGTTGAATATACAGAAAAATATAACTAGAGAGGAAAATATTCAATCTGAAACAAAGAGAACTAAAAGAAAATTAGATGTGAAAATAATAAAATGTATGGGGGAAAAAGCTGGTGAATGCAAGGCTGAAGCACAATTATTTGCATTATTTATACTATGAAAATTGGGGTCAGAGAACATAGTCACTATCAGGTGAAGATTAAAGTGGAGGGTCAAACTTCAACATTTGGTGCAAAGACTAGAGGGTGAGAAGGGGGAAGGCCTTTCTGGTATAGATTGGTCCGTTAGCTAGCCTTAGCTTCCCACTAGACTAAACCATTGTCTGATTTATTGGTTAGCTAGCTGCAGGGCTAAACCTAAGTCCTGTCTGATGTCTGATAGCCAACTCCATGTCCCCTCTGGCAAGTCTGCAGTACATCTCCATATCTGTTTATTCTAACAAAAGCAGGAGCATGTTTTCTAGGAAATTTCAGTCAGACGGTGAACACACAACTCACTTTGTTTGTAAGAGAGTTTGATTCTCAGGCAACCTCCAAATGTAATCCTTGTAACTTTCAGGAACCGTCATGGCAGCAATTCAACAATGGCAAAGATAGCCATTGACAGCCCCGGAGTGAGACTGTCCATCCATGGCCATGAGTGGTCTTGGCATCAAACCCACAAGTTAACCTTGTTGGCTTTTGCTTCCTGCCCTATTCATCCATCATCTTGACTAGCATTAGCTACTGACCAATCCATATTAATTTGGTTGGTGAGCTGGGTTCTCACCAGGCTCTAGTCCATGTTGATTCAGTCCTTTAGCTGGCATTAGCTTCACGTCAAGCCACAGTCCATATTGATTTGGTCTGCTAGCAAGTATAGCCTCCTGCCAAACTGTAATCCATATTATTCGGTTGGCTAACGGACATGAACTTCTCGACATGCTACAATCCATGTTGATTCGGTCTGTTAGCTGGCATTAGCTTCCCACCAAGCAATAATCCAGGATGATTCAGTCTGTTGGCTAGCATTAGCTTCAAACTCTTATAGTCCACATGTCCAGAGTTTCTGTCAGATCCTCCTTTCAGCTCCAGAGACAAAAGTTACTAGTGGTTTGACAGGTAGAACCTTTCTCAGCTGGGGACAGGTAGAGCTTACCATTAGCGCATGCACACAGCTCGTACACAGTCTGTTTAGTGTAGGTGGTACCTGCAGGCGCCCCTTCCAGGGGGTCCACAGCACTGCCGAGGGGAACGTTGCCCAGCCTGATGGTGTTGGCATCTAGAAAGATCTGTGAGCAGGTAAGAGAGATGATTTAGAAAACACGAGTCATAATGAAGAACAATGATGAAGACCAAAGAAACACAATGAAATTATACATAAAACATGAAAATGGATAAAAAGAAGTTGATGTTACAGCTGTAGGGGACTGAGCTCACATTGATTGTCTTGCCTCAGACAATACACAGAAAAACATAAGTGCAGAAAGTTATGTTTTCAAAAAAAAAAAAAGAAAAGAAACTGGGGTTTTGGGTACAGAGAAAGAGAGAGCACTTGCAGTAGGGGATGTGACTATAGTCTGTGGTCAACTGGGGTTGTCATCAAGAAATGTCTACAGAGACAGAGGGGGAATTTCTATTTAAAATGGGTCTCTATTGATAAAGAGGATGTGTGGGAGTGAATAAGACAGAGGGCAAAATAGGTGAAGAGAAAAGCAAGGAAATCAGTGTGAGAGGAGTGAGGGAAAGACGCAGAGACAAGGAAAGGGCGACACAAAGGAAAACAGCAAGACAAAATACACGACAAACAAAGCCAACTTTTACACCAGTTAATTCGATTGCATATCATATTCACTATCTTGTTTTCCTCCAACCAGGTAAAAAATCTGCAAAGAGATCACTAAAAACATTTTAAAAAGCTGTTTAAATTTTTTTGGATAATTTCCTAGAAATACATAGCTATATCCAAGAAAAAGGCAAGATGAAGACAACATCCCCAAGATAAAATCAAGCAGCTTATTAAACACCTGATTTAACACACTTCTTTAGTTTATCTGCACAGAAAAGTAATAATATCTCTTTAGTCATTTTTGCAGTTACTCTTTTATGCATGAATGCAGTTATCAGTCAGTTTGGACTGGAGGGTGGGTCAAGGGGTTTGGTTTTTGATGGAGGCCAATGGATTTGATGGATAATGTGCCCAGTCAAGTTTATCTTAAATTACTGAGAGAAAACATCTCCAATGCACAAACAAACAAACAACAAAAGGTCACCCACTGCAAAAGACGAAAAAAAAGAGCGTGCAAAGAGCTACACTCACCCTAACTTTGTAAGAATAAGGAAAGAAGGAAAGAAAATCACACGCAAACGAAATGATAAGGGAATTAATGTGGTGATACCTGATCTTGAGGGCCTGTGGTATAGAGGGCGGCGTGTTGAAAAACAGTTTTTAGACCTTTATTATTTCAGTTGGTATAGTGTTTACGAAGTACACATTCCTTAATAATTTTGTGTTTAATCAAATTATCCCAAATTAATTTGACACAGTGCAAATCTGGGGCTGGGCAGTATTCAAGCATAGTAGTAATGGTTGTTGTCTGAGACTAGCCAAAATACAATAAAGCTGTCATATGTAGTTCATTATAATAGTGTGCTTAAAGGCATCAATTATTATTCTATTAACTGATTAGTCAATCAACACAAAAGTAATCAGCACAAATTTTGATCATCAAATTATAATTTTAGTCATTTTTTAAGCAAAATGCCAAACATGTTCTCCTTCTAACTTCTCTAATGTGAGGACTGGATGGTTTTCTTTTTCATACCTGATAGTAAACAGAATATGTTTGGACGTTTGGCCAGGCAATACAAGACATTTCAAGATCTCACCGTGGTTTGTGGGAAATTAAAACAAAATTTTTTCACAATTTTCTGGCATTTTATAAACAAAATGATAATCTGCAGAGGCCTGGCAAAAATGGCAGAACGTAGGGTATTTGCGAATAACTGGTTATATACACAATACACATAGAGTGGGAGGAGAAGGTGGTTGGTGTGGGCCCATGGCTCCCATTAGGACAAATCTGAGAGAAGCAGAGCCTGATACAGTACATCTGCTCCAGAGAGGAAAGAGACCAAACTAAAATTACAGAAATTACTTCTTTACATTGAGAGAACTGTCAATGAGATTGAGAGACTGTGCTACAATGATGGACAACTAAATGAGAGAGAAGAGGAAAGATGCAGACAGAGACCCTGACAGACAGAGGTGATGTTATTGTTCTTCAAAGAGCTGCACTTCTCTTTCCCTCTCACTACAATCATCCCCACTTCCACCCCCCACAACGGCCTCCATCCCTCCTGGCCCTTTTTTCTCCCTGCATTCCTTCAGCCAACTCCTCTTATCTTAAGATTGATACAAGCTAAGTTTCGAACAAGATCCATCACACAATCTTGGTTTCTATTGACTGCTTTGCCTGCTTCTGTATTTACTCTTCACTGTTCAAGGAAATTGTGCTCTCTTGCTTTTCTCTCTCTCTCACATATCCTCACACATCCCCAAGGCTGGACGATAATCTCAGCAGACATCCCCACTATTCATGTTTGTCATTTTAGAAATGAGGAGAGGGAAGTGAAAATGTGTCTGGAAAATAGCTATGAGTGCAAAAAGAAAGAGGGAAAAGAGAGTGGGGGGGGATTAGAGAGTGTCAGATGAATGGATGAGAGAAGGATGACAGAGAGAAAATGTCATATCAGAAGTGTTTGGAAGAATTTGGGAGGAAATAAAGAGAGGGAGATAAGATGAATGGAAGAAAAAAGGAGAAGAGAGCAATGAGGGACTCAGATAGCCCAACAGTGAGGAACCAATTAGCGTAACTAATGATTTCACATTGGCTGACGGGGCACATCTCGATCTGTATACACAACATCCACACATACAGAATACGCACATACTCTGCATGATGGAACAGAAGAGAGACACTGCCTCTAAATATCTGTGTAGCTAAAACATGTACAACTATATCTAACCTTTTTTTTTTTTTTTTAAAAGGTCAACCGTATTAATACTTTCAAGGGTCTTTGGTGTTTTAAATATATTAATGACATTTACTCGATAAAATAATCGGCTGATTGATTGGAATAAAGTGATATAATTTTGACGATCAGAAAAAGGTCCAATCCAAAATTGTTTTACCCTGATTAAAGGTATGTTGATTTGTGCTGTACAATTGAAGAGGATGATATAGGGGGTGATAGCAGTTGCTATTTCTATGTTTCTAATTTTCATGTCTAAGTATGCTGTCCAGATGGAGTTACCATAATCAAACACTGAAATCACCCCCTGGGGAAATAACTTCATCTTTTGTCTTATAAGGCACATTACCTCATTTTTGTTGGCGGTAAGTGCTACAGCCCCATTGGTCACCTCATATCTTGATCAATTGGGTATTTTCATCCAATAAGACTAAAACTACTGGTAAGTTTCAGCACGAGGGAGAAATTATGTATGTAAAATTAAGGTTTATTTGGAAAGCTTTAGGAAGCATACCCTGTTTTCCATACCGTTGTTTTTCTGGAGTCCACATTTCCTACAGCTGAGGTGGTGAGTGCAAAGTTAGTGCAACCAATAGTGAGTTTGACCATAAATATGCATTACAATAAGCCAATGACCCAAGTTAAAAATACTGTAATTTTCTTTTAATCTAATTAGTCATATATTTGTTGGCCATATTTTTTACCCTGCAATTTAATGATTCCTCAAAAGAAGAAGACAAAAAGAAGGTAAGTCCCCTATAGGATTATTAGAATGATTCTGGAGCTGTTCACCGCTAAGTAGTCTAGATATAAACAAGCTCCTTTTTTATGAAGATAAAATGTATTATCTACATAACAGTCCTGTTTCCACACAAGATTTGGAGAAGGGTCTTGTTTTAGTACTTCAGTTATTCCCCCCACCTATTTGCAAAAAAAGAGGCAGCATAGACAGCCTCTTTGAAGCTACTGTGTACAGCCATCTCATTAGCCTGCCATGCCCATTGGTTTTAATGAGACATAGTAACAATGGCAATTGGACACTTTAAGAGCTAGTTTAAAACAAATATGTGCACTTCTATCTGTGTGCCAGGCAAAGGAAAATACCGCACTACATCTCTAAATGTCAAGGTATGCCTTTAACAGGTCCCTGGTGCACACCTGTCATCTTCCCTTTGGCTCCCCAATAAAAGCTGCCAGGGCTCAGTTACAGCCTTAGAGAGGAAAGGACTCAGTCACGGTTGGCAACATAACCCAAATCTAATTCGAAACAGCCTGTTTGCCATAGCAACAAAAACCTAAAAATGAACTTGGGAATGGCAATGGGATGGGAGAATGAGGAGAGATGTGTGCGTTCATGTTGATGTGAGGAAATGCCAATGAAATTACTGGTTTCTCTTCCATAACATTGGAAACATCATGGCAACAAACTGAGGGAAGGGGAACAGAGGAGGGATGGAAGAAAACAGTAAAGACGGAGGAAGAGGAGGGACGGATGGAGAGACAAACAAGGAGGGAGGGAGAGGATGCTGATTATGAGATTGGAAAGAGGAGACAGCAGTTAGTAGGTAGAAATGATAGTTTACAAGGAGGGATGGAGTGAGGGAGAGATCGATAGAAATGAGGTGAGAGGAAGGGGAACAGAATGAGATAGAAATGGATGGATGCTAGGTAGCAGGTAATAAGGATAGTAGAGGAGAGGTGGTGGATGGATAGTTTGATGGATGGATGGAAAGAGGGAAGGGAAGTAGAGGAAGGGGAGTGGAAGTCATTTGTTGTAGCTTAAGGTTGGATTACCGCTGACATTCATCCCAAATTAAAGTGTCTGTAGGTATTAGGTCGGCCTGTTGTAAGCAGTATGTGAGGGTATGTACACGTGAATGTGTGTGTTCCAGAAAAAGTGAATGAGGTATTGCGTCTGTGATTATAGCAGCGTTCATGAATAGGTATGAAGGAGTGCTTTTATATATGAGTAAACAGCCTCTATTGTTGTCTTTTTATCAGGTCTCCTGAAATCCTTTATGGTGCTACCAGCCAGGAGCAGAAGTCCACTGAATTCTTCTATAGGATGAGCACTTGGAAATTTTTTATATTTTTCTGTTTATTAAATCACTAGCAGCAGTTCACTGTCCGCATGGATGTTCTGGGTCCAGCTTTCTTCATTGTGCGTATGTGTTAAGCAGTTAACTGATATCAGTGATTATACTGAACTCTGCACTGCAATCATTGGTAAAAGCCATACCAACGTGGACTTGATAAATTGTTTAGAAAGGGTTTTAAAAACCAAATAAGTAAAAGAAAGTCCTTAACTCACAAAATAATGTAATCTTTTATGTTAAGTGAAATCCTAAAAATAATTTTTTTGATGATTTTTATTTGACATTAGTATGTATGCCTACCTTCATTTTTGATCTGTTGTATCTGTAAGTATATGTACACTTACAAAGCCAATGGGTTGGACAAAATAATAGGAACACCTTAGACTATAAAATCACTACAAACTAGGGCCTCACAAATAATCACAGAGCTAAATCTAAACCTGTGTGACACAGTCACAAGCTACTTTCTGCCAGGCTATTTCATTACAGGTGTTCATGTTATTTTGTCCATTCTCATATATATAATGAGAAAAATGTGTGTCCTTGTCCGTGGCTTATATGTATGTGTCCCTTATGTATTTGCATAAATGTACCATCTGCCTGGGTGGCTGGCTGTGTGCATACAGTATGAATGTGTGTGTGTCTAAGCCCATCTCTCTCCGACATCAGTTTAGCAAGCATGTGGCTCTGGCGTCAAGGAGATGGGAAACATGCGGGAAGCAGCAATTATGGAGGGTCAAAACATTTTTCATGGATGATTTCCATTAGCACAGCTGAGGAACAGGCAAAAGCGGGTGGGAGGTGAATCACCTGTGAGACAGGAGGAGAAGGCCACGATGAAAGGATGAGCTTTGCATGGAATTAAACGGGAAGGGATAAAGAAAGAAGAGGAGATAGGGGCTAAAGTCTCTTTGGGATAAGATCAGGAGGGAGAACAAGTGTTAGAGGTGTGCTGACGGGCAGTTTAGGGGTAGAAAGGAGTGTATGAATTTGTTTAGGGGGAGACCAAGAGGAGGAGAGAGTCTCCAGTGTCTAAGAGAACAAGAGAGGAAGAGGGGTGAGTGTGAAGGATAAAAGGGGTGCGGAAATGTAGGCGAAAAAGTAAAAAGAAGACACAAAGTTCGGTTTTATGCTGCTGTTTAATTTTTACCATGAGGTTTTGCTGTAACACAAGTAATGTCATTGAACTTTTCCAAACCTTGTGGTCATATTTCTTTGGTTACAAGTACCAAAATTATAGTTTAGCTGAAGCTTTAACTTTACTGCATCTTTTTCTGAGTATTTTTCTAAACACTCATGTATATCCTGTTGGAACTTTGGCATAACTGTATCAACATGTCTTGTCTTAGTACAGTATGCGTAAAAACAGTGTACCACCAATGCTCGCTCTTGTATGCCTGTGCAAGCTGCAGTCTAATTTTATTATATGATCTTAAATGAACGGATGGCATTTTGAATTTTATAACTGAACTTTTTCAGCTTTCATTAGGTGTCTCCATTACATTCCCAGTTAATGTTTAAAAAGAAAAGAAAAAAAAAACAATCAAGCAAGTGGATTCATGCCTGACTGAACATTTCAGAAACTCACATTATTTGGTAATTTTTTTTAAAACTTGTATCTTTTACCTAATCTACCTTAAACGTCTGATTAAAAGGTAATTGGCTCTTAACTTGTATGTTCAAAAATATCCACTACCCATTTCATTTCATAATTAAATTCCTTTTGGAAGTGTCCTTTATTTATAAATTATATTATTATTTTATTACTTTATTTTTGTGTGTGTAGAAGCAATACCCAACAGTGCATGAATACAGTATACATAAAAAAAAAAAGGTGAATTTATTTGAGGCTGCCGAACTAAGTGGGGAAAAATCTCAATGGCCAGTATTACAGCCTCCTCGCAAAGGTATATATATATTTTTTTTTTCGTGGGCTGTTCCAATCAAAATTTCACACAAACCCAGGGCTTGCAGAACTTTAAATCATTCTGACCTGGAACCAAACTAGACTAGACAGTGTCAACTTTAAAGTCTTTGACTCACAAGATGGATAGGTTGAGGAGTAGAGGGAGAGAGGTGTGACAGAGGACAATAGCAGTCCAATTTCACCAACCCACACACTTCAACACACAGCATTCTGCACAGAAACACAAACAATGCACCCTCTAATTTCAGCTCGCCTCAGCTCACCTTGCCTCTCCTATCCTCCTTTTCTTTCCCTCTCTTGCTCCCCCTGCACTCACACAAACTCCAACCACAGAAATAGGTGGGAGGTTGTGAAGCTATCTGAGTGTATTACACAGACCATTAGGCTTCTTGAATGGACAGACACTGGAAGGGGAGCTAACAATGGACTAAATGACAAAGGCTGGAGAGATACTGAGAGTGTAGTAACCCAGATGTAGTTGCAACATAAAGCAATATCAGGCTGCTCTACTGTACTGTACACAAACACACACACACACACACACACAAACACACACACACACACACACACACACACACACACACACACACACACACACACACACACACCTGCAGACACAGACAAATACATTCACACAAATAGACACAGGTAGTTGGAAATAGAGAATGTAACAAAAATGCACTTATAGACACACAACACCACACAGGCAGTGAAGCAGCCTCAGAATATCATGAACACAAACACGCTGTGAAAGACAGTGATATAAACAAGAGAGAGAGACAAGCAAACAAATCTCTCACTTGTAGAAAGACTGAGATTGAGTTTCATCAGACATCAGACATCAGACACACACACACACACACACACACACACACACACACACACACACACACACACACACACACACACACACACACACACACAACTGCAGACACAGACAAATACATTCACACAAATAGACACAGGTAGTTGGAAATAGAGAATGTAACAAAAATGCACTTATAGACACACAACACCACACAGGCAGTGAAGCAGCCTCAGAATATCATGAACACAAACACGCCAGAAAGACAGTGATATAAACAAGAGAGAGAGACAAGCAAACAAATCTCTCACTTGTAGAAAGACTGAGATTGAGTTTCATCAGACATCAGACATCAGACACACACACACACACACACACACACACACACACACACACACACACACACACACACACACACACACACACACACACACACACACACACACACATTTATGATGCTTGCCTTGGGCAGTGTGAAGTCTAGGCTAATGAATTTTCTGATGTTAATCACACCTTTTAAAAAAACTTCTCCAAGCTATTGGCAGGTATCTGTTAATCTGTTATCTCTCTTATAAACACACTCACACACACACCGATGCAGACTTTCAAAGAGTGGAGCTGGATGATGAAAACAAGTTTTGGAAGTAAACAGGGAGGCTCTAGAGATTGAGGGAGGAGGGAAAGCTGTGACAGTGTGAGTTTACATCTGTGCATATAGAGACATATGTGTTTTCACGTGTATGCGCATTTTTCGGTGTTTGAGTTGGTATATGTGTGTATGTAGCTGGATCTGAGTGTGTGTGTGTGTGTGAGGATGTGAGTCTGTACTTTTAATGGTATGTTTTTTTACTGTGTACATACAGTATGTGAGTGCTTATTTTGTGTGTGTTTTAGTGTATATGTGTATGTTTATATATTTGCGAGGCTTCTGTAGCATAAGTGTGTAACGACAGGGAGTTACCCCCTGCCAGCATTCTAATTCACGAACCGTTCTGCCTTACCCGCAGGTAAAACAACAAGCAGCAGGGAAAAAAAAAAAAAAAGAGCTAGTCCCAGTGTACCAGTCCAATAACACCTCCAGGCTACAGCATCTTAATAAACCCTGGCATTGTGTCAACAACCAATAAAATGTCATGGTAACACAACTTTGTTAAAAGTTTCTGTTGACCCAATTTCACCTCACTGCAGTCCGTTTCTTTCTTTATCATGAACACATAGAAGCAAATGTGCAATGTGGGGCAATTAACTTTACAGGTCTGAAAAGAGTTTAAGGTAATGATAATCCAAACAAGCTGTTAATAAAACATTGTGAATTTTTTTATATGATGTAATTTTGCATGTTAGAGAATCTGGCTTATTAATATTTTCTATTGTTTGCTTAGAAATGAGGCTGACTTCAATCTGAAGTCTGTATTTTTCTATGTAGACCTACACGTCAGCTTGTAACTCAACAAAGGATATACTCCACCGTCCTGTTTTCCAGCATCAGCAGCTCAGAAAAAAAGCATTATATTCAAACTCAATGCTTTGATTAGCACATCCTGACTACCATACCATCCCCTCTTCTCTTGTGATGTAATGGCGTGTCTTTGTCTCTTGTTTCTGAGCCGAGAAAAAACACCTGGACCTTTACAACCCGAAACTCGAGAACAAATGGTATTATTAATAGAGACATTTTTTTGTGGTCAATAGATGGAGCGGCTGGCCTCTAAGGTGAGTAGTCAAGTAAAATAGAACCCAAAAAACACACTGGAAGTCACAGTAGCAATCAATATTTTGCCATCTTTTTACAAAGAGAATTGAGAACTTTTTTGTTCAAAATTTTGAAAAACAGTTCTATTGTTAAGATTTTATATTGTCTATACATGATGTAGTCTAGAGGGTATCTTACACAGAACAAGCCTAGAGCCCTTTTCAGCACCTGTGCAACGTGCAAGCTGCAATTTGCAAAATGAGATCATTTCCTCTAGGCTCATTTTGACACAATTCACTAATCGAAACAAACTCCACACTTGCGACCCATGCATGGGCAAGCAAAAGCCTTGTAGAACTTGTGGGCGACAATAATGTGTGAAATGTGATGCTGACCATATTTGCAGTCTGTATGTACGCAGTCTTTGCAAATTGAATTTTTTTTAATAGCCCCCCTTGTTAACTTGACCCCCATGAGCTGTGTCCTTATTAAAGTCTGAACTGAATTGAATTGGATAACACCCACAGGGGCAAGTCAACATAAAATCATGTTACATTTGGAGAGAGGACTACATACGATAAAAATAAATAATAAGAAACGTTTTTTTGACTGGATGTAGCTCTGTCAGCAGTAGATTTCCCCACCACTTACTACTGAAAGTTCATCTAGTTGTCTCCTATGATTTATATTCACATGCAAGAGCTTCCCAATATAACCGCAGACCACTACTGTTGGAACTTATGTGCCCTACTCGAGGGCATTTAGACAGTATTTGCTGAGTGTGTGTTGCAGTATCACTCCCTGGAAATGATTTCTGTGCTGTCTGCCTCTCAACAAACAGCAAATAAGTATCGAAATGTAACCATTTTGCACACTAATTGCTGCTCTAGCTTATCCCAACGCACTGGACCTTTTCAACTTAAATGCAAATGTAGCCCTTCTGACACTATAAATGTATTCAGGAAGAGAATATTTGATTTCAAACGCTATGACAAGGATCCTGTTTAATATTAAGGCTATAATCCAACAGATACTCTGAGCCAGTGGAAATAAAACTTTAGTGACTTTAGACAGCCAATTTACAAAATTTTTAAAAACCAATATCTCTGAATTTCTATGGCAACTGGCACTGAAGGAAACATGACTGATTTTCGGCAAATGCAGGTTCTATGTTTCAGTTTGCAGGAACGTATATTCTCTAAGGAGTTGTCTGTTATATTAAATGATGAGTTGGCGAAACAGCTTCTCTCCTTTAAAGAAATAAGATAAAAAATGAGTGCTGTACAAAAGTTGCTGAAAAGAGCTGTGGATGCATAAAGCGCATATGACGAGACGAGTAGAGGAACGGGGTAAATTGATTAAAAGTTCATGTAAAAATAATCAACACAGATGACTACAGAAGCGGTTAGAGAGTGAACCAACTTGAAGGAGGAAGAAAATGGATGGGCAAGCAAGAAAGATAGAGCAAATGAATTTAGAATAGAAAGAGAGATGAAGGGAGACAGAGAGAGAGACAGACAGAAAGGGTGTTGATAAGGCAGGAGGAATACAGGAATCCTGAGAGGATCTGACAACTCTTGTTGGCTTTGATTTTAATGGAAGCCAGCACTCCCCTACCTCTAACCCATTTGGCCCTAATTCCAGCACTGCTTTCCAAACTTTTTAAACTTTAATGGCCCCTTCTTAAGTGCCAGCAGCTGACAACATTGATTTGGCTTTAAGCCTCGCTGTCCCGCACGCCTTTATTTTCTACTTCAAAATCGACAGAAACATCTATTTTCTGCTATCCTCCTGCACCTCCTACTCATCCGTTCCCCCTTCTATCCTCCCTTCATCCACTCTCCTTTGTTCATTTGACGGTGTCAGCAGTCCGGGATAGATTGTATGAGAGGGGAGGAAAAGGTATAGTATTTGGATAAACTGTTCTTTTTTGTGATTTATGTATGTAGGTTTTTTTTGCCATTTATTTTTAACAGACTGTGTAGGAACAGAGAGAGGAGATACTTCCTTTACAGGCTGTGGGAGAGATGTTTTTTACACACAGATGCAGTGGCATGGTGTTGTGGTGTTGCTGCCCATTGTGTTACACCCAGAGTATGTAAGAAAGGTTACAAGGGAGGGAGCAGTATTGTTCTACAGCAAGTTCCTCATTCTTTGTGTCTCAGGTCAACTTTGCTATTACATGTTTACTGCTGTGCAGAGGTGTTGCACTTTGCAAAGGTCACATTTAAACTAAACATGATGGGCACCCCATCATTGCTTTATCTTTGAAATTCTTAATGATTTAAGGATTATCTAGAAAAATAATACTAAAACACTGTTAAGAAATTCTTGTTGATGAGTATTTATCAGCATTTTAGCCTCAAAGTTTAAAGAGCACAATTTTAAGGGGTTTATGACCTACCAAATCAACATAGTCATTATCCTACAGAATTTCTTTAACTTTGACAAGCCCAGAAAGTATAACCCTGCAGTGCAAATACTGAATTTTCCATTGTCAGAAATGTGTTTTGGTAACATTGACGAATAAGGTAGCAATTTAAAATCATCAGAATTTGGCAAAGCATTACATGTACAAAATAAAAAGAAAAATTTCTGCAATTAGTCAAAAACAGCAATAGATTTCATCTTGGATAGCTCCCACAACCCTGGTGGTCTCAGGATCAGCATCATGGACTGCAGTCACGACAGACTTTACAAATGACCCATGGTAGCTGTTCAGGTGGGCTGGATGATCTGGACTGTAGGATGATCAAACAACAGTTTTAAACCTTAACCAGGTGAAAATATACTGTTCATATCAGTTATTTTCAATTACGGGAAGATGCTGCTGGAAAATAAAATAAAAAAAATAAAAAAACTGGGTCCATATTATCTTTAAAAAGATGAACATAGCTCTGTTTATAGTTTCTCTGTTATTCATTTTTTTTTGTACATAATAAACTGTCAAGTGAAATGTTGTGTTGTGGTGTGAAAATGACCAGCATGTGATTCATGCAGGTCTTAACAGAAGTATACTGTACTACGGGTCTAATGTCCCTCGCTATTCAAGTTAGAGCGTAGACAAATCTTTATGATTGCACGGGCACGCTGAGCTGGATGGAGATAACAGAGAGGATAGCTGCAGGAGGTTACGTGACCTGCAAAAGCTTTACTCAACTGTCTGTGATGAACCACAAACCTGTTACATTAAGCATTGAAAGGATATCAAAATTACATATAAAAAAGTTATATGAAACTGTATATGTCACAGATTATTATAATTTTCATAAATTGAAAAATTGCTGTGGAGTTGTATTTGTCACCTTGATAGCAAGTGTCTCTAAGCTCAAGGATAACACGTCCTCACTTAAAACGGACCCCTACCGTCATAAAATGGCTTAGTGGTATAGTTGGATCTCTACACTCAGTGGTGATCTGGCTGTAGTGAGTACACTTTTGCCTGTATGCCAGTTTCTATTTGTTAAACTGATTTATCTGCTTTTCAGGCGGCTTCTCCCCCTGTTTCTTCACGTCTGTTTGTATCTATCTGTCTCTCTACCTGACTTTCTCTGCCTCCCTGTCTTCATATGTTTAAAGATGCCAAAGATGACAGTTACCTTTTCAAATGGCTGAACTGTATATATTTTTTTACAGACAGAAGGCTTTGACCTGTAAAAAACTGTCAGGTCAATGATCTGCACCCAAAGTGCAAAAATGCATGCATAAACACAATGAGTGAATAGTGTAACTTGGAGCTATTCCTTGTGTGGTCACAGCATCTTTTTGGTATTTTGGTATTTCATGAATAAGCGTATGAATAAGAATAGTTACAAGGGAATCATCAAGGGACACAAGCTGTTTTGACAGATATCAACTGAAAAAAAAAAACTAATGCAAAGCAGTAAAGTATAAAAGTAAAAGGTAAGTGTTGTTTTTGAGGGTGGTTTGTGCAGATAGATGTGAAGGAGGAAAGTATCTGTTAAAAGAGCTTGTTGCCCTCCTGAGAAAAATTTGCAAGGTGGTTTGTCAGAGTGTAAGAGAAAGATATTCCCAGTTGAATTAGATGTTTTTAATAAAAAAAACAAAAACTAATTAAAGCAAAAGCTGCATTGGCAATTATTAACAACTAGATTTTGGGAAGTTGAAGTTAAATATTATCAAGTGTTGCCAGGCAATGTAAATTTACAGTATTCTTGTTATTTGGGGTCTGAAAATGCTTGGTTTTTATTGGTTGGTGCAGCTTGACAGAGGTTTCACTCCTTGTTGTTTAGAAAACATTTTCAGATGAACCCTTCACTGAATTTGAAAGATTGTACTTTACTAATTTCTGAAAAAAAGAAAAAAAAATTTAAACGTATTCATTTCGTTTACGGAAATGTACTTTTTTCCCAAATAATCAAAATGAGAATTTTAATATGTATAGCCCAGATTTTCATTTTAAACTCTGGCTGCTTCAAAGAGGGACTGGAGTAGATGTTCATCTAATTTCTTTGTTAATGTTAAATTTGTGATTAAACAGATACAGTATGTAAAATACAACAATTGCTTTCGTTGGACCTTTTACCATTCTTTGGGGAAGTTTAAAAGTGTTTATTCTAACCTCAGAAAAGCTGTAAATCATCCCAAAGACATCTCATAACTGTGCTACGGTAGGCTCATCTTGCTTTTCAACATCCTTACAAACTGACGAGAGACAGAAACAAAATTTGCGCTACCTGGGTTGGTAGGGAATAACGTGCAATTCTCCAAAACACAGGCTATTTGAATTTCCGATGGTACAGTATTTTGTTGGGTACTAGTGAGCCTGGTGATTAGTATAAAGACAGAATGAAACAAAATAAATGATTCCCCTTGTTTTAACTCTACAGTAATTATAATCATATTTTCTGCCCTCAACCCTTTCCCTAAAAAGAGGTTATATTCTGATGTCTATATTCTTTCTTATTTTGTTTGTTTGTTTGTTTGAAAAGTATTAGTTTTAGTATTAAAAAGTTTATCACATCAATCTACTTAACTCTCAATCTCACGCATTTCCTTTAAGACACTGTAATTACATGGGCCTTCCTGAACACAGTTACACATGCTGCTGGTTAGGCTTCTTATGGCATTACAAAACTGTACCCCAGTGAAAAGAGATTTCTTTTACTGTATATCTGGTGGGTGCCAAAGTAAAGGGTGACAAGGTTGAGAAGCAGTGGACCACAAGTCCTTCATTTTCTCAAGCCTCTCACAGTATCAAGCCTTGCCAAAGGCCCACAGCACAATCATTGTTACACTCTGCTAAACTCTATTGTTCGCCATCAATAGGGAGACGTCTATTTATGCAGGCATGACAGAGAGAGAGAGAGACAAGGAGACAGAGATAATGGATGAACAAAGAGCAGAAAGAGATACAAATACATGAAAAACAGAGAGACAGAGAAAGAAAGAGATAACAGAAAAGAGGTAAAAATTATAATCCCCCCATCCCTCCCTTTTCCATGTGAAGTGACAGCCACATTGATGTATAACCCTGGCAGTGGAAAGTTAATTAGATAGGCTGGGTTACTTAGAGATGAAGGGAAGGAGGGAGGGAGAGGAGAAGGAAGAGAAGAAGGTGTAGGAGAAGAAAGTAAAACAAAAACAAAGAGAGTAATAGAAGGGAGTGAGACAAGTCGGTAGAGGAGTGAGACAAGTCAGAGGATTAGTGAGACAATTCAGGGAAGAAAGTATAAGAAAGGGGAACAAGGAAGAGATATAGGACATAGAGGAGAGGGAAAAGGGAACATAAGGACATGTTTAGGGGTAGAGGGGAAGTTTAAATAAGAGGCAAAGGGCCTTGTTAAAATTATGTTTTGCCTTTACACTTGGTTCAACTGTAAAATTATCCAGCCATAAGAGTATGACAGACACATTGCACCATGGGTACAATCAAAAACATAAATTACAGCAACAGCCTCAGCCTCTCTCTGGGTCTGGCATCCCTTGTGCTTGGGTGAGGGACACACTTTAACATGTCCTGTGCACTATTGAGCAGCTGATTGGATGTCTGCCATCTGTCAGGGAAGTGCATGACATATACTAAAGAGTGGGGTAAAAACAAACAGCACTAGACCTGCTGAATCTAGCGACTGTCTGTCCGCAAAAAAAAATGTTTCACTGGAAGACAGTTCCTATTCACTGGAGCCAAGACTAGCCTTGGGATTTCAGTACTTCTGGACTATCCTTAACCTCTTATGGACCTGCCTGTATTCCCACTAGGGTAAACCCCAGACAGGTCACCGGACAATCACAAAGATAATACATATAGACAGACGCACATTCACACCCAAGTGCATGTGTGAAAACACCAGGGCATAGAGAAATTTACAGAGAAAGGGCCAAACTGGCCAGCAGTGCTTACTTTGTTCCCTTCAGTTTAGTAAACTCCCCCCTCAAAATTGTCTGTCTCTAAAATGTTTTTATTTCCTCTGTTATTGCCCCTTTGACAGCCTTGGTATGGACCACTTTATAGCAGTTATATTTTGATCTTGAACTGGCATATGTGGACATCCTTAGACCTTTTGGGAGTCTTTGACAACCCCCAAAAGTATTTTATGGCATGAGCAATTATTTTGCTGTGGAAACCTTGATTCTGTGAATACGATTTGGTTCATAAAAAACTGGAGTACTTCATGGCCATAGATGGATGTAAAAAAGTGTTCTTGTTACTGTTTAAGTAGTCAGTCAGTTTGCTTTTACCTAAACACTAAGGAGGTTTTGCATCAGCCATTAAGGTAATAGTATATAACATCTGCATAATACCTTTACAAGCATGTGGGACTAAGGTTTACCAACTCTTAATAGTGCTGTCACTTTTCATTAGAAATTTCAACATTTGTTCGAATGTGGGGGTAAAAAGTTAACATTAAAACTGTAACGACCTGTTCAAATTCAAAATTTACGGGCCATAAGTGCAACAGACTGTTTGAAGTAGTTTGCCTTGAGGGCGCTCTAAAACTTCACTATCAGCAGTAAACTACGACAGTAATGTTATGTTGGAGGACACTAGTGAGCACAGCTGTCATGAGCGGACAATCCCGACACCAAAGCATCCGAGAAGCAGTGTGTGGAACCATTTAGGGTTTCTACACAGTAGATGGCAAAGTACATAACAAAGCTGAGGCTGTTTGTGGACAAAGCAGCTGTCTTACACCACAACTACCACAAATCTGCGGACTCACCTGCTAGCTTGCCACCCAGGTGAGGCAGTGGTGGCACCACAGACGAGCGGAGCAATGTCAAGTGTACAACCTCGTCTGACTGCCTACTATTTGACACGCTCAGCTACAGCAGAAGCTAGAAGCTTGTAAAAATACCATCACCGGTAAGATAGCAAGATTTATATGCAAGGATATGTGGGGGGGTGTTCAGCGTAGCTTAGTTAACGTTACTCAAAAATTTATCAGTCCAACTTAAGTATTACTGGTGTCGGGTTTCAGGACGTTTCTGCTATTGTGCTTTGTAGGTTTTGACAGCTAGTTGGATATTTAATGATATGCAATAATAATACCTCAGGCAGAGAAACCAAGAGTTTTTTTTTTTTTTAAATACAATTGAGCAACTTAACAAATGTTGCTTTTTGCTTTTCCATAACATTAAACTTCTCTTGCTTCATTAAATATTTTTTTATTCATTACAATAACTACCTCACTGGATCAAACTTTTCTATGCTCTTTATATACCCCTCCACAGCCTTAATACGCTGTATGCCACTCTGCCTGGCTGGACATATTAAATATATATTTGAAGAAACCACCAACTATTGTGTATCTGACAGTCTTTATTACTTGTTACCCATACGCCAGAAGTGTCCAAACATTTTGGTGACCTCCATGTGCTTAATTTAACACAGACTTCTACTGTTTAGTCATATGTAAGATGCATGCTTTACAAAAGTAAGGCCCAGTATATGGAAACAAGATAAGGAAATGAAAGCGAAGAAGAAGAAGAAAGAGAGAGAAGGAAAACCGGAAAGAAGAGAAGAGAAGGTAAGTTGAGGGTGATAGATGAGAGGAAATGACTTTAGAAAAGGAGCAACAAACTTCTACTCTCGTTTTCAGAGACTTCTGTTATCTGTGTGTGTTTTTATGTGTGTATATGTGTGTATGTTGGTTCATGTGGGGCTGTGTATGCGAATCTGAGTGTGTGTATTTTTGATAGAAGACAGTGTTTGTGACTGACAATGACAGTGAGTGCAACGAACGAGAGGGGCCCATTCTTCTATTAATTACGGAGTTAATGACACACTATGCTCCAGTGGACATGCAACATGGCAGGCTAATGCACACACACAGACACAGCCCCACACACACACACACACACACACACACACACACACACACACACACACACACACACACACACACACACACACACACACACACACACACACACACACACGCCCACACAAAAGTATAATGACTAAGTCTGCTTCGGTGCTTACACAACATGGCAGGCTGCTATGCAAAAAACTTGACAGTGAGATGGCAGGCTAACACTGCTACACACATACAAACATGTACAAAAAACTTGTAATACACACACACACACACACACACACACACACACACACACACACACACACACACACACACACACACACACACACACACACACACACACACACACACACACAGCAGCAACTGACAGGGAACCTCATCAAACCAGCTTTAATGAAGTCACTTCTCCCAAATAGAAAAGAGGAAGAAAGGGGGGAATGAAAGGAGGAAAGGAGAAAGGGAGGACAAGGTCGCCTGGATTGATGACGTTCATTAGCCTAATAAGGTACTTCAATGAAGCGGGCCCAACACTACAGAGTGTCACAGAGTCTACAGACACATACGCACACATGCACAAAGATATACCTGTCTGATAATGCTAGTTTGTTTTGTCCCTTGTATTTACACATCATTATACCTATTTTTGTGAGCTTCTCTCACAAACAGATACCCACACACACCCACCACAAACACAGACACATGCATGTGTACATGACGTGCATTCTCAGACATACTAAAACATACTAATGATAGAATTCTCATGGAAAGTTTTCACTCGTGGTCGACCGATATGGGTTTTTCAATTGCCATTGCGAATACTGATATTTAGATAGCATGGGGTCCACTGGCTGATATTATGTTGTTGTTTTTATTTTTTGCTTCTGATAAAATACAACAATTTTAGTAATAATAAAAAATAGGAGAAAAATAAGGGGAACAAATGCTGAACTTGAATGATAATATATTAAACACTAATGTATTATTCATTTGGAATCAGAAAAATATTTGAAAAAAAAAAAAGTGCATCATCTCTGTTTTTGCTAAAGTAGATCTGCAGTCTACCTATTATTTTAAATTTTAAAAAATGTCAACATGTAATAAAAAACTAAACTCTGTGAAAAAAACAAACAAACAAACAAACAAAAAAAACCCCCTTTACTTACACGTCTGCAGACATTTTTTGTTTATTGGCCTCATGAGCCCAGGCATAAAGCCAACGCTGATTTTCTCAACACGCCAAATATTGGCCCGATTAATCAGCCGACAGATTAATTTGTTGGTCGGCCAAGTAACCCCGCCGGTCTATCACTAGTTTTCACATACAAACACACACCCAAACAAAGCAACTGGTGAAAACACACACTCACCTCTCCTTCTGAGGACTGCAAGAGGAGGTCTTTCCTACAGGTTGCTGTGAAGTCTCCCACTCCAGCATTGACCTCAACACCTCTCGGGGCTTCCAGGGTAAGGGTCCGAGTCGGGGACTCCAACCTGAGAAGCACAGACCCATTTTAGTCATGCTGGAAGCAGTGGAAACAGTGGAAGCACACACTTGTATAGACATCAGTACGACAAGAAAGGTTTGTTTTAGCCTTATGCTTCAGCCGCCATTAGACTATTACTACAGGGTCAATAATGAATTGACTGTGAACAAGGTTCTCAATCCCCCAGCTACTCAATCAGAAGCAGCATAAAACTACAGTTGTACTGGTAAAGCTAAAATAACGAAGGAAAAATCAGCACCCGCTGATTAAATGTTGAGTCTTGACTAAAGACCTCTGTGAAGCACAACAACCTGGAATTACGTGAAGTAAAACATTAAATGGCATGCTGCCTCTTGAATACGTAACATCGAAACTGAAGGGCGAGTGGTGTTCTTTCAACGTCATATGTTGCAGTACCTTTTTGAAGTTCCTGAATACTGTTGGACTTCAGATTAAAGGAGAGCAAATTTGCTTACAAGCAACTTCTACAATAATCTAGCCTCTAAGGTGATTTTAATAGTGCAATTACAATTTTGTACAACCACTGCTATGTTCTTAAGACATTAAATATGGTAAATTCTATTCATTTCATTCAACTTGATAATATTATATGTATCCATAAATGTCTAAATGATGACACTCCAAAGGTGCTCAGTGATGCGGTGCAACCTTTTTGAGTTTCAGGCTCAGTGACTCGGGGTACATCTAAAGGGAATCTTTTAAAACCCTCCTTAGGAAATACTGTGCCAAGGTGTGCTTTGCTGGATTTTGCTCCAAACAACTTTTTGATAAGTCATATACGTATACAGTAGAGGCTAAATTAAAAAAGTTTTGCCAAGATTTTCGGATTCACTCAAATTTCAAGTGTTGCTCTAAATATTTCAAAGTGCCTTAAGATGATCTGAATGGCACTAACGCTCATGTTTGGCTCAGCTATTTCATACATTTTTATTAATCAGGAGAGAACTACCAACACATACAGTACTGTACTTTATCTCACTGTGTAGCCACATAATGATTGCAAGTAGAGTGACCTAGTACGTCTACTTTTTCTGAGAATCAGAGACTTTCCTTGATTTTGTAATGACTTTAATGTATATTAACGGTTTTCTTTGTCTTTAAGAAAGCTTACAGCATTATTATGAAGAATTAAGAATTGTTATACTGCACTGCTCTAAAGTGCTCTGGCGATGGTTGGTGTCACTCCCGTTGGACCGTGAAGCGTCAGTAAGTTTGTGATTCAAAGTTGAAAACAATATGAGATGATTAAATAGCTTGGTGGTGTTAGATCAGCATAGTGCTTCGCTCAAGGGCATGTTGGCAAGTGAAATTAAATAAAGAGCGCTTTCTGCAAAGCAGAAAGAATTATGAAGTGCGTGCATAACAAATTAAACAGCACACTCACAACAAAGATCAAATAAAGACAAAAGCTTTGCTTTAAGGGCACTTTTCCAGACATGCTTTGCTCAAGGGCACTTCAGAAGGTTGGTCTCCCAATCCCTACTGAGAGGTTGAAGGGAAAAAGCATATAAGCCAAAGAGTAGATTAACTGAACTCATGATGTGCATTGAGTGGCCAAAAAACAGAGACATTAAACATTAGTGCGTTGGCCCAAGGCACTTTGGCTGGGAGTGATTTTACCAAGCTTCCTTTGTTAATGTCCTTCATTTCACTAGAGTCCCCAGGACGAAGACAACATATACCCTCCTCAGAGGTACTTTGGCAAGAAATAATTCTACATTTCACGGTTTCAATCTGAAGAAATAAACATTAGCAGACAGAGAAAAGCTCCCTTGGCAGTGGTTTTCCATGTTTGGTTGCACCCCAGTAATGAACACACATTTTGGAAGATATTTCTGTTTCAACATTGTTTCTTTTTCTGCTATCAGGTTTATTTTCAGGCTGTATTAGTTGGTTAGTTGGTTCTATCACAAAAACGGTTCACCTTGAAATGAAAGTAAAAACATCAACTAACTGACTTGAGTTGATTACATTAACTTCAAATGTAAATTCATTGGATTTTAGACTTTTCCTTATTTAGGTGAAAAAAAAGGTGATGTAGGGCAGACGACTAGTATCAAGATAGTGTCACCTCTAAAGAAAATGTTAGAAGCAGGCTGGTTTGCATCAGAATTAAGTCATCTCACCCTACTAATTTGCTACTCTTAATTTGATGAAAACAGGAGTTTATGAGGCCGTATCAGACTAAATGACTTACAATGTGCTGTGTACTTTGTTTGGTGTAATGGAAAGCTATATGAGAATAAAATGTCAGTGTAAAAAGTCTCCAGAGTTGTGTCTCACAGAAAAGAACTTCAACCTACTGAATTTTTCAATTAATTCATCTTTTTTTAACTGAACAGTTTATTAAAACCTTTACAAATTAAACCATTTGTTCTGTCAACGTGTCTGGGTTTGCTGTTTTTCAGAGCTAATGGTGGTATTTATTCTGGGTTGACAGTAAAGCTACTGGAGGTGTAGAGGAGTTGCGAGGTGGATTAAAGGTGAGGGAATGTTTGCTGCTGTGCAGTGTGAGCATCCAAGTAATATAATATGTGTTGGGAGCAGACACTTCACATCGGGCCTGACTTATTGATTTGTGAAAACAGAGCATACGCTGCAGCAGTCAGAGGTTAAGAAGGGGAGAAACAAAGAGAGAGACAGACAGGTAGACAAGAGCTTAAAAGAGAGGTGGAGGGGGTGAAAACAGAAAACCCATCCTTTTAGTAATTTTCCTGTAGTTTTGGAGAATGAGACAGAGGGAGGGAGAGAGAGAGAGAGAGAAGGAGAGAGAGAGAGAGGGAGACAAAGAGAGAGCTTGCTGGCCTGGTCAACAGCAGTGAAGTGAAGATCTTTGGCTGGTTTGACAGATAAGGCAATCACAGTGACACTGCTGCTGGCTGAAACCAGCTCTAATGGGCAGGCACACACACAGTGCATTCAGAAATTATTCAGATCCCCTCACTTTTTTCACATTTTGTTATGGTGCAGCTTTATACTAAACTCATTTAAATTGATTTTTTCGCTCATCGATTTATACTCAATACCTGATAATGACAAATCAAAATCAGAATTTCAGGAATTTTTTGCAAATTTATTAAAAAGGAAAAACTGAAATATCAAATTGACATAGATATTCATTCAGACTCTTTCCTCTGTACTGAGCTGAACCACCTTTGGAAGCGATTATAGCTTCACGTCTTCTTGGGTATGATGCGACAAGCTTTGCACACCTGGATTTGGGGATTTTCTGCCATTCTCTGCAGATCCTCTCACGCTCTGTCAGGTTGGATGTGGACCATTGGTGGACAGCCATTTTCAGGTCTCTCCAGAGAAGTTCAATTGGGTTCAATTCAGGACTCTGGCTCGGCTCTTCAAGGACAATCACAGAGTTGTCCCTAAGCCACTACTGCGTTGTGTTGGTTGTGTGCTTAGGGCCAATGTCCTGTTGAAAGTCTGCTCAGTCTGAGGTCCTGAGTACTCTGGACCAGGTTTTCATTCCTGACCAGTGTCCCTGTCCCTGCAGCTGAACAACACCCCACAGCATGTTGCTGCCACCACCATGCCTCACCACTGGATGGTGTTGGGCAGGTTTTGAGCAGTGCCTGGTTTCCTCCAGACATGATGCTTTATATTGAGGCCAAACAGTTCAAACTTGGTTTCATCAGACCAGAGAATCTTGTTTTTCACAGTATAAGAGTCCTTTAGATGCTTTTTTGCAAACTCCAAGCAGCTTTCATGTGTTTTTCACTAAGGACAGGCTTCCGTCTAGCCACACTGCCATAAGGCCCAGATTGGTGCAGTGCTGCAGTGATGGTTGTTCTTCTGGAAGTTTTTCCAATCTCCACACAGGATCTCTGGAGCTCAGCTAGAGTGACCATCGGGCTCTTGGTCACCTCTCATATGAAGGCCATACATCCCCAGTTGCTCAGTTTGGCTGGGCAGCCAGCTCTAGGAAGAGTTCTGGTTGTTGCACACTTCTTCCATTTAAGAATCAAGGAGGCCACTGTGCTCTTCGGAAACTTCAATGTGGCAGAATTTTTTTTCTAGCCTTTCCCAGACCTGTGCATTGACACAATCCTGTCTCTGAACTCTGCAGGCAGTTTCTTTGACCTCATGGCTTTGTTTTTGGTCTGATAGTCATTGTCAGCTATGAGACCTTTATATAGACGGGTGTTTGCCTCTCCAAATCATGTCTAATCAATTGAATTTACCACAGAGCAAAGGGTCTGAACACGTCAATTTGATATTTCAGTTTTTTTTGCTTTTTAATACATTTGAAAAAACATTGTAAAATTCTGTTTTTGCTTTGTCATTACGGTGTATCGAGTGTAGAATGATGAGGGGAAAATGAATTTAAATGATTTTAGCATAAGGTTGCAACATAACAAAATGTGAAAAAAGTGATGGGGTCTGAACAATTTCTGAATGCACTGTATGTGGCTACTGACTCTGTCTTGTAGTACTTGAAAAAATTTTGCACCTCTACTTTAATGTAATAAAATACATGAATGTAAACTTTGCTTTAAATGGAAAAGCAGATAGAATCTTTGGTTCAATGTCCCCTCCCGTCCTCTCCATCAAAGCCTAAAATGATTTTAATCGAATATTAATTCTCATAACATACTCTTGCTTTCTTTTTTGCAGCTAATTCACATACAGTATGAACATCAAGAAATGCTACTTATAGAAACCTGTTAAAAACAAGTTGATTTCCATCAGAAACAAGTATATGTTGGCTTGTTAAGGTTGATATTTTTACAATGAATGTCCCACATACTAATGGTCATATTTTTACACTTTCATATACACTCAAAAATTCCTCTATCTTTATAGTCACCCTCCCTCACAGCATTGAACCACGCATCATATCTTCTGACAAAAACAAAACAAAAAACTCCAAAACATAAAATACAGGATTAATCACTTCTATCAACTTTAACTTCCATCTCTAAGTCACTCAGTAATACACCTATACAAACATGCACACACACAGAGCCACATAAAGTTTTTGGTAAGTCCCCTGCGTTTTTCATAGTGCAGATAGCAGGAGTCTGTAGCTAAGCCGTTATCTCTGAAATTCATTATTATGAGAGAAAACTGTCTCCCCTACCTCTCTGTTTCCAGTTCTTACATTATTTCTCCCTTTCCAACAATCCCAGGCCCTCTCCTCTCTCATAGATCTGTTTTGACCTTCAGTCATGACAAGGCCATTTTATACAGTGTCCATATTTGTCCAACCTGACAAGATAAGCAGGACAGAAATACATCAACATGAAAAGGTTTTTATCTTAATAAGATGGGGAGGGGAGAGTCTTAGATATTCAAAAAGAAAGAAAGACGACAAGAGTAGAGAAGAAACAAATTTATGCAAATTTTAAGAAAGATAATATCTAAGAATCCTCTAAGTATCCTCCTATGTATCTGTTGGAAATTTAAACTAGGACTTTTATAGTACATTCAGCAATCCCATTTGTATATCTTTATGTTAAACTTTTATATTTTAGTTTGATGTCCACTGCAATTCTTTCCTATCTGTTACCTCCTATAGTCACCGAATGTATATCTCGTTTCCATTAGGTTTAAATACTGATTTTGCCTATGAGGCATGGCTGTGTTTGTAGCACTGAATAGGACATCTGGTGTCAGTTTGTAGAGCTCAAATAACTTCTGCACTCAACTTACAGACAAAATTTTTTGTACCAAATCGAAAACCTCTTAAGAGGTTTTATAAAGGCCCTGAATTGGACCTAATCTCTTGTAAACCTATTTAAATGTTGTCAGTCACTATTGCCTCACCAGGAGAAATATTTGTTGAAAATGCATTTATCAGACTTTCAAGTAAACTAAATGATAACAGGATTGCTGTTCATTGTTTCACTTCGGTTTATGCAAAACTGCATCTGATTACAGAGATTACACACTATACTTAAATATACTATTTATTCACTGTAAAAAAAAGCAGACATTTTGACTTGTCATAGTATGAAAAGCACAAGTTTTACTAATAACATTAACGCTGGCTCTGTTCAAGTGTCCCAGTGAGCTATGACAGTATGGCAGTGAGTACCAGGAACTAGGAACCTGAAACTGAAGCAGCTAAATGACATTCAGCCGTCATTAATTTATCATTTACGACTGTGCTTTTCCCACATTCTCCTAGATCACGGTCCATTTGAGAGCTCATGCATAAAATCCATGTTCCCACTTTCGGTTTTTTCAAGGGAACCCCAATTGTTAATTTTGAGAAACTAATGAGTGATAGCATTTCAGAGCATTTCAGTGAGACCAGGAATATTTGACTTTCACTCAAGAGCTCATACTTCATAAAAGAGAAAACAGTTAACAGTGGCATGAAAAAGTTTAGGAACCCCTGGTAAAAATTTCTGTTACTGTGAATAGTTAAGTGAGTAGAAAATGAACTAATCTCCAAAAGTCATAAAGTTAATTGTGAAACATTCTTTTCAACATTTTAAGCAAGAGTAGACATTAATTAGCTTGTTCGGGCTATGGTTTTTTCACAGTCAGCGTTAGGAAAGGCCAAGTGATGAAAATTCAAAGCTTTATAAAAACTATGACTCCTCAAATCTCGTCCCAACAATCAGCAGCCATTGGCTCCTCTAAGCAGCTGCCTAGAACTCTGAAAATTAAAATAAGAGATGCCCACAAAGCAGGAGAAGGCTATAAGAAGATAGCAAAGTGTTTTCAGGTAGCTGTTTCCTCAGGTCATAATGTAATTAAGAAACGGCAGTTAACAGGAACGGTGGATGACAAGTTGAGGTCTGGAAAACCAAGAAAACTTTCAAAGAAAACTGCACGTAGGGTTGCTACAAAGGCAAATCAAAAACCCCGTTTGACTGCAAAAGGAAGATTTAGCAGACTCTAGAGTGGTGGGAGCACTGTTCTACTGTGCAGCAAAAATATGACCTTCATGGAAGAGTCATCAGGAGAAAACCTTTCCTGTATCTTCGCCACAAAATTTAGCATCAGAAATTTGCAACAGAACATCTAAACAAGCCTGATGCTTTTTGGAAACAAGTCATGTGGACTGATGAAGTTAAAATAGAACTTTCTGGCCACAATGAGCAAAGGTATGTTTGGAGAAAAAGGGTGCAGAATTTCATGAAAAGAAAACCTCTCCAACTCTTAAACACCGGTGGATCGATCATGCTCTGGGCTTGTGTTGCAGCTAGTGCCACGGGGAGCATGTCACTGGTAGAGGGAAGAATGGATTCAATTAAATGCCAGCAAATTCTGGGAGCAAACATCATACCGTCTGTAAAAAAGCTGAAGATCAAAAGAGGATGGCTAGGTGTGTTTAGGATAATGATTCTAAACACACCTCAAAATCCACAGTGGACTATCTCAAGAGGCGCAAGCTGAGGGTTTTGACATTGCCCTCACAGTCCTCTGACCTCTGACCTGACATCATTGAAATTCTGTGGACAGACCGCAAAAGAGAAGTGCCTGCAAGACGGCCCAAGAATCTCACAGAACTAGGAGCCTTTTGCAAGAAAGAATGGGCTAAAATCCCCCAAACAAGAACTGAAAGAATCTTAGCTGCTACAAAAAGCGTTTATAAGCTGTGATACTTGCCAAAGGGGGTGTTACTAAGTGTTTTGAGTGCTTTTCCTTTTTTGTTATTTTGAAAGTGTAAAAGATGGAAATAAAAAAAGGATCTTGCTTGAAATAATAAAAAAATGTGTCATCTTTGACTTTATGCCTTTTAGAAAATTAGTTCATCTTCTACTCACTGAACTATTTACAGTAACAGAAATTTTGAGAAGGGATGCCCAAACTTTTTCATGCCACTGTAGTTCATTTGTGCATGAAGGCTGACTTGATGGAATTTCCCTTGAGATGGTAGATCGTAAAAGCTTGATCCTCTGGCTGTGTGGTGAACCTGCCTTCTTTCAAGAGAAATTACTTCATTTTGGTGTATTTTTTCGACAGCAATGTGAGAAGTAGGGCAGAAAATCTTGCTGGAAATGTTAAATTGGGGATTTGTAGTGTTATATTTCCCAGGGGACTTGGCTGTAATCCATCTCGCCCTTTTCCTCTTCAGATCCATTGAAGGCCACACCACCTTATCGCCACCTTGCCATTTGGGATGCAAACCTTTAACCTTTTCACGCTAAATGCGCCGTCATCTGCTCAGTGACCCTGCCACCACCATCCAACCCTGTCCAAGAAGCACTTTAAGAACTTGGTGCTGAGTGATGCATTGAGACAAGACTGAAGACAGGAAAAAAGACAGTCTTTGACTTTTAGAGAGTTAGATTGAGACAGAATGCAGAAATATGGCATTTCCAAAGCCTTTTGACTTATGCAGTGAGTCTATGTTTTGGATGAGTGAGGGTGATGCAGCGTGCTTTAATCGCTCCATGAATCCTGCAGATGTTTAAAAAAAAAAAAAAAAGAGAGAAAGCCCCTGGCTGTTTTAAAAAGTTATAAAAGTCCCTACTGAGTTAGTGAAGAGGGACAGGAGAGAGTCAAGGTACATTAGAGGCTTGTCTTTCTGGAAAGAATGTGTGTATGTTTGTGTGTACCAGAAAGAGCAAGAGACGTTTTTTTGCGAATGTGTGCGCAGGTGATTAGTGTGAAAGAGGAGATGAAGACCACTGAGGAGTAAATGTTTTACTTCAGCAACCTTAGGTGCTTCAATTTGAATTTCAGCCAAGCAATTTGTGGTTAAATGCGTTTGCTCTATTTGTGTATCATAGCGTGTGCGTGTATTTATGTGCAAAGATTTAGCCTAAGAAGTTACAAAATCTCCTTTCCGGTAGTGTATTCACCAGCAGTCATTCTACTGCACACTTCCCAACAGTTTGTGTTCGCACAGCTGTTTTACATGAGACATTAGTTACGTGGTGTTCAATGTGCTGTACGTCTGTCCGCCTTTACAGAACACGCTTCCTGCCATATTTGTTGAGTTCCTCCAAAAGGACTTTCGTAGGCTCTCACTGTGAAATGTAGCTGAGGAAATGCCTGAAAAATGTCAAGCAATTTCATGCCTTTGTGCCTCCGATGGGGCACCAAGCTGATAATTTAATCAGTAGTCAAAGACTAGCTTCACTACGTCACATCTTCAGCCATTACGTTCATTGTTCATCGACTTGTTTTTGCTATAAAGAGTTAGAAATGTGCATGGAAAAAAGAAAGAGTAAGAAAAAGAAAGACGTCAGTGGAAAGAGAATGGATGGTTGAGAGATAAAAATGTCAAAGGTAACAACATTGTGTCCAGTCCAGTGGCACACCTCCATCTACCCAGCACAATCTGGTCACAAAAAAAAACAGTTAATGAAAGTTCATGAAATGTTGGCCCCTAACAATATAGAATTTTTTCACACTATCACAAATAGAAAATAAAAAAATGAAAACAATGGAAAAAACTAAACTGAAACACCTCCATATGACTCTGCACATTAAAGTCCATCTCTCACCCTCACAAAACTTAACAGCTGAAGTAAAACTTGCTTTTCTTGTGTAACTATTACAGTCCTAATATTTGCATCTTTTGAAGGCCATAGGCTAATTTAATTTGCCCCATGAGGAAAGAAGTTACAGTACTAACATATTTCAACATCAAGTTACAGTCTCCTTGCTGCTTTCAAACAGAAGAAAATAAACACAAACTGCCCAACAAGGAAACCTTTCTTGTTTTTCTTGACACTCTTGAACAAATGCAGACAAACACAGAAAGCTATATATATTTGTATTTGCGTTGCTCCCAGTTGTAGATATGTCAGAAAAACTGCGGGACAGTCTAAGCTTTGCTCCATTTGTACTTTATCAGTATTCCATACAGCAGAGCTTGAAAGAAAACACTTTTGAGCAGAGAAGCTATAGAGAAATTAGAGCTCTCACAAAGGCAATAAAAAGAAAACCGTGAATTTAGTCCCAGTAGTGTGGCCGTTGTCTTTATCCATCTGAGTTTCATGGCTTCTGTAAAGCAACATAGCTTTTTTAATGATGTGACAAGAGGTAAGCAGTCTGCAGAAACCTGAAAAAACTAACCTTTTTCAGGTGTAAGAAGTCAGATATGAAGCTATTTATTTGATAGAAATAATATTCAGCTAACTCAAAAGAACGCCTTTGAACAAGTTCAGTTGCTCACACAGGAATCAATCATGTTGGCAGACTTCAGGCACAGTGTGACACTGGAATAAGACATCATCTTAAGAGGCTGCTACAGGCCCTTGCTGCATTAATGACATCTTTAGCAACTGTACTGCAGTCCTTTTTATTTAATATGCCTTGCAAAGGGTGCTATCTTTTACTTTTCTAAAGATCGGATGAAACTTTAATGATCCCTGTGGGGAAGTTGGTCATTCACAGTAGCATAGAGAAGGATATAGATAAGAAAAGAACAAATACACATTTCTGAAGATAATCTTGTAAGTAATTGCCACAGCAGAACATACCAAGATTAACACAACAGATACAAAATGGGAAGACAGTGTGTCCTCACCGAAAGATTCACAGGTTAGACGCCTATCTGCAAGTGTGCAAGTTTAGCTTAGATGGAAGAACATAAGTTGGGGAATGAGATTATGAATATCACTCTGCTCCCATAAAAACTGATAAAGTGCCCCTGGGAGAGGCACCTAAACCCACCGCTCCACTTTAATGTACAGAAAACACTGCACTGACTGCATTTTGTGCTGATAAAAGCTTGTGGCACAAAGCGCACATTTTTCTATCTCATCAGATGCACTATTCAGCTGGTGATGATGTACTGCAATCAAAGATAACATTAATCAACAAAGAAGCAAAAACCAAAGATAAACAGAGTATACTGTATGTTGCGTTGAGCGCAGGTTAAGGTATTTTATGAAGAATTTTTCTTTCAGTGTTTTCTTTTTTTTTTGTTTGTGTGTGTGACTAAGGTGAATATAAGACTACTTCCTAGAACATTTTCCACAATCTGTAGCCTAAGATGCATGAAACCTCACCTCTTCTTGATGTCAAATGGTCAGTCCAAATTCAAAATAAGTGACTGAACTGTGTATCAGTGTATGTTGAGCATGCAAATGAATAAACCTGGGATTCTTTAGGACAAGTGAGTATAGGCCTAAGCTGAAAAAGTGAAGAGAAGGTGTTTCAAGAAAGTGAAACTTAATCCTCTAAATCTCTCAAACATGAGGTGAAGGGAGACAGGGCTGGCTATAATCTTTAATTCAGAGCTTTACCTGTAGTGAACATCAGTGAAAAGATGCATCGCTATTTTAGGTTTTGTTCAAATCAGATCAAAGAAAGATATTATTTGTAATACATCAGTGAAAAAAATGAATACATAGATACAGAATTAGAATACATTAGATACATTACATACTTAAAATAAATAGGTGAGAGGCAGAGTCCACATTCCTGAAACATGTAGAACATTGAGAGAAGGAAGAAAAGACAGACAACAATAGGTAGATATCTTTCTGTCCCCAGTGGACAGAAAGAGAAGAAAAGACAGAGAACAACCCAAAGAGACATGAAGAGACAGAAAAGGGGATCTGGAGAAGGAGCATGGAGCAGAGAATGGGGGAAAAGCAGAGAGAGAGTGTTTTGAAAGGGAGAAAAGAAAGATTGGGGCAGAGAAAATCATAAGCTTTTCTCTCTTTCTCTGCCTCATTGCCTGCCCTCCTACAGTCACCCTATCTGCATTTCTCTCGTTCCTCCTGCCTGTGCCTTGCGTCCTGGCTGGATTCTGGCTGTGCTCACTCTCTCTCTCTCAGCTGAAAACACACAGAGAAATCCTGCTGGTAAAACTGTAACATTTTCCCACCACTTTATCTTCCTCATTTAATTTTTATGTTTTCTTTTCCACCCCCTCTCCTTCCAGTCTCTCACTTCACTCACTGTCATATTTGACTAGAGCTATCTTTTTTAGTCTGCTTCTTTTCGTTTCACACTCTCTTTAGCTCTTTCCACTCTCTCCCTCTGTTGTCTCATCACTACAAAAATATGACCTTTGGACAAGGTTAGTTGAATATTGACTTGTAGAAATATCATAAAGTTGTAAGATCTGCTAATAGAGTGGAATATTATCATATATCAAAACTGAAACTGGCTTTTTTACTAATTATAAAAAAAGTAATTATTATAAATTTCCTGTACACTGTAAAAATTGAAACTTATGTTCTTTGGCATAAATAACAACTAGGGGTTGTTAGGCCACAGAAACTTAAATGATCAGTATTTAAAGTAAAAACTGAAATTATGCCAACAAATAAAGCCAGTTTCTTATTTCAACAAAAGTGAGGAAGTCCTGATAATTTATAATCTCACTAATGCTAATAATTATGAGTTCAGCTGATAAAATGTCAGATGGATTGTTTACTTAGCTCATCAATTTGCGTTTTTCAGAAATATTGCTAGCTTATTTGCATATACTTCCCAGCCTGCTTTGCATTAAGGTCAACATTCCTAAAATAAAAGAAGTTACATGATGGATGCCGTAATGCATGTTTTTTTATATATGTGTCTGAGGTGTCAGATGGTCTTCTCTCTGGTCAAAAGTAAAACAATGCAAACCATAATGAAGATAGGTGTGCTTCAGATACTCTCTGCACCCTTCTTGAACGAGGCCCCCTGAGTCACATGGGTGATATTGAAGAACAAAGCCCCTGGGCTTATTGTGACTACTAGCAGTATAACCAAAGCTGCCATGAGGGATAAATATAAGACTTTATAAAATTAATGATAAACAAAACAAAAAAAAAAGGAATACGTGCTCATTCCTAAGCTGGAAAAGTCCAAGTGGACGTAGCATACTGTACATATTTAAGTTACTTTAAAAATTCTAAGTTGTGATAATGTTAAATAATGTCTTACTCAGAAATGTGCAGTATTTTCCCTAAATAATTTCAACAAAATTATTTTCAAAATTAACCTGCTGATGGGAACAACTTAGCCAATTTAACCTTAACCAAAGTGCTTTTGTTGCCAAAACCTAACCACAGATAGGACTCTGGAGGCGAACCCCGGTCTCTGGTGTGACAGTTGTGAGCTCTGTATGCCTGCTTTCCACCCAAACACCTTCTGGTGACTCTGCTGCCATTAATAAATGTAATGCTTCTTTCACGCTGTAGCGTACCCTGCATGTTGATAAATGATGCTAAAGGGATACCCAGTGCGTTAAAAAGTGATGCCAAAAGGGTACTGACCAAGCGTCTGTATGTGATGACTTGGGAGTGACAATGTGTTGATATTACCTGAACTATAGTATAACCCACCCAAGTCAGCACGTACAAAACTATTTGGTATCCCAAGGGAACAGTACTATGCCTTTATCATTATCAGAGCGGCAAGGAACACAATTATTATCAACAACAAGTTGTGGAACATACTCAAATTTCGGTTTTACTCACTTTACAGCTAAATTTGTTACCAAATGAAGATCAAAAAGTGATGGTGAATTTTTCAAGTAACAGTTCCAAGGCTGGTCTTTGTCACTGCATTTTACTGCAGATTCTGGATGTTTCTTTTTACTTTCTCACCTTGAAATCCCACCATGATGTCCGATTTTCTCATGCTAGTCACTAACACAATACAGCTGCTTGTTGCTGTGTTTGGATTAGGAGCATGTGTGTGTATGCACATGAGGTTTTTGAATATCTGTGAGTGTGTCTCTATGTGTGTGTGTGTGTTTTGGGTGTTTTCTAATGTTATTTATTTGCTTTGATTTCAGTGTCTAGCCAAAACAGCCTCTAGCCATTTGTAATAGTTTTTATCCACAGTGGAACACTTGGCTCCATCGCAAAATCTGATATTAACAGACGTCTATCTTTTCAACCCACACATGGAGACACAGAGCAGCTGAGTGTGCGTACACACGTGTACACACACACACACACACACACACACACACACACACACACACACACACACACACACACACACACTTAAATTTAAACAAGGAACAGATGTGTGGCAATATGGCAAGAATTTTACTTGGTGTTGTTTTCACATATTCCCCCTCAAGATGTGTACAACAGCATCTGATGATAGATAGCAGTTGATAAACAATAGCTAACAAAGATAAACACCATCAACATATGCAAACAATGAAAGAACAACAATGTGTACCGTTTACTGTAGCGGAGTTCCAAAACTCTATGAACCAATTAAAAAAACAAAAAACACAAAAAAAATCAATCAAAATTCGCATTAATATGGAGTGATGACTCATGGGAGCAGTTTGTTACATAGGAAAGTAGAGAGGAGACATCTACAGTATGTTATTAAAGAAGACGTCTAGTGTACCATGTAGCCATACTGTTTGTAGCAAGCACTATGCACTATAAGTTAATTTGGGAGTTGGTGCGAAATTTTATACTTTCAGCTGACACCAAACATCACAGGAATTTACGGTCCATCAGCTACTGTGCGGAACATACACAAGGATTCCCTTTGCATGTTTGATAACTAACCACTTGGTTAAGGCTAGGAAAAGACCGAGAAAGGTCTTGGCTAAATATCGAAAAGGACATAAAACAGGACATGTTTACTCTATTAGTATTAACCAAAACCCCATTTCTTTTCCTAACCTTAACAAAAGTGCTTAAACACAGCTATGGAGGGACTCAAGATGCAAATCCCAAACTCTGGTATTAAAGTTCTGTGCTTTATATGCCCAACATCCACCCTGGCCACCTACCTACTGTACAATTTGCTTGATGCACATCTTACACTGGAAAAAAAATGTTGCCACTGTTTCCATTAACAGATATTTTGCCAAAACAAATTAGTAGGACATTAGTTGGTTTCCGCTGTAGGAAACAGGGCTGGTAAGTCCATAGGACAGGTACATAATGTAAAAGCCCTTACCAAACTTAGTGTTGGAAGTCTGAGGTTTGCCCAGACTGTAGAAAGTTTCTTTGTCTTACCACTTCGACAATGTATGACTTCAACTTTTTCCTCTTTTTGTCCACAAACCAAAACTGAACGATATTGCTCCTTTATAGTGTGATTTTTAATGTTGTTGCTAAAAGTTACATTCTAGTTACAACATATAATTTAGTCCTCACAGGTTTCTTATGTGCTCTTTCTTGTGCTTTGAGATGCAATCAGTTTTTTTCTGGCAATGTCTTTAAACGAACCTCACTAAAATACGTTCCTGATAGTCATGATCATTAAAGAAACGCTGAGATGCAAGCTTTTCGGATATTAAATTGCTGAGTCTATCTTACCTCAGTTGGATTGGATTTATTAACTTATACCCCAATGATGTACTGTACAGCTATATTATAAAGGAAAATATAAATATCAGATTGGGATGCTCACTAGTAAATGACTACTGTCAGGGCAGGGGATAAATAATTTGATCCACAAATCCTCAGTAGCCACATCATTATCAGATCAGATCAGACTGTCTAACTAAAAGTTAGGACCCTCATTACCAAATGTCAACATCTGGGAAAAAGAATTGAATCAATTTGTAGAACATGACAGACTAACAAATACACAAAAACACACAGAAATTCAGATACATTATGGATCGTTCCCATAACCGTGCTTGCTTGCCTTTACTCTCTCTCTCTCTGTTCTCAATGATTTCTCTGCGTGTCTAATCAATGAGAGATAAAACAGAGCAGGGCAGGGCTGATTGTCCTTGTTTTACCAATGAAAAGGGAGGTGTTAGATGCGTCCAATCCAATCCCAGGGCAGCAAATTGTAGGAAATGATGTGCTTTTTCAAGGAGCGCATATGTGGTTCTGGCACCTGGGATGACAACTCCAGTGTTTGACTAAAAAGTTGTCAATACACTGAATTAATTTATAGAGACATTTCTACTTTCACTTCACAGCAGGTCAAAATCCTGCCATAAAATAGGCTTTATAAGCAGTAGTATAAGGTTTTCAATCTACAATCGTGGGAGACATATAGTACACTCTGAATTCCCCTAAAGACAGCACTGCATGAAGGGAATGAACAGAAGGAGAGAGACAACGAAGGATAAAAACAAAGCCCAATGTTTTTCTCTGCCAAACTTGCAATCAATCCTGGTATCAAGTTGACCCTAGGCATAAAAAAACAGGCATTGTTCAATACCATCATGCAAGTGAAATGCTATTCTTTAAGGGGAACTGTAGTGTGAAGGGAAGCTTTTCCCAAAGGCGCAGTTCAAAGAGAATGTGGGGCTCATTCTAAATTTTAATGATTTCCAATTACTTGACACAAACCCCAACTTTTTAATCAAAAAACAGCTAGGGGCGGGCTTACTTCTGACTTTTTTGGAGCTAATTAGGTGGTGTATTTTGTGATCCTACACCATGCTCTTCCATCTGGCTGCACACATGAAAACCTGGTTAGATCATCACTGCTCTGAGACTCCTTCAAAATGTGCGTGGGAAGTGGGCCTAATTCAGTTCACAATGTTGTTTTTACTAGGAATTTGAGGATTGTAACCTCAGTTAGAGAGGTAAATGTGAAGTATACTTCTCTAATGGTGAGGTTCAAGACACTGTGTATTATTTGTTCAACCTCTGACTTTTGGCCATTTAATTATTCAAGATAATGACTATGCCATGTGCTGAGAATCATAATCATAATTTATTACTCTGTCAATATCCTCTGGTTTCAAGGAGAAATACTATACAAATATTTTTTTCACAAAAACAAGAAAAATTAAGTAACTATATATTTCGTAAGTGTGTTACTGGGCTTGAAATGCACGGGGATGTTATCAACACAACATCCTTGTGCATATCAAGCACAGTAACACTGAGGCAAAAACTTGTCCACCTTAAGGTCAAAATATCCAGGCACAAGCAGAACAACGGAGTTTACGCAGTCCAATGCAGCGAGGAATGCACAGACCTGTACCATGGGGAAACGAAACAACCGCTACATAAGTACATGGCACAACACAGGAGAGCCAGTTCCTCAGGTCAGGACTCAGCAGTCCACCTATCTTAAGGACAAAGGATACTCTTTTCAGGACAGTGATGTACGCGTTTTGGCCAGAGAAGACCGATGGTTTGAAAGAGGAGTGAAAGAAGCCATCTATGTCAATCTCGAACAACCGTCACTAAACAGAGGAGGTGGTCTGAGACACCACCTGTGAGCCTGATACAATGCAGTTCTAAATTCTTCCCCAGACAAGTGAACACCTATCCACACCAGGACTCCTGTGACCTCAATGACTCTGATGATGGCAGGGTGGGTCAACAACTCACTTGTCACCCTAACGACCCTCAAAGTGTTAGCACCAATCCAGACCTTGACCCATGTGATTCTAACAACACACATGATGACCGGGAGGGTCAATGACCAAAGTGACCTCAACGACTCACAAGTGTTAGTGATTTCACAAGAGGAAATATTCCTGGAACTTCCCACTAGTCAGGTAGACCTGAAGAAGCCTTTCGGATGAGAGATTAAACTTTTTCAAGAACTTCAAGTCCAGTTGCCTCGCATAGCACTTACAGAATACCATGACCTGGATGACTGAGAATTTTCACAGGCATACCTATATATATTCTGGCCTTAACATCAACTTTAGTTGTTTGGAAACAATTCAGAGTTGAGTGAACTGTTGTGTTAGGGATAGGAGGAAAATGATGGCTACAGGGTGAATCATTCCCCCACTGTCTACATCTATGACTCATTTTACATTTTAACATTTTACAGTCTGTAACTGGGTTAAACTGGAGGTACCCCTAGGACCCAAGGCCATTAGGTCATATTACTGCTCTTGTCATTTAGGGACCTACTACAGAGAAACATGTATAAAAACTTTTGGTCCCAGCCTTGAATCAGAAAACCACAGCTGTACATTTATTACATAGGTTAGGATGAAGAAGAAAAAATGTAAGCTGGAAGAAATGGTTAAAAAAAAAAGGCAGAGAAAGAGCACTGTTCCTTCAACACATATAGGTAGTCTTTTACTTGCTGGGATGAAGAGATAGATTGGAGAACTGAGGGTAGAAAGGGATGCCCTTAATTTTTTTAATTTAAAGATCTCTCTCTCTCTCTCTCTGTGTGTGTTCAGAGCCCCGCTGACTATCATTCTTCCTATTTAATGAGATTCTATTTTACACCTGGGACACCAGGTGAGTACAATTAACAGCATTTATCCACCCACTAAGAAAAACCAGCCACACTCCTGAAGACCCGGATTGAAAAACCACTGAATGAGGCAATTCTAAGGACAGGACAAAGGGATGGAGACAGACCAACTGCCTTTTTCTAAAGCTACTTTCAGAGGTTGACCTCGCCATGGGATCTGGTTTAATTTGGAAGGAAATATACAACATAAAAGGAAGGACACAAGACCAGGGAACAAGAATGTTTGACTCGATAGGGTTTGATCTCCCCATGTGAGGATTTTTGAGCATAAATGGTGAAAAAGAAGCTACAACAATTTAAAATGAAAACCGCAAAAACAAAATAAAAACGTATTCTCCTTAAAAGTAACACAATGAGGGAGTAGTTGTGGGGAGGAAGGGTTAAACAAAGTCCCAGTCTTATAAATTACTCTTATTGGTCTGTGTTGGGTGGATTAGTGCTTTACGTTGCAAAACGTCCACTTAGGAATGGTTTAATGTTAAAGCAGTTCTCTCTCTACCAAGGTTTTTCCCCTGCCAGGTAGGGGGGCACGTTGGTCTAATGGCTCTTAAACTGGGGTTTTAGGGATCCTGTTTGCATCAATTGCAGGGGTCCACAGAAATTAGAAATTCTTATATTTTGTTTTTATTTGTAACCAAAACATTCTACTAATTACAAAATGCAAAAGAAATATACAGTATTTATACAAATAACAATTTTAGTAATATGTTCACTATTACCCCCTTGCATATTGTTGAAAGGTTAACCAAGTCATTATCAAATCAAAGACAAATGTCTTTCTGTGACTTTCCTGAAACTTGACCTTGGCGATATTGTGGGAAACCGTTAAACATCTGAAAATCTTTGGGGTCAGATCCATAAAACTTTGTGTAGACTCAATATTAAAAATGAGGGCATCGCTCCTAAAAGAAATCAAAAATTGCTGTGGACACACTCTTTGTGTAACCTTACCTGGATACACTATATACACAACATTAACTCTCTTCCTTAGTCTTGTATTAGCATTATCCTCTAAAATCTCTAGCATTAGAGCACCAACTGTGATTCAGACAGACAGAATAGGTAGGTGAAGTGTAAGAAAAAGACTGATGCTTCAAATGACCCTAATCTTGAGATTTCCCCTTTCTTTCCTCCATTTCTAATACCGATCTGTTATGTAAATCATGTAGAAATACAGTATTTGAATTTTGCTCTTAACAGTTACCAGCTTTTCTTTGAAAACTGGTGTGTTCTTTTGGTATATACTTTTATGTCTGGCTCCATATTTGAGGAACTCACTGTCCCAAGCCAACTCTTTAAACTTTTACCTGACGGTATTCTACCCTTTCTAAATAAAGTTTTTCCCATGTCCCTGAGTCTTATAGGGCTCTGCAGTCCTCTTGAACCTAACTTTCTCGGATGGAGGGATAGATAGATACATGGAAATAGAGTTAGATATGGGGGAAGGGGCACAGAGCACAAATCCTTCTCTGATGCCCTTGCCTGAGTTAGGGCTCAGTCTCCACAGGGAGCCTTCTCATGACCCCACTTGGATAGGGGAGAAGGCAGCACAGAGGGAGAGATAAGAAGATATTGACTGTACAGCAGCTTGTTTTTTCTCTGCTTTGGAGCCAAGCATCAGATGAAGTTAGAGACCTCCGTTAACCCAATGTCCGCTAGCGTCAGCATGGTCATGTTGCTGAGTGAGACTGCTCAGGCTTTTTCTGGTCACTTAATTGTTGATTAATTATTGTTTGTTTGTCGAAATAGTGCTCTTTCTTGTAGTGTTGGTGCCCCCGGATTATGCTTCTTTATTACCAGCCGTGACAGCGGAGGGCGTATTGTTTTCACCGGATGTGAGTCTGTGTGTGTGTGTGTGCGTCATCATGGTAAAATGTGGTCCTGCAGACACCTACTGTAGCGTGGAACTATAATAGAGGCTGTTTTGAGTACTTTGGCAGGTGTCTGTTTGTCTTGACTGTGTCTGCCTCCGACCACCTAAATTAATTAACTCAAAAACAAACAGAAGAGGATTGTACATAAAATCTAGTACAAAATTAAGACCACCACTGTAAAAGTACAATAAAATAGGAGAATTAAATGTGGACTCTTAAAAAGTAGAGCTCTACCATGTAGCACTGTTTTAGTAAATGATCTAATATCAGATCATCATATTAACTTAATTAGTCTTACTGAAGCCTGGCTGTTTCATGATGAATATGTATTCTTAAATGAATCCACTCCCCCCAGTCATATTAATACTCACATTCCTAGAGGCACCGGCCGAGGAGGTGGAGTTTCTAGCCATTTTCAACTCAGGCCTAATAATCAATCCTAAACCTAAGTTCAAAGATAACCAATTTGAAAGCCTGGTTATTAGTCTTTCACACCCAACCTGGAAAACATTAAAACCTATTCTATTTTTTATAATCTACCATGCTCTGTACTATGAGTGTTTATCTGAATTCTCAGAGTTTTCAAGTTTAGTCCTTAGCACAGATAAAGTAATTATAGTAGGTGATTTTAAAATTCATATAGACATCAATAATGATAGCCTCAGCACTGCGTTTATATCATTAATAGACTAAATTAGCTTCACTCAAAGTGTAAATGAACCAACTCACTGTCTTAAACACAGCCTCGACCTTGTTCTGACTTACGGCATTGAAAATGAACATTTAATAGTCTTTCCACAGAATCCTTTTATTTGACCATTATTTAATAACTTTTTAAATTCCTATTACTGGACTACACTCCATTGGGCAAAAAAGTCTTTACTAGATGTCTATCTGATAGTTCTGTAGCTAAATTTAAGGAAGTGATTCCATCAGCACCTAATTCACCGCCATGTTTCAATATATCAGAGGACTACGCTAACTTTAGTCCCTCTCAAATTGATCATCTTGTTGATGATGCTGATAGTGCCGCAGGCTCAATGAAAATAACAATCGACTCTTTTGCCCCTTTAAAAAAAGAAGATAATAAAATAAAAGAGGTTAGCTCCACGGTTTAATTCCCGAACCCGCATATTAAAGCAAACGATGCGAAAACTTGAAAGGATATGGCGTTCTACTAAACCTGAAGAATCCCGCTTAGCCTGGCAGGATAGTCTTAAAATATATATAGGAAGGCCCCGTGTAATGCCAGAGCAGTCTATTACTCATCTTTAATAGAGGAAAATAAACACAACCCTAGGTTTATTTTGAGCACTGTAGCCAGGCTGACAGAGATCAATGTATTCCTATAGCTCTCAGTAATAACCATTTCACAAGCTTCTATAATGATAAAATTCTAACTGTTAGGAGACAAAAATTAATCACCTCCTGCCCTCAACTGGGACCAGTTGATCTTCAAACAGAGGATCCATATTACCTGGTATATAGTTAGACTGCCCTCCTCCCATCTACCTTCACAAACTAAATTAAACAAATTCTTCATGTAAACCATCAACCTAACTCTTAAACCCCTCCCAACTAGGCTGCTTAAGGAAGTTTTAGCCTTAGATTGCACTTCTTTCTAGATATGATCAATCTGTCTTTATTAACTGGCTATGTATCGGATGCAATTAAACCTCTTCTTAAAAAGCCTACTCTTAATCCAGGTGTTTTAGCCAATTATACACCTTTATCTAAACTCTGTAAGATCCTTAAGAAAGCTGTCACCAATCAGACTTTCTACATAATAATAGTTTATTTGAGGATTTTCAGTCAGGATTTCGACTGCATCATTGCACAGAGACAGCACTGGTGAAAGTTACAAATGATCTCCTAATTGCATCGGACAAAGGATTGGAACATTTAACTGGCATTAAAGGACCCACTCTAAGCTGGTTTAAGTCCTGTTTATCAGGTTGATTTCAGTTTGTGTGCATGCCTTCAGGACATAAATTCCTGGATGACCAGCAATTCTCTGCTTTTAAACTCAGACAAAACTGAAGTTATTGTACTTGGCCCCTAACACCTCAGAAACACATGAGATAATGATATAGTTACTCTAGATAGCATTGCTCGGGCCTCCAGCACCACTGTAAGGAATCTCGGGTTCTCTTTGATCAGGATACTTCCTTTAAGTCACACATACAACTTTAAAGAATGCCTTTTTTCACTTATGTAACGTTGCAAAATGTCTCAAATAGATGCAGAAAAACTAGTCCATGCTTTGTTAATTCTAGGATGGATTATTGTAATTCCTTATTATCAGGCTGCCTTTTTGGCTTTTATATATTCAGTAAATCTTGACATCTTTGCATTTGGGAATGATGATCGTCTACCTAAGGCTGCGTTCACACTGTTGTGGTTTTTGTAGTTAAAGTGCTACTAAATGACAATCAGTTTTGTTGTCACAGTGATTCACTGATTATATCAGCAAACTGTAACAGCTACACCTCTTAAACATTTAGAAACTCCCACAACACAGTCAATTTGTTTCTTGTTGTTGTTGTTGTTGGCTGATTATGTATTGTCAGTCCCCACTTCTTTTTTCATGTCATTTAGTCAGTCACGAATGCTTCTCTAAAATGTTGTACTGTGCTGCTTAAGAAGATGCCAGCCACAGCACTTTTTTCAAAGCGACAGCTTTCTGTCTGCCTCCCGGCCGCTCCCTGTACAATTTAAAGTGGGAAAGCACTTTGGAGAAAGAAAAAAAAGAAGAAAAAAAAAAGGCTGAATAGTGTGAACATGGCTTACAGCGATCACACCAGAGGCTTTGAAGATGCATGGCATAGCGTCCTGGAGTGTTCTCTGGAAAGCAGGCGGCTGAGCGGTTTGTTTCTGTGCTATTAGCATAACCCAGCTTTAGCACCGTGTTGTGCATTCGTGTCTCTTTAGCTTCAGTTGCATCTACTATCACCGCTCATATTCTTGAAGCATTTCAAACAACCAATATGATAGAAATCTTCAGCGAATCCAGCTGTGGTCACTGTGATTGACACATTACATGACCTAAAGCCTGCCTTACAGTTACCTCTACTTTGAATCAGTCACACACAGGGAAAAGAAACAATGCAAATACGAATGCCTACATGTTTGTTTTTGTTGGGTTTTATGGTAGTTGAAGTCCTTTAGTTTTACAGGAGATTTAAATAAAGGACTGAAGCCGTTTAATACTTTAGCTTGTCAAGTACTTATTCTCCACATTCAACTTACCTTTTATTCTGCATTTGCTCAAATATAACTTGATGTTTAGAGTCTGATCTAATCTTTCATCTACTCTCTTTCCAGTCTGTTGCATTGTTAATTCTGTTACCAGCATAGAATGAAGCCACATTACATACAAATTTCTATGTGCAATAATAAAATATAGAAAAAGATGTATTTATCTGCAGAAGTTATAAAGCCAATAAGCCTTTCTTAATAGGAATTTCTGAACTTTTCTGACCTGTACTTTATCACGTGAAGTGTGTACCATTTATCTGTCTGTGTTTCTCTCATTTCTTCTCCCCTTTTTATCGCAGTTGAACAGTAAAATAGATCATTAGCTTTAAATGGACTTCAATCCGCTCATTACATGTCCCATTTACCTTCACTACATTAAGCTCTACTTTTCATAACAAGATGGGGGGGGCAGAATGAAAGAACGCACATGTGGAAAGATTTAGACAGAATGAGAACGAGAAAGCGGCAGAGAGATGAGGACAAAGATATGATGAGAAAAAAGACAGATAGATAGAAAGATACAAAGAAAGTTATAACCAGAAAGGGATTAAAATCTTGGGTGGAAAATGAAAAATGTGCCTATGAATTAGGAAAAGAGAATTGAACCTGTACTCTCTTTTTGTTTTTATTGAATACACCTCAATTAAAAACTGAAAAAAAAAAAAAAAAAAAAAAAAAAAAAACATCATGATAATGACTATGCTTCAGTCTGTTTCTTTCCCTACCATTTAACAGCTAATGACTGACAACAGAGGGGGAAGTATTTGAACCATGTAATCGCCTTTTTATCAGTGTTATTTTTCTGTGCTTTTCATGAACCCTGCAGTAGGTGATATAATCAGTGCAATGTGTTTGAGTGTGTGTGTAGGTTTCACTTCATGCATGTCACTTCCTTTTCCTGATGTATTCAAACATCAGGAATGATGTTTGAATGCCGTGTGTGGGATGAGTGGCTTCCCTTAATGCATGCCACATGTTTGAGTCCTTAACGTGTTTTAATTAATTAACTCTGTGTTTGTGTACTTGGGTGCGTTGCCTTGTTAATGCATGTGTTTAAAGATATATGTATGGTTGTGTGTTTTTTGTTTGCATGCATGAATGAATGTGTGTAATATTTGTTTTCTATGTCAATATATTCATACTCCTAAGTGGTGACAGTCTTGTTTATGATGATGATGATGTTTATGATGAAAACTGACGAATTAAGTGCTTTTTTAACAGCAATAATTTCTTTTATGTCACTCCACAGGGGTGTTAATAACATAAAATCTGTTGAAATTGTTGAAAATCAAAACAGCCCTTATGTTAGGATTTGCTGCGTTGAATTTATAACACCAGTCACTGAAGTGCTTACTTTCCCTTTTTCACCTTAGGCCTTCGCCACAGGTTTCACTGCCTTACTTATCTGCACTGACCTGTCCATTGACCCAATGTTCTCATTCCTCCTTTCTCTCTGTATCTTTCCATCCCCACGTAACCCTACACCTTGCACTCTCACTCCTTTGTTTCCTTCAACTAATCTAACTTCTTCTAGTTCACCCAGTCCTCAAAATGCCTCCTCCCCCTCTTCTCCTTTGATCCCCTGATATGCAGGTGGTCCTATTTCCTCTACTACCCATTTTGATTTGTTTTCAAGCATCATTTTTGTCTCTCTCTGTCCATCCATCTCATACCTATGTGCCAAGTCATCTCAGTTAATCTCTGGTTCTAAAACCTATTTTACATGACACATTTTTCTTTTCTTTTTTTTTTTTCAAAAGGATATTGCTTGGAGTACTGGGGAATGTAACGAGCCTCCCTAGGGTCAGCTGAGAAAAGCTCAGAGAGCCATTTGTAAACTTGTACTCACATTTTACAAATCCGTGCGCACCGTTTATAAACCGTGCTCTTGGATTCGTAATCTGTGCGCACGGTTTTCCGAGTACCGATTCCGAGTACAGTACAGATTTACACATGGCTCTTTTTTTTTTCTGAGCAGACTCTACGGGGTAGGAATGAGAGAGAATGAAGACATTTGGCAGAAGTTTCAGGATGGATTCAAACCGAGGATTTAGCAATCACAAGGTAAGAGTCTACTAAGCCAATGGGGCACCTATTATTTTTAGGATTTAAAGTAGCATGAATACGTTAGACTAAAAGAATGGCACAAATACAAGGACAAAGCCTTTGTTCAGGCAATACTAAAAAAGTCAAACAACCACTTTCGTGAGCTAACATTCATCTTAAGCACACAATTTACTCAGTGCGATAAAATGAAAAGAATATTAGCTTGGTGCTGCCGCCATGCTTGATGAAAACTGACTAAATGCACGATTGAATAAAGACATTAAACACTCACGAAGAATACCAAGCGACCAGTATAGTCTTAACAATTCCCCATATATAAAAAAAGTCATAAAGGCTGGAATGTCATGCGGTGTCGTCGGCCTACCCAAACACTGTCTCGCCAAATTCACTGCCTCTTTCTAAAGCCAGTCAATAAAAAAATAAACAAATCTTGCAACTCTTTTTGTTAACCACTGCTCCTATATTTTGGTTCAATTTTTTCAACTTCTCTATATTTTCCACTTGTCTCAAAAAAAGTAACTGTTGCCATTTTGCACACCCTGAATGAATTCATATTTTTGCTGTATCCCATTATCTGCTGCTGCTACAACTCAATGTCCCTGCAGGAGGCAGTTTGATCTAATCTATTCTTCTATACACTAACTTCTATCCCCTCCCCCCATACTTTCTGTCACCTTCCTCTGCCTTCCGTCTTCTTTTTCCTCTATGTTTTGATTGTCCTCTTCATCACCCCTTCTCCAGCTTTGCTTCCTCTTCTATCTAACCTGTTTAGTGTCTGATCTCAATGTCTTTTTTTCTTCTCACTCTATTCAGTCAGTTATGTCTGTTCCTCTCATCTCTACTCTGTTTCCTTGTACAGAACATGCATTGCATCCTGGTTTCCACCATGCCTTATCACTTCTTTGTCGTCCCCTTCCTTTCTCTATACACCCCTATCTCTTTCCTTTCCTGCCATTCTAGGTTTTTTTTTCTTTCTGGCCAAAGGCCACTTCAACTTAATCCTATCTGACAATGCCCAAATGAGGCTGACACATTAGTAATTAAGGAACTTCATACGCCCCAGAAAGACACCCAAAGGAAGAGGGGATGAGGAGAAGTTATAAACACATACACACAGTAAGCTGATGCAGTGACAGGGAGACCAGCAGCTCAAACTGCTGGTCTCCCTGTCACTGATCAGTCTGGTGCGTTAGCGTTATTGAGGAGCTGCCTGTGGTCACAAGTACTCTGTTTCATACTGTCTTCTTTTCTATCACACTTGTGAAAACAAAAGATAAACCATGACCTTCTTTCAGTTACCATCATCTTATCTAACCTGCCCTATGTGTGTTCACGTTCATGTATCAGTGTAGGACTCCACTTGGTAACAGCCTCATCCTTGTACACTATAGCCCAGATTTCTTTTGTTCCCTCTTTCAGGCCTGTCAGACAGCCAATCACCAGTACACCCTATTCTGCAGTGAGCTAATTACAAGTCATGAGCACACTGTACCACGGGACTGGCTACTAGGCTAACCCAGCAAGGTTTTACATACTAACACAGATTTCCCTAAATTGTTATTTGTGGCGTCACTATCTTAGTAATTATACACAAAAACATACACTTCATAAATATTCTGCCACAACTAAAATACTAACAACAAGTGGAACTCGTGAAGTGAACTAATGTGCCAGACTGCTTGTCTGACACATACACACACATTCACATGCATACTTTGAAAATGATTTAGAATACTTACTTTAGGTCCTGGAAGGGTTCTGCCCTTAGATGTGAGGTCTCTACAGAATGGCTGAACACCACGCCTTCATTCCCTGGAGAGAGGGGAAGAGTGGCTGAAAGGAAGGAATATAAATCACATGGGTCTTTTGCGTGTATGCCTGCACAATATTGTATCATACCTCTATTCTTGGAGCATTGGCAGACACTTAAAATGCATGACACAGTGCTCGGATCTTCCTTGTGTCATACGAATTATGTTCAAATACAACAATATTTCCCGCAGCAATAAATACATGTACTGGTAGCATGTAGTACCAACGTCAGAAGTATGGAAGTGTGTAGGATGAGGATGGATTTTTTTAATATAACAAAAATGTCACCCAAGTGGCATTACCCCCCAAACCATTTAATCCTAATGCAAGGAAGTTGCATGGTATGAAGATAACTGTAGATACAAAAGGCTGGCTCAGGTATAATGTATAATGTTTAACCCCCATGTCCAGCAGGCATGTCTGCCTTAGCCTGCAAGTCCTGAATAGATACTTGGGGAAAGTGCTGGCCATGGTTCCAGCTGAGACTGTGGAAAGCATGTCGGAGGACTCAGCACTGCTACAAACTTAATACTGCACAAGGTACCTATGAGCTAAAAGTTGTTGATTCAAAAAGATCTAAACTTGTGTTTTTGAGTTGAAACCTTGTTTTCTGAGGTTCATTCCAAGACCCACTGAACATTGCACAAATGTCTCAACAACTGCTATAAAAAAAAAAAAAAGAAAAGAAGAAATGATACCAATTGTGTTGGCAATGGTGGGAATGGCAGTTAAAGGTGGATCTCTTTGTGTGTTGCAACTGCATGTTTGCTTTCTACTCTATACAATGATGTGTCTCACTGACTGCATTACTTTTGGTTTTACTGCTCTATGTATATTTGTTTGAGACACTCTCCTGTGCACTCTGAAAGCCTGTTGGGTGGCACCTGTCCATGTGCACAATCCCCATGAACTGTTTTCAAAGCAGAGATATTGCACTGGAACCAACACATTTCACACTGGGTTTATATTTTTACACATGGAAATCAAGAATAAGCCAACTAGTATCACACCAACACTAGCTGCCATGGCACTTGCTTGCATTGGCTAATTCCCATAAACAGCAGACTCACATTCAACCTTCCACATTATTTGTGCAGTCTTTGCTGTGCAGATTTTGCTACTCCAGAGGGCAGCAATGTGAGGACATTTATATTACTCGTTTTAAATTAAAAAAAGAAGATCTTTCTACAAATCTAAAAAAATTAAATAAAAAAAAGTAGCATGGCATGACTCCAATGGACCTCAGTGCATGAGCTGAATGAATGAGTTCATATTTGCATTCTTTCCACTGTTCATTCTCTCACCTCCATCAAACAGTAAATGACAGCAACAATCCCCTCTAGACCTCCACCCCTTCAGCTCTCCCTCCATCCTCTGCTCCCTTATTCCTTCAGAGTGCCCCTAATGGACAAATCTCCCCAATTACCCAGGCCGGTGTATGTGTATGTAGGTGTGTATTTTGTATTTGTGTAGATAGCCATAAAAGTTGAATTTGTGTGTTTTGGTACGCAGGCATGCACACGCACGCACACATTTCCACTTGGTTTTCTCATTGTCATTTCATGAGAGAGAATGAGCAAATGAGAAAGAGAAAAAAATTGGAAAAAAAAAACCTAAGTGAACCTAAGGACAATTTTTTCATTTCATTTTTAGATTTTCTTTTAATTTCACTTAAATTGTTTTGTCTTTTTTTTCTGCAATGATACTCACCTGGCTTTTCTCAGACGTCTTGTTCATCTGTCTCTTTTCTCTTTCTTTCTGTCTCTCTTTTTCTTACTGTATCTCTCTTGTTCTGGCCTCTTTGTCAATTCAGTAGAAATCTGCTCTGCTTGCTGACACAAATCTTGTTTGGTTACACTCATCAAAAGCACTCTGTTTTGAGAGCTTATAGTGTGTGTATGTACCGTAAACTGTGTGTGTCCTAAAGTAATCTTGTTATTCAACAGAAATTAGTCCACTTTGTCTACCACTGTCTCTGCCTTGCATTAATCACAGAAATTGAAATTTATAGCTTTACCACGATCTGCTGTTTTGATGATATGATAGATATTTTAATTGCAATTCAGCAAAAAAAAGCCATGATAATGTCATTATTGTATACACATTGTATTTCAGATATCTGGATACAAGATTAATTTCAGTGCATGGGAGCATTCATGGTGTTAATGGTATCTACTCTTTGTGCGTACCCCTACCTGTGACTCTGAGTTTCTCAGTACCGATGCTGATCTCTTCTTCATCTGCAGAGAACAGAACTCTTTCTCCATCTGTACTCCTCACCTCAAACCTCTGACACTGAGCCTCCACCATCTCTGAACCTGAAAAAGTTGAAGGGAGAGAGAGAGAGGGGGGGGGGGTGGTTGTTAAAATTGAATGCAGAACACCGATCCAAAGCCCATTACATAACCATTACTGCATGAAGGTTTAGCCTGAACAACCACACAGGGATTTGAACTCTCAACCCCAGGTTTTTCCCAAGATGTTTGCTGTGACACCACTGCAATATCAGAAGAGATATGGGGAGTTGTTTTCTTGAGCAGAAACATATATATATAAAAAAAACCCCAAAACATTTAGTCTGTTGTACAATGCCCCACTTAGACTGGATAATCCAAAGAACAAGCTGTGCTCTAACAATTCTTGTCGGAACTACTCTCCACTAAAGAAACAGTCAATAAGAAAACTGTTGACAGTGTGCTCTGTGGATTAGTGAAGCGGGGACTGTTTCTGGAAAGAGATATTGCTGTTCAAATTTCAGTCTGACTTACTTTTATTTGCGCTGGGATGGCAGCATAAATGTGAGGTGGGAGACCTAAAAACCTTATCATATAAAGCCATAATCTGCATGGCTAGATACTACTAGAGCTCATTTGGGTGAAATAACCCTTTAAAACAAATTTCATGTGTTGGTTCTGTAAAATCATTTTATGTCAGCCAGTTGTGGGAGAACAGACTTAAAATAAAATAAAAGTATTGTTGTTTATTGTTGTTAATATATTATGTTTAATCTACAGAAGCAACAGTGTGTGTGTGTGTGGGGGGGGTAGTTGGTGTGCATATACCCACATTTTCACTGTAAAAACGAACTGTAAGCAGGCACCTAGGAGGCAAAATGTTACAAGCAAAAGAAAATAATCAAACAGGACTGCTTTGGGGTTGGAGCTTGTACAATCCCTGAGAATTTTGAGAATTAAAACTTTCACCTTAAATTACATTTCCCTTTATGATTTTGCCTACAGGACAAAATATCCTTTGAAGAGAAATGAAAGTTTTGACAAAGAAATATGAATAGAATATGTTGAAGATAATATTTTGAACAAACTGAAACAGTTTACACCTGACATGAAAGTACTTAATATGAAAGAGTATTAAGGAGGTTATACTTTGGTTGCCAAAAGAAATTCCCTTTCAACAGTAATAATCAAATTTCCATTCTATTTACACATGGTGAACAATGTGAAGAGTGCATGTTCCAAGACGTAAAATACGTAGACATTGAAAATAAAGTAGCCAGAGTGAGAAGGAAATCACTCTGTATCGAAGGAAAGAAACAAATCAGGGTGCTTCGAGCACATTTTTTCTCATTCCTTTTTGATTTAAACCAAGTTGAAGAGAAACGAGTTTTCCTCAGAATATTTACATGCAGGATGAACTCCTTACTGTGGCCAACAGATTGAGGTTCAACTTCCCCAAGAACATGAGTTGAAATTATTTGATAGTTCATATCCAAACACTGTGTTAGTGCCACAAAATAACAATAAAATAGAAGGTGGAAGGGAAAGGTTTTTTTTTTTTAATTGAAGAATTTACTTCCATCTCTCTGTGATTTTTTCTGTTACCAAAATACTGAACGATATCAGGCTGCATTAGACTCTAATTTGTAAAATTGTCAGTAGGGTAATTAGGCTACCCATAACTCCACTTTTTTGGCCACTAGGGGGAAGGAGAACTCAAAAAGAAGCTGTCGTTCTGGCTAAAGTGTTAACAATTAGATTCTTACACAGCGCACACAGAGCAACATTACCATCCCATATGCAGCGAGAAACATATGAAGAAAAACCAATCGTGTTGGCCACTTTTAGTTACACTTTTCAATGGAAAGCACTTATTTAGTGTAAAAAGCTTAGATCACCAGAATTTGCATATAAACATATTTGCTATTATTACCATTCTTAGGGGAGGTATGTGATTATTGTCAATGGTTATCAGTTAACTAAAGGTACTGACACTAACACTGACATTGTTCCAAACAGCTGAAAACTCTGAGTAGATTTGTTGCTGGTGGCTTCTCAAGAAAAGGTTGGTAGGGAGGTCTGAAAAGTTGATACATTTACTAAAAAAGTTGCCAAATTAACCACTGTAGTCCCAATGGCAGTGTGCCTGTTGTTTATCCATGTTCCCTTCGTTTTGTGATTTGTACTATGATGTACCACTTCTCCAACCCTGGTGAGGCAAAAGAAAAGTCTACCTGTCCCTCCCCCATCCCCTTCCTTCAGTATCTAGGCTCCCAAGCTATTACAAGTGTCAATTAGAAGCCCAAAGTGCCTTGTCAGTCATAATCAAACTTTATTAGCAGCCATCAATCTGGGATTAAGCTCCTTTTCTCATCTCTCTTTCCCTTTATCCTGTTTATCTCTCCCACCTTAAGCCTCTCACTCCTCCACCGACCGTGTGAAAAAGCAATTGAGATTTGTGTAGTGTGGTGGTGGTGGTGTGTGTGCATGTGTGTGCATGTGTGTGCATGTCTGTGTGTGCGTGTGTGTGTGTGGGGGTGGGGTGGTGGGGGGGGGGGGGGGGGGGCATTATGGGGAGAAGTTAATGAGAGAAAGGTAACAGAGGGTTTAAATTTGAGAAGGAGAGATGAAGACAAAGTGAAGCTGGATTAAATTGGAGATGTGCTGTGCTAGTTGCTGTCACAGACATCTAGCTAGTTATCTGTGGCTGTTCAGCTCTTGTCCCATAATACAGCTCGTAGTTGAGATTTCCAACATGGTTGCAGGTCAACATATTTCCGAAGATTTGTGTTTCATTCACAGAAAATGTTCTACTTGTCTTCTCAGTAAGGGTTTATAAACAATTTTCAAACAGCAGGAAATGGTCGACGACGATATTGAGAACTCCGGAAAATGTAGCTTGAGAGAAATGGTATAATTTCACACATACTGTAGAACAGCAGTAGCATCAAAAAAGCGGTTAACGAAGACAGCAGACAGGTATGACTTTTATTTAAGACCTATGTACAAATAGGAGACAACTATTGTACTTTGGTCAGTGTCAGGCTTTCCTCAAAATAATATAAAGGTATGAAAGATTATCCTAAAATGACTTGATCTTTAGCTACAGTACTATAACTCAATATTCTCTTTGCAGTGGGGCTGTAATGTGTGATTACATAAGAACGGTGTCAATGGATTCAACACTAAATGAAAACTAACCTTGGGGAAAAAAAATGCAGTGAACACAAAGCAATTTAGCGCTTTTCTGTATACGTATGTGCCACAGTTATTAGTTTCAAATGATTGCTCAGAGAAAAGGACTGACAGAGTGGAGCGATGGCTAGTGGTAACATGTTAGCTGAGTAGTTTTGCTTTATGGATATCAACAGATATGCAGTGTAGAAATGGAAAATGCAACAGTAGATGTGTTCACTTTATGTTTTTGTTTTCTTTTTCTGCTGTAAAACGTTTTTGAGTTTAGTTGTAATTGATGTGTCAGTCAGTAATCCTCTAAACTGCGAAGTAGAAGAAAGGCTTAATATAATTGTAGTCGCTTTTGAAATGTTTGTTCTGAATGTCTTAACACTGACAATAATTTAAAAAATAAAGCATAAAAAGCATGGAGTATCAAAGCTATCGAGACACGTTAAAATGAAAACTTCATTGTGGTAAATGTCTCCCAACATTGTACACATTTTACAGTTTTAGTTGTCAACCACATGACGAGTGGTTTGTCCGGTAATAACTATCTGATCTTTTTTCTTCATCTTGTTAGCAATCTCCAGGTAGCTAATGTAAATGCTGTGTAAATTAAATGCTTTTGGTCAATTAATTTGCTCCTACAAATGTCTCCCCCACTGATAACACGAAAGTAATTCTGCTGTCGCCAATAACAACGGGAGTCATCGTGAGGCAGACATGTTAATTGATGCACTGATTTAAATAATCACTTCCTGACAGGATCTTCTCTGCTGTCACAAGTGCCTCCCTCAGCAGGATCCTTCAGTAATAATAAAGCTTGCAGAATATCTCACTAATGCAGAAATGTGCTGGAGAAAGAAATTATGAAAAAAAAAAAGCATAAAAGTAGAGCATGAGTGACTGAGGTCCTGAGCCACATCTGAACTTTTTACTGTCTCGAGCATGTGATGTGAGTTCGAGCCAGCTGAGCCATTAAAGTCCTCTGCAGATATCCCATGCATTGTAACGTTTAATTCGTGGTGCTACAGCACTGCGTTGGGTTTATTACCACCCTCAAACACTGCATTTAATTTAAGATAATGAATACATGCTCATCTCACTTTTGCCAATTCATTTCCGCCTGCTGTCACAGGCTAATTTCTGGTTGTCACGGTTCACACAGAACCCCTTTTGGCATACGCATCTCTGCTAAACAATAGTTATACCAGCATTTTTAGGAACAAAGTTGTTGACTTCCATTTCTTATCATTTCTGCAATATTTTCACTCATGATTCAATATGATACTGTGAATTAGTGATATGTCTGGTTTTTTTTGGTCATCTTATGCGAAGTTAATGCAATGCAGTGATACTAAACATCTGCTTTGATCTAGAATGGGTATGCGAAAGAAAATCATGTATTCACATATCTTCACCACAAAACTTTATCACAGTGTTAAAACTACTGTCTCTGAAAGTCTGTTCTCCTTTGTGCAGTTTTAACATAAACCATGACTGTCAGAAGAGTGGACCACAGTATTTTTTGATAGTACATATGTGATTTTAGCATGAATTCAAAAGCTAGATACTAATAAATCCATATGCTGTACGTGAACTGTTCAGGAAGCGACCTCATAATCAGTCTGTGTAAGCAATGTACAGACAGGTGACATATTGAAGGAAATACCAACATAAAGTGTCTCAGTAAGGTCACCACCACGCGCCACCAGAACAGCTTCAATGCGCAGTGGCTTTGATTCTCCAAGTGTCTGGACTCTACTGGAGGGATGAACACCTGTCTTCCAAAATATATTCCCTCATTTGGTGTTTTGATGATGGTGGTGGAGAGCGCTGTCTAACACGCTGGTCCAAAGTCTTCCACAGGTGTTTAACTGGGTTGAGATCTGGTGACTGCGAAGGCCTTGGCATATGATTCAAATCACTTTCATACTCACCAAACCATTCAGTTACCGCTCGTGCCCGGTGTGGGGGCATCTGCATTTACTATGTTTCACCACCCATTTATTCAGGTTTTTCCTTTAATTTGTCACCCTCTGTATATATTTACGTAAATCATTTGGTAACCATGGTACACGCGTCGGCATGTGCGTGTGGGGATTTTACCCTGATCAATCAGACAGTCAAAAGCAATTAAAACAGCATTTAGTTGTGGTTGTACCCTCTGTGTACTTCGGCGTTTCATTAAGTCCATTAAAAAGACAGAGCGATCCCACAGTAATACCCCAAGGATATTGCTAATATCTCTTTTCATCCTGTATCTACCTGTTTGTCATTATTCATAACATGCAAACCTAATAATACTAATATTTTTTGAGATTAGATATTTCTACCTGAGCTCTATGTTCCAGCAGAGAACATACATAAATATACACACACAGTAAAAAGCATTTACGTGCAGCATGACCTGCTGTCTGGACTTTGTCTTCCTTCACATGGGTCCTAATGATGCGCGAATGATTGAGGACATGACATCACCAAAAGAGTTCAATCACTGACTTCATATTTGCTCCTCTTGCTTCATCTGTAAAAAGTCAGTGTGAGTAAAAACCGGACCACAACTAAAATGCAACAATTAATCCTTTTTTTTTCCTGGTCTGGATTAAATGAACAAAACCACAGGTAAGAATTAGCTAAAATGAAAGCAAAGGATTGTATGCGTCAATAGGCAAGTGTTTGCTAACATAAACTTTATAAGGTGATAATATGTCAGCTGTATTTGCAGCTTGTTCCAAAAAATATTTTTACAGGTTTTAAACCTGCAAAATGGTAAAAGCAATAAGAAGGGAGGTCTACACACATGCACAGCTGGGAATTGACCATAATAGCTTTGTACTGTTGAGCCTTTGAGTGCCCTACTGTAACAAGATAGATTTCTATTACGTTTTCAAAGGGACATCAAAGTCAGTTTGGATGCTAAGACTGGAGAAAACGCTTCTAATTTTCTCCAGTTGTGTACACCAGACGCTGTTCCATATTTCCCTATCCTAGCCTGCCCCTTGATGGTCACTTATGTATTACTAGGCTCCTTTCATCACAACTTTCAATTAACTCTGCTTCTGTTGGAGAGGTTCTTCTCTTTTTCTAGCAACCCATGTTGAATAGGGTAAAAACAAAAGAACTAATTTATCAAACTTTTCATGTACTTCAATGGAATTCTGAGTTCTCCTATTTGCATTCTGTATTTAATGAATAGAGGACATTAAAATGGTGCCCATGTAATTTTTTTAACTACTCCACATTCAAGCATTTAGGCCATGATAAAGTTATATGGGTTTGCTATCCTGGGTTTTTAATTCAAGGCTTTAAATTAGGGCCTTTAGCAATGAGAGGATATGACACAAGAAGAAACTGTAAAAGGATTGGGGGATAGGTACAAAGAAAACTGTGGCTAAGCCAAGTAAACAATGCATGCATGGTAGATTCCCAAACAGGTCAAGATGATTTTTTAATTAAAACCAGCTTCAATGTGCTTTGTGATTATACCTTCCCACAACTCTCACCTTCTTTTCCCCCACGATCCTTCTCTCACACTCCTGGAGATAAGAGATCAAAGGAGTGGGTAAAACAGTATGTAACCATTCATGTATAAATGTGTTTTCTACATGTGCTTCTGGTTTTGCAAATAGTTTCTGCATACATCCCTGGCCATGCATATTTGCATATGTGAAAGCTAATATATTCTCAGGCCAAGAAACACTTCTAAAATTGGTCAGTTTTTGTCCCTTGGCTATGTAGAAAAAAAGTCAACCATATTCTGTCTCATTTAAATCATTCTATAGTTTTCCTTAGGTCAAAATTCTGGCAACATGTTAAATGAAGCGTTAAGGCTTTTAAGCAAAACATGAGGTTATATAACTAAGACTTCAGTGCCTTTCTGCCGGTTAGATGTGGATTTTATTTCTGTTTTTTAAGATTTCTCTGGCTGCTTTTAATGCTTGGCTGGGTCTGGCCATTGGCTAAATCTCTTTTCACCTTTTGTGAATTGGAGTACAGTCTGGCATCTCCAGACAGGAACAGCTACACAGTCTAGATTAAAAGGTTAGAGGGACTTCAGGCCTCTTCAGCAGGAGCATCAGCAAAATGTACTTTCTACAACTGGAGTCATAATAGTATTCCCGAAAGGGTTTGTCCAATAATAGAAGGTGTAAGGGCATTTATATAACTTTACCTTTATTCCTCCAAAAAGTCTGTGCCTGGGACACTTGTATGAAACATGTGATACCACATTGTAGCAGCTAAATTGGCCACTCTTCTGCTTTGTTGGGTATTCAGAGGCATAAGTGTTGTATATGGTTATTATAATCACTGTATCTATGAATCTAACATTCACAAATTTAGATTAAATCAACAATGCCTGGATATCTACAGGGTGTGTGCAGCTTTGGAGCAGTCTATTAAGTTTTTAGATTGTTGAAAAAAACAAATGATTTTAGAGTTCAAATTAAGTTTTAAAGATTTACAAATATTCGGCTGGTTCGGTGTGCTTTTGAGAGTGGGATGGTAACATGTGTTGAGTGTTAGGTGTGAATTTATCACCGGCCAGTTTAACAAACAGTGTGCTACAGCATCCAGAGATGCAACCGCAACTGCAAGTGCTTTGGTGTTTGTGCCCACACACTTACACTAGCGCAAAAACACACATGAAATCCCAGTGGGAGGTATATTAGCTCTTGGAACCTCTCTCTTTGACACACAAAGATGCATGGTCTTAAAACTGTTTCTTAACAGCAAATCTGCCAAATAAGTCACTGACTTCAGACAATAACAAAACTGTGTGCGTCTACTAAAAAAGAAACTTTGCAAACAGTGTTTTTAAAATTTGTGTCAATTGGCTTTAAGCCTCCCATTGGCTGCTTAAGTGATCAACAAGCAGTGCATACACATACAGTATAAACACACTTACCAAATTAACTATCTTTCATAGTGTTGTGACCACAAGCAAGGTTTCTTATTCGTGTATGCAAACTACTGAATGTGTATGTGTCTATCTGTGTGTTTACTAACAACCATGCAAACAAAGAGCAATGACCCAGAGAAAGCAGAAACTCTACCACAGCTACTATGATATACAGTACAAAAGCTCGGGGATGGACAGCAAACATGCTGTAACCTTCTTTTTCTTAAAGAGTGATCGTGTTGTTCAACAACACGAATACTGTGGCAATCTTTTGTCTTCCTGTTTTATATCTACAGTTGAAGTTTACCAACAACGCAAAGTAACTTTCTATGTCAGGTAATTAACTTAAGCTTTGACTGGATTTTACTCACTTACCTTCCCGATTAGTTATTCAAACATGGCACGGCGTATCAGTGGATTAAGATGAGCATTCTGTTGAGTGAGTCAGGCCGATATGGTTGTCAGTTCCCCTCCTGTCTAGAATGTCAAATTTAATGAATATTCAAAAGCCCAGTGGGCGCTTTTGTGTGTTCAGTGAGGGGTAATGTTCCTAAGGGGGGATTTGTGCAAACCACCTTATGCAACACACGGCACATGTGTAGAAACATTTAATCAAATGTCACGTAAAAGTTTTCTCTACCTTATTTTTGGAAATAATGGTTTATTCCCACTGAGCAAATGACTGGGTGCATTTGGTTCTATGTTGGCAAGTGAACCCATTACGGTTCTCAGCAAGGAGAGAAGAACAAGGGATCAGCAGAAGTTGGAACTAAACATTTAATGTGAAATGTACAGAATGCAGCCTTTAGTTTTTATTTTCACTCTAATAAGACCTTTTCCATTTTGCTAGATGCATAAATAAACTTGACATGTAAGAAAGGTCTGAGTTCAGAATTGAACCAGAAACACTGTGGTTATACGACATGCATCTTAACCACTACGCTACCAGGACATCTCACCAAAACGTTTTGTGGAATAAATGAGCAGTGCAAACCTACACAAAGATAATACACAATACAATATACCTCAATGGTACAGACAAAACATATCAAAAAACGTATATACGTAAGTAACAGCCCTGCACTACTACACTACTTGTTGTAAGACGATCTTTGATACATGCTGTTATTTGAATTGAATTGCACACTGACAGTTGTATGTATTGTTCTTCCCCACTTCTGTTTGTAAATGGGGATGGCGAGAAATATTAAGTAGTCCAATACAAAATCACCACTAACTACAGTGTCAAAAATGAGTATAAACTTTAATCAGGCTGTCTGTGTTCATATCTTTTGTGAAAAAAACATCACAGGCACACACAAAAAAAACCAAAAAAACAAAAACCAAAAAAAAACCAGGCGCCGCACCTGATCCAATCAGCAAACCTTGCAAACCTTGCTCCTCATGCGGCAACACTGTTAACGCTCAAGTTATGAGTCAACTTGGTGCAGAAATAGTTGGCTGGAGTTGAAAGTGAGCCACTGTAACTTTGAGAGGAAAGTGCTGCATGCTGCTGTTTGAGGAGTGACAGAATAAAAGAGGGAGAGAAAGGGGCAAAAGAGAAAGCAACTGTATTATTTTGGCCTACTGAAAGTAAACAGCATCCAACACGACCATGATGCAACGGCAGGAAACATGAGGGTCACTGCATCATTTGAAGTGTTTCTACCACTCAAAGAGAGAGAAAGGCCCTGTGCTGCGCTACAGCACACCTTCAATCTCTTCAAGGCATTTCTCAGACACCTTTAAAGAAACAGACAAAGATACTTTAAATGAGGATAAAGATAAGAAGAGAAGAAGAGGGGAACACTACGGGCAAAGGAAGAAACTGCATTGCAAAGCACTTTTTTATTCAACTTCTGAATTTGCCAAAGGTGGGAAGGTTAGATGAGGGACACAAATTATTTATTTAGAGTTGATTACAGTCATTAATATAATAAGGGCGGGGGAAAAGAGACAGGGGCAGAGATAAACGAGTGCTGTTTGTCACTTACAATACTCAAACTGATCTCTGGACTCAGAGCTATGGGATGAAGGAAAGATGAAATGTGTAGGTGTAGATTAAAAGACAGGCAAAGGATGTACCACGCAGCTCTACATATTCCTATGGCATTTACATTACAAACAAACATGAGACATCAAACACAGATCTCATCAATTTACAATGAAGGCATAGATGTTCACAGTTGCAGAGTTTAAATGCATTTAAATGCAAGTGGAAATATCTGCAACTTGTGTTAAATGGATAAATTTGTGTATTGAAGGGCCATCAGAGGAAAACGTTGCATTATGCTGCTAGATTGTAACACTGACCAGTTGAGCTAAAGGTGTCAGGCTTGTCTGCAGAGATGCTTTCATGGTAACTTAAGGGGAACTTATTAAACCTGCATTATTTAACAGACCAAAATAAAAAAAATAATCCTTATTTTTCAAAGTTAACCCCACTAAACTGGTAGACTTACTTCATGAAACACTGTTTACTGCAGGTCTCTAGTGCTGGCTGCATTGTTGTGTCTTCCACTGAATTCATACTGTGATGGGTCACAATAATAAATAAAAGATATGTTGGAAAAAATGCTTTATTCAAAAGTTAAAAAAGAGCTGTACCACTTGTCCCTATTGTCTTCCATTATCGGATAAATGAATGGAAACAGTTTCTGGGCTGGCAATTTTGAAAGTTTGCAGGCTACGTGATGCACATTATGACATGTCAATCAGAGGGCAGCATGGCTGTCCATGGGATCAGAATGACAACTCAGTCCAGGGAAGCATGTTCCCTGCTCAATTTCCTAGTCAGTCGTTGTGCCTCTCAAAGCTCTACACAAGCCCCAGTCCCAGACCCAATCAGCTTACTAAATCACATGATTTAAGAACAAGACATCAAAAAAGAGAAAAAAGAAAAACAGAAGTTCCACATTCACATGCACATTAGACAATCTTGGGTTGTTTTCCTGGAAAAGTTGAAGAACTCGTTGCCTAGGGTATGTCTGATCTTCAAGGCTTTCTAGTGACTTACATGCCTCTGTGAACATAATTACAATGGTATCCTGAAGTCATGGCAAATACAAGCTGCAGGAGATAATAATCTTGCATTTAAATATGAGTTAGCGAGCCTTAACTGAGACATTTTATTAACTGACCTTTTACATTTGCAATAAAGGCTGAGTGCCTTAACTGCTTTCAGGCAGTGTGGTGCTCACATTAAATGGTTTTGCAGAGCATATACAATGTCTGATTTAACTTACTACATGAATTTTCCTAGCACTATTTTATTACTCTGCAACTTGCAATTACAAAGATTTATAAATGTTAACATATTCCACTATTTGCAGTTATTGAAAGTCTCCCTGGATAACAGCATCAGCCTGGTGCCTCAAAAGTAAACGCAACATGGCAAAAGTGCCTAAAGAGATGTAGCGTTGTTGAAATGTGAATGTGAGTCTAGGAGGGGGTTTGGGCATTCTATCCTTTTCTTTAAAATGCACACAGTTAGAAATGTTTGCCTTCCAAACATGCCTGAAGGAATACCGAGTTATTGTTCTGACCTAGTGGCAGAATTTTCAAACATGGTGTACTCTGCATTATTCATGTCTTTAACTGAGACAATGCAGGAAAAGGTATTAGCATGTACCATATAAAAACTTTTTGTTATCTTGCACCACTGTTGGTTGTAAATGTCAAATGTCAAATTTTTGTTTTGATGATTAAGTTAGATATCAGCACAGTTATGTACAACCACATTTGGGAGATACATAATGTAACCACACAGCTGAAACAAGTACTCTTTGGTTGGATGGTTGGGAATTTAAGGATAAATTGACAGAAACGGTGTCGTAAAACAACCTTTCTCGGGTCCTGACAAGGTGTTTTTGTGCAGATGTAAAGTTTGACTATAAAGGAGCGTTTTTCTGCTATCTTTGCACTAAACATTCCAAGCTCATAAACACACATAAAGTCTTCCTTATTGCCTGAAGGTGACAGTGTTCTTATTTGACTTACATCACTCAGCAGCATTTTCCAGTGCCCATACCGCAATGCAGCTACAAAAGGCCAAAATAATGCATATAAAGAGATCCAATAAAACACCACCGCAAACTATCAAACTGGGAAAAAAAGCAAAAAACAAAAAAAAAAACCACAGACTTGAATCATTGCCTCTCAGACAGACAAAAACATTATAAGCTTTTTTAAATTTTTATTTAGTGTGAATTTACTATATCCTCTTGCACTATATTGTCACATTGGCACAGGACCAGTGCACTGCCATAAATGCACATCAGACTTTAAATGACGTTTCTCAATGTAGACTACATCAGAGATAATTTTTTCAGAAAGCAATACAGTATGAAGCCTACAGCCCACTTTTGCAGGAGCATGATTTCATATGGACATTATAAGGACATATGCATTAAATCCATTCCTTTGGGCAACATATACCCACACATATTAACAAGTGATGAAAACAATATTTGCCATCTTGCAGCCAAAACAGTATGCAGACAATTAGCCTTTGTGCAACTGAAGTGCAATCGTAAGGATAAATGACAACAACGGCAGTACATCCATGCCATTATTGAGTCCGTGATGGCCCCTTAAGTGTATTCCAGTTTGTTAATGCTCAGCTCTATGTATTTCTAATTGCCTCATTAAAAACACTGATTTGATCATAGAGCGGCAGCATAAAATTGGGAAGACATGCAGTCTGAATTGCTGATCGGATGAGGGGGAGACACACAGTATCAGTCTGTGTAGTATCTCTGTGTTTCTCAGCCAACCAAATCAAGCCAGAAAGATCTCACTATGTTTGAAAATGTGATCACTGCGAAATATGATTGTTATATACGTAATTTGTTTCTCAGAGTGGAATTTGCAAAGATGTAGATTCATAATTAGACTGTGTGTAATGGAACAATTGACTTTTATGCAAGGCTTTGCAAGTGCTAACTCTACACACTAAGCACCAACAAACAATTTTAGCCAACATTCAGCTGTTTAACTGCTACAGCAACGCCATGTTTCTGAGAATGGCTGAAAACTAAATATAATGACATTCCAAATGTCTCACATTTCTACAGCTACAAATGCATAAATCCACTCAAAGACTTTTGACTCTCCTGACTTTTTACCACAAATCATTAACCATCTATTAGTAGATAATTCATTGGTTTAATAAGCACAACAGAATAGATTAAGACAGGATGAGAGAGAAAGACAGAAGGATATG